>NC_053492.1:32248976-32610226 GCF_905171775.1 Rana temporaria | reverse complement strand
CAGTTTCATTCCAGGACACTGTATTGTCCTGGAATGAAGGTACCTGGGACAGTCCTGCAAAATGCGGGACTGTCCCAGGCAACCCTTCCTGGCTCCTCCCTCCTGTTCAGTGCCCCCACAGCAAACAGCTTCCTGTGGTCGCACCCGAGCCAAGCTTCTTGTGTCCATTCAGACATGGAGCCTGCGGCCCAGACCCGCCTCCTTCTCTCCTCATTGGCTCACTGACTTTGATTGATAGCAGTAGAAGCCAATGGCGCCACACTGCTGTCTCAGCAAATGAGGAGGGGAGTCCTGGACAGTTGAGTCTCTTGTGCAACAATCGCTAGATCTAGATGGACCTTAGGAAAAGTATTAGGGGGTATGCTGCACCCAGAAGGTTTTTATATCTTAATGCATCAAGATAACAACAAAAAAAAACTTCTGCCTTTACAACCACTTTCAGCACTCTGAAACTGAAAAAGTTTTCCCTATTGCTAGAATCACTATTGAGGTATTTTTATATCGCTAATATATCCCCTTCCGTGCGTCACTTTTCCAGAGAGAATACGTTCAATGCTTGAAGTCGATCCTCGTAACCGAGGTCCCTTAATTGGCTTTGTTGCCCTCCTCTGGACTCTCTCACCAGTTCCAGCACATCCTTCTCGAGGAATGGTCACAAGAAACAGCATACTCCAGATGTGGCTGGACCAGAGTCTTATAAAGTGGAAGAAATTATAATCCTATCTCTTGAGTAAAGATCTTTGTAATGCATGCTAATATGCAGCTTGCTTTTCTTGCTGCAGCTTGGCATTGCATGTCATCTACCAGGACCCCCAGATATTTTTCCATCCTGGATTCCCCCCCCCCCCCCCCCCCCCCCCTAGCTAGTAACTTGCATTCTTATTTTTAGCCCCCAAGTGCATTGCCTTACATTTTTCAACGATAAATCTCATTTGCCATGTAGTTGCCCACCCCTTTCATTTACGGAGGTCTTCAGGTTGTCAGGCCAAGTCTCTGACTTCAGTACTTTTATTGCTGATCCGATACAAGTATGCAGCAAGCAAATTCAGAGTGCTGTTGGACTTCATAATATGTGTATGTGAATTCACGGACAGCCATAAAACCAGCATTTTCAGAAGGCACCGACATAAAAACACCAACATTGTTTACCTTGATCCCTTATACTCACTTTACTAGCATTCCCTCACAGAGCCTTCCACTCCTAAATCCAAAGCCGAACTGACATGTGTCAGTGATCTAAGTGTGAGCCTAGTGACTTAGGAAGAGGAAAGTGTTGCAGGTAAGGGCCAGTAAGGGAGTTATGGAGGTTCGGGAGGCTGTTTGAGGGGACGCGGCAGTGGCGGTGCGGCCATAAGGGGCGCACGGGCGCCGCCCCCTCTCTCCTGCCACCTGTCTATCACCATAGATAGATTTATGCATTGTATAAATCTATCTATGGTCACCACTGCCTCCCCCTTAATTGGGTGCCCTGCCCCTCTTTGAGCGCCGGGAGCCTGAATTACAGCGGCAGGGTATTTTTTGGAAGCACCCGATTGGAGCCATAGGTCCCAATAGGCGTAAAAAAAGGTGAACAGCGGGCACCATGCTGGGCGCTCGCAGTTCACTCAGCGTTGTGTTAGGAAAGTGAATATTCATTCGCTCTCCTTACAATGAAATGCATCTCAGCCAATCAGGTGCTCGGGTCTGTTACCTTTCACCTGATTGGCTGAAATGACAGGTGCTGTGACTGGACGCCTATTAGGCGTCCAATCATAGCAGAGGATGGGAGAAGACATCAAGGAGCGTGGAGGACCTCACCGCCATGACCCGCTGCCCCACCGAGAAAGGTAAGTGCCGGGCGGGCAGGGGTTGCACAGTAGCGGCAAATGGATGGGCACAGTGCCTGCAATTGATAGGCACAGTGCCTGCAATTGATGGGCACAGTGCCTGCAATTGATGGGCACAGTGCCTGCAATTGATGGGCACAGTGCCTGCAATTGATGGGCACAGTGCCTGCAATTGATGGGCACAGTGCCTGCAATTGATTTTTTTTTTTTTCGTTTGTTTGCACCCACCCACATTTTTTTTTAGCACCAGCCGCCACTGGGACACTTTCCCACCCATGTTGATGAGATGACGGTTTCTTTATAGCTTATCTAAACCAAGACTTTCTTCAACTTTGGTTAGAACAAAAAATGGCTAAAAACCAGCAAACCCCCCCCCATCACATCTTGTCGCAGGGACATGACAAATAGGAAAGCTCCCAAAAGTGAAAAGAAACCTTTTTAGGCAAATACCCTGTTTCAGTGACAACTGTTTTTTCTATCACTTTATTTCTCAATGACATCAAGACAAGCTAGGAGGGTGAACCCCCTACAATTAGGAAGACAGACAACAATACACGCCTGCTTTAGATACACTATGTAAGCCGAGTCTAAACCTCAAGATAATGATCAGGAGATTGATCAGCAGAGCGAGAGATATTCATCCTTACATTTTTAACAAACATTTCTTCACAACATTAGAAAGTTTGTTCGTTTGAGTAAATACAGTTGCATGGTCGATTTTGACAAGAAGATCCATGTAACTTCATGACTGCCACGACATGCTCCCTGCCACAACAGGCTAGGTAGAACCTGTAGTTCCTGAGGGTATCCCAGGATTATCTACTACATCTCCCCATACAAGCACCTGGTAAGCTGTGGAAATTACCTGGTCTGGCACAGCTTTGATTTCAGGGGTAAAGAGATTATTCTTTTGATCATAAGCGTACATCACCAGGCCGGTCAGACACCCCAAAGCCAGAACCAATTGCTGGCAGGGAAACACAGCATAGCAGGACCTGCGAAGACAAATTTAAATCAGAATTTCTAACTTACAGGCCATTTCAGAATTAGCACGTCAATAGCAGCCAAAGATAAACTCCAACAATAAAAAGGCCACAAATTAAAGCCGAAATCCAGCAATTTTTGCAATAGGTGTAGGCACATTATAAGTCAAGTCCAGTTAGGTGCCATATCACCTCCTGGACTTATCTCTATTACTTATATGTGACAGGTTTATAGAAAACCCCGGGGAGGATACACTCCAGCTGTGAGAGAACAGAAGCACACAGAACAGCTATGCCCGCCCCTTCTCAACTTGCTGCCCATTCACAGAAGCCTTTGTATTTTGTGAATGAGTTTACATAATACAAAGGCTTCTGTGAATGGGCAGAAGCATTGGAGGGACGGGCATATCAGTTCAAGTAACTCTGCTTCTAAAAGGAGCCAAGATCACAGTGTCAGCGTTCCGGAAGTCATCTACCTGTAGCACAATAAACCTGTCAGATATACAGTCAACCTGAAAAGTATCCACAGCGCTTCACCTTTTCCACATTTTGTTATGTTACAGCCTTTTTCCAAAATGGATTAAATTCATTATTTTCCTCAAAATTCTACAAACAATACCCCATAATGACGACGTGAAATAAGTTTGTTTGAAATCTTTGTAAATTTATTAAAAATAAAAAAAATAAACAAAATCACATGTGCATAAGTATTCACAGCCTTTGCCATGACCTTCAAAATGCTTTAGGTGCCTCCTGTTTCCACAGATCATCCTCGAAATGTTTCTACAACTTGATTGGAGTCCACCTGTGGTAAATTCAGTTGATTGAACATGATTTGGAAAGGCACACACGTGTCCATATAAGGTCCCACAGTTAACAGTGCATGTCAGAGCACAAACCAAGCCATGAAGTCCAAGGCATTGTCTGTAGACCTCCAAGACAGGATTGTTTTGAGGAACAGATCTGGGGAAGGGTACAGAAACATTTCTGCAGCATTAGGTCCCAATGAGCACAGTGGCCTCCATCATCCATAAATGAAAGAAGTTTGCAATCACCAGCACTCTTCCGCCTGGCCAAACTAAACAAGCAGGGCAGAAGGGTCTTAGGGAGGTGACCAAGAACCCGATGGTCACTGACAGAGCTCCAGCATTTCTCTGTGGAGAACCTCCCAGAAGAACCACCATCTCTGCAGATTCTCCACCAATGAGGCCTGTATAATAGAGTGACCAGGCGGAAGCCACTCCTCAGTAAAAGGCACATGACAGCTCGCCTGGAGTTTGTCAAAAGGCACCTCAAGGACTCTGACCATGAGAAACAAAATTCTCTGGTCTGATGAAACAAAGATTCAACTCTTTGGCCTGAATGGCAGGCGTCTGGAGGGAACCAGGCTTCACTCATTAAGTGGCCAATACCATCCCTACAGTGAAGCATGGTGGTGGCAGCATTATGCTGTTGGGATGTTTTTCAGCAGCAAGAACTGGGAGACTAGTCAGGATTGAGGGAAAGATGAATGCAGCAATGTACAAAGTCATCCTTGATGAAAACCTGCTCCACAGCGCTCTCGACCTCAGACTGGGGTCAAAGGTTCAACTTCCAACAGGACAAGCACACAGGGAAGATAACAAAGGAGTGGCTACGGGACAACGCAAATGTCCTTGAGTGGCCCAGCCAGAGCCCAAACTTGAACCTGATTGAACATCTCTGCAGAGATCTGAAAATGGCTGTGCACATATGTTCCCCATCCAACCTGATGGAGCTTGAGAGGTCCTGCAATGAAGAATGGGAGAAGCTGACCAAAAATAGGAGTGCCAGGCTTGTAGCATCATACTCAGAAAGACTTGAGGCTGTTATTGGTGCCAAAAGTGCTTCGACAAAGTATTGAACAAAGGCTGTGATACTTATATACATGGGATTTTTTTCCGTTTTTAAATTTTTAATAAATTTGCAAAGATTTCCAACAAACTTTTTCACATTGTCATTATGGGATATTGTTTGTAGAATTTTGAGGAAAATAATGAATTTCATTTATTTTGGAATAAGGCTGTAACATAACAAAATGTGGAAGAAAAGTGAAGCGCTGTGAATACTTTCCAGATTCACTGTGTACAACAGAGATTAGTCTATGAGGGGGCAGGCAGGACCTAACTCATGGTATGCCTGCAGTTTTTACAAAGAAGCCGAATTCATGGAGTATCAATTGTAGAGAGTGACACAGGTTGGTTTTGAAGACAGCACGGGGCCCGTGTCCCCTCAGTCCTAAAGGCCCCTGCTGCTACTACTGAAAAAGAGGTTAAGACATCAATAGACCCGAGGAAGTTTAAAAGGGTGTTCCAGTAATTTTTAATGTTTATTAAAAGTCAGCAGCTACAAAAAGTGCAGCTGCTGGCTTTTAATAAACAGACACTTACCTGCTCCACGTTCCAGCGATGCGCCGGCCGAGGCTCCGCTCCTCTCCTCTCCCCCCCCTCTCCGGCCGGCGTCATTTTAAAGCGGTGGTTCACCCTGCAGAACAACATTGTAGCATACAATTCGGCATTGTAGCGCGAGCTACAGTATGCCGGTCTTAATTTTTTTATCGCCGTACTCACAGTGTAATCGTACATAGTAGATTCCGTCTGCCGCGGGGAATGGGCGTTCCTTTCAAGAGGGAGGGTGATTGACGGCCGGCTCTGGCGCGTCACGCTCCCCGAAGACAGCCGGAGTAGGTCTCGGCTCTTCACGGCGCCTGCGCACAGACTATGAGCAGGCGCCGTGAAGAGCCAAGCCTATTTCGGCTATTTCCGGAGAAGCGTGACGCGCCAGAGCCGGCCGTCAATCACCTTCCGTCTGGATTGGAATGCCCATTCCCCGTGGGCAGTCGGAATCTACTATGTACGATTACACTGTGAGTACGGCGATAAAAAAAAATTAAGACCGGCATACTGTAGCTCGCGCTACAATGCCGAATTTTAGGCTAGAAGAAAAAAAATATGTTTTTTTTAATTTTATAGGGTGAACCCCCGCTTTAAGTGTGGGCACCCGGCCCACAGCTTTCGGCTTCACGGGCGGGCACCCACTGCGCATGCGCGAGCGGCGCTGCGCTATCTGATTGGACAGGCGATCGCCTGGGACCTGTCACGTGTCCCAGGCGATCGCCTACAGGGAGGGGCTGCCAAAAGGCGATTAGACTACTCGCCTTTGCAGCCCCTCGGCGGAAGGAGGAAGCAGGACAGGAAGTCCCACTCCTCCTAAAGCCCCCACTCCCCCCCCGAAAAAATTACATGCCAAATGTGGCATGTAAGGGGGCGAGGAGTGGATTAAGCGGAAGTTCCACTTCCGGACCGCCCGCCGTTGGTTTACGTGGCTACTTTGAAGAGGAATACCGTTATGGTAGCAGCTAGCTACCATAACCTCTGTATCCTCTACAAGTGCAGGCGGTCTGCTTTAGATAAAAGTGGTCTCTGCGGCCGATTCGCAGCGAGATCACTTTTAAACAGTGGGCCCCTCTCCCGTCGCTCTCCGGAGCCGTCAGTAGCAGCAGAGGCGATGGGGTTCTTGTCCCCATTAGGTATGGAGATAAGTGAGGGGAAGATGGCTCCCACCCTTCTCCATATCATGGTGTGGCCTAGCTAATTCAACGTCATCACGCTTCTCACACGGAGACACACCGTTACGGAGTACCACGGACAGGGGAAATCTTGAGGAGACGCCGCATCCCTCCACGTTGTTTTTCCTGCCTGAATTTGACAGCCTAAATGCAAGTGCAACTTTTTAGCAGCATTAAACTATTTTTAAAACGGTATTACGCGATGGGACCTCTTTCTGTTTCTTACCCTATGAGACATTGAGTCACCATCCGCTGCCTACCGACCATCTGGATTGAGTCTTTTGGGAGACTTTAAACCCCTGTGCTCAGAGAGACCGCTGTAATAACGGTCATCTACCTTTGGTAAGGAGACTACATTAACACTACTTTGGGTGTTACACTGGTGGAAGAAGACTCCTCTTTTCACACATTTAATTTATGTGCACCGATGTGAATCATAGCATATGGACTCTTTTCGCTTCTTTTGTTTTTCATTTCCTACTCACAGATTTGGAACTTTTTTTCATTATTTTCATTTTTCTTTGATATATCAATTTTTTCAATTTTGTAATATTGATTCTATTTATGTTCAGTCATTTATTCACACTTGTGTTCACACATTAAGTTTATCACAGTTTATGTACTTAGCGCTGTACCTTGCTATACGTATTGTTCTAAAATTTGGTATCTACATTTTTCTGGTACTGGCAGCTTCCTATCCCATTATCGTGGGAAAATCCTTTTTCACATTTACTTTTTAGCGCAGTGTTTTTTCCTGGTTGGAAAATGTTTTCTTTTGTTGTTTCTTCTCCATATCATTGCAGGGCGGAAGCGACGTCAAAACGTCACTTCTACCCATAGCTCTTAAAAGGGACATTTTCTTTTAAAATTTCAAAACAATTTAAATTAAAATTTTTTCAAATGACAATTTTTTTTTTATTGCATTTCAGTGTAAATATGAGACCCGAGGTCTTTTTGACCCCAGTTCTCATTTAAGGAGGTCCTGTTATGCTTGTTTTTCTATTACAAGGGATGTTTACATTCCTTGTAAAAGGAGTAAAAGTGTTTTTTTTTTAAAATGTAAAAAAACAAAAAAACTGAATAAAAATGAGAGGAAAAAAAAAAAAAAAAGTTTTAAACGCACCCCCGTCCCACCAAGCTCACATTCAGAAGGGAACGCATACGTGAGTAGCACCCGTATAAAAAAGAGATTTTTAATACAGCTTACCTGTAAAATCTTTTTCTTGGAGTACATCACGGGACACAGAGCGGCATTCATTACTATATGGGTTATATGGAGTACCTTCAGGTGATAGACACTGGCAATCTCAAACAGGAAATGCCCCTCCCTATATAACCCCCTCCCATAGGAGGAGTACCTCAGTTTTGTAGCAAGCAGTATGCCTCCCAAAATGGTCCTCAAAAAGAGGGGTGGGAGCTCTGTGTCCCGTGATGTACTCCAAGAAAAAGATTTTACAGGTAAGCTGTATTAAAAATCTCTTTTTCTTTATCGTTACATCACGGGACACAGAGCGGCATTCATTACTATATGGGATGTCCCAAAGCAATGCTTACAATGAGGGGAGGGAGAACATCTCCAAGACAAAAGGATTTAATTTAGAGGTATACTCAAATCATAATAAATCCAACTTAGTTGAGAAAAATAATCTTAAATTTTACTAAAAAAAAAAGAGGAGCCCCCGGAATCCGAGGGTCTCAAACTGCAGCACTGCCTGCCCGAAGGCAGTATCAGTATTCCTTCTTACGTCCAACTTGTAGAATTTTGTAAATGTGTGGACAGAAGACCAGGTTGCCGCCTTGCAAACTTGAGCCATAGAGATCTGGTGGTGTGCTGCCCAGGAGGCGCCCATGGCCCTAGTAGAATGAGCCTTTAATGATACTGGAGGAGGCAACCCTTTCAAGCCGTAGGCCTGAGTGATTAATTGCTTAATCCACCTAGAAATGGTGGATTTTGCAGCTGCCTGCCCCTTCTTGGGCCCATCCGGTAGAATGAACAGCACATCTGTTTTCCGGATCTTCTTTGTAGCTTTAAGATAGGCCTTCATGGCCCTGACAATATCCAAGGTATGCAGCAACCCTTCCTTTCTGGAAGTAGGTTTAGGGAAGAAGGATGGTAATACCAAATCCTGGTTCAAATGAAAACTGGATATAACCTTCGGTAGGAAGGAAGGATGAGGGCGGAGAACGACCCTGTCCTTATGAAAAATAAGATATGGTTCCTTACAGGATAAGGCCGCCAGTTCCGAAACTCTTCTTGCGTTAACTATGGCAACCAAAAATACTAACTTCCTTGTCAGTAAAACCAAAGGAATTTCAGCCAACGGCTCAAACGGTTGTTTCTGTAAACTTGACAGAACAAGATTTAAATCCCACGGACAAAGCGGGGATTTAACTGGAGGTTTAATACGTAAGACCCCTTGAAGGAAGGTCTTAACCAGCGAGTGGGTGGCCAGCGGCCGCTGAAACCACACTGACAGGGCAGAAATCTGTCCTTTGATTGTGCTTAATGCCAATCCTTTATCCACTCCTAGCTGGAGAAAACTTAAAACTCTATCGATGGTGAACTTGCGAGGAAGCCATAGCTTGGACTCACACCAGCCTACATAGGCCTTCCAGACCCTGTGATAAATCACCCTAGAGACCGGTTTCCTGGCTCTGATTAGGGTAGAGATTACTTTCTGAGACAGACCTCTACCCCTGAGAATCAAGGATTCAGCTTCCAGGCCGTCAAATTTAGATGCCGTAAGGCAGGGTGGAGGATCGGACCTTGCGATAGCAGGTCTGGCGTTAGAGGCAGAGTCCAAGGGTCTCCCACTACCATCCTTAGGATTAGTGAGTACCATGCCCTTCTGGGCCATGCTGGAGCTACCAGGATAACTGGTATGTGCTCCACCCGGATCCTGCGCAGCAGGCGGGGTAGTAACTGGAGCGGGGGAAACGCATAAAGAAGTTTGAACTGATGCCAAGGGCAAACCAGCGCATCGGTTCCGCAGGCCATCGGATTCCTTGAGCGGGACATGAACCTGTCTAGCTTTTTGTTGAGTCTCGATGCCATGATATCCACGTCCGGCACTCCCCATTTTTGGCAGAGTGCTTGAAAGACTTGTGGATGCAGAGACCATTCCCCCGGACATAGAGTCTGGCGGCTTAAGAAGTCCGCCTGAAAGTTGTCCACTCCTGGAATGAATATTGCCGATATGCAGGGCACATGAGCCTCTGCCCATAGGAGAATCAAGCTCACCTCTCTCTGAGCGGCTTGACTCCTGGTTCCCCCTTGGTGATTTATGTATGCCACGGCCGTGGCATTGTCTGATTGAATTCTCACCGGGAACCCCTGCAATTTTGACGTCCAAGCCCTGAGGGCTAGTCGAGCAGCTCTGAGCTCCAAGATGTTGATGGGCAACTGCTTCTCTGGCTTTGCCCAAGTACCTTGGCGAGTGCAACCATCCAAAATTGCTCCCCAGCCCGTCAGGCTGGCGTCTGTGGTCACTATCTTCCAAGCCACTGGGCTGAAAGACTTCCCCTTCAGTAGATTCTGGGGGTCTAACCACCAACACAGACCTTGTCGGACTCTTGATGAGAGCGGCAACGGGATATCCAAGGCCTGTGGCCTTCTGCTCCATGCTGACAGGATGGCTGCCTGTAGGATGCGAGTGTGGCTCTGGGCGTATGGTACCGCCTCGAATGTGGCCACCATCTTGCCTAGTAACCTCATACATAGGCGAATAGTTGGTTCTTTCTTGCTTAGAACCAGTAGGATTAATTCCTTGATGGCTTTGACCTTCCTCAGAGGTAGGAACACTCTTTGTTGTTCTGTGTCTAATCTCATGCCGAGATATTCCAACTGCCTTGTGGGCAGGAAAGCTGACTTTTCTCGATTTAGGACCCAGCCGAACCTCTCGAGGTATTGGACCGTGAGGGCCACTGCTCGCTCCAAGCCGGGAGACGAGTGGTCTATGACTAGGAGGTCGTCCAGGTATGCTAGGATCGTGACCCCTTGGATCCTTAGCTTGGCTAGGATTGGAGCTAGGACCTTCGTGAACACCCGGGGGGCCGTAGCCAACCCGAAGGGAAGCGCCACGAATTGGAAATGACGCGAAGCCACCATAAAGCGTAGGTATCTTTGATGTGGCTGATCCTTTTGGAGTGTGGCAGCTGCTGACCGCACGGATTCCATCCGAAATGAGCGGACCTTTAGGTATGCATTTACCATCTTTAGGTCCAAAATTGGCCTGACATCTCCATTGGACTTTGGGATGATGAATAGGTTGGAGTAGAAACCCAGCCCCTGTTCCAGGACTGGTACCTCTACTATTACCTCCTGGGAAAGTAGATGATCTAATGCCGATCTTAATGCGGCTCCCTTCTCCGGATCGTTTGGAATCCTCGACTCCTGGAAATGAGGAGGAGGAAACCTTAGGAAATCTAATTTGTAGCCTGTGGCCACGGAAGACCGTACCCACTCGTCGGGAATGCTGGCTTCCCAAATCTCTGAAAAGAGTCGCAGCCTTCCCCCCACCTTCGTGGGTGGGGGCGCCCCTTCATAAGGTTGGCTTGGGGGCTGGTTTTGCTGGTTTGCGAAACCACTGCTTTCTGCCTCTAGCAGCCTGTCCTTGTGACTTGCTGTTGAAGCCGAAGTTTGCTTTTGCAGGAGGCCGTCGATACTGCTTGGCATTAGAGGGCCCCTGCCCAGGGGAATACTGTCGTTTAAACGCAGGCCCCTGATACTTCTTCTTAGTTGGCAAGAGAGTACTCTTGCCGTTTGAAATGGTCTGAATGTATTTATCTAGGTCTTCTCCGAAGAGTCGTCCTCCATGGAAGGGGAACCCTACCAGGAGCTTCTTGCATGGGGGCTCAGCCTCCCAGCTTTTTAACCATAAGAGTCTTCTCATATGGATAAGGGATAACGATAAACGTGACGCTTGCTGGATAGAATCCCTGATTGCGTCTACCGTAAAACATATGGCCTTAGGGACATCCGAAAATTCTTCTGCCTGCTGGGCAGGAATAAGTTTAAGCATCTGCTTAAATTGATCCGATAATGCTTGAGCGACCCCAATCGCAGCCACAGCTGGCTGTACTACTGCCCCTGCAGTAGTGAAGGAGTTCTTAAGTAGTGCTTCCAAGCGCTTATCAACTGGATCCTTGAACACCTGTATGTTTTCTACAGGGCATGTTAACGATTTGTTAACACATGAGATGGCTGCGTCCACTGCAGGAGTAGCCCATTTTTTGGAAAATTTATCTTCCATAGGATATAGGACAGAGAATCTTTTAGGTGGTAAGAAGATCTTATCTGGCTTGTTCCAATCTTGGAACAAAACTCCCTCTAATAGAGGATGGATCGGAAACACAGCATTGCTTTGAGGCGCCCTCAGTGAGCCCAAAGCTGAAACCGTCGATACCTGGAGATCTGGTACTGGCAAGTTGAATGCCTTATGGACCAAGTCCGACAATCCTTGAATCCACCAGCTCTCCCTCAGGGAGACTGCCCCAGACTCCTCTGTATCCGGATCTTCGATCCCTGAACCTACTTGGTCCTTGTCCAAGAGGTCGTCCAATTCCCCTGAGGAAAGGACCTCCTCTTCTGAGGGTCCGCGCTCGGGCGACGGAGATCTATTCCGCTTACTGCCCCGCATAGCTGCGGCTATCATTTTTCCCATGCTTTTCTGCATCTCTTTTAAAGAGGTGAGTAATACCTCCTCCGTGACCATCTTAGGGTTGGACTGACCCGCGTCAGCTCCAGCCCCAGATCCCGATGGCCCCAAGGCTCCCTGTGGGGAAAGCAGCGGCATAGCTTTGTCCGAGACCTCAGACTCTCTGGGGGAATCCCCACCTCTTGTACCCTCTGACCCGGATGCCATGGTACAATACCGAGGTACACCTGCTAGCTTATTGGTACCTGGGACTATAAATAGTTAAATGCCCAAACACCTGTTTGGGGGATAAAAAATGCTTCCTCTCCCCTAGATGACACTTTTTTTTTTTTTTTTTTCTTTTTTTTTTCAATCTAGGAAAGAAAAAACATTCTGTCCCCCTGAGTAGTATTGCAAGAAAAACTATGAGATGGAAAAGAAACAGCCTATTCCTAGGCTTGAAAACAGTCTTCTGAAGACTGCAATATTCTTTCTGGCCACTGTGTGTCCTCGGCGCCCCGTGCTGCCGCTCTGGTCTTTCCTCCCCAGTTCCCCAGTATTGAATGGAACAAACAAGGAAGGGCCGCCCCTTCCTTAAGCCACCGACCCGCCCTTCCCCCCCAGCAATCTCAAACAGGAAATGCCCCTCCCGACAGGGGGGGGGGGGGGGTTGGGAGGAAGGGACCTCTCTGCTCCAGCAAACTGCAGCCTGCAGCCTGGAACCACGAGGAGGTCAGCGTTTTGCCTGCTTTGCAGGCTCTGAGGAGGAAGACTGAATGGAGCATCGCCTGGAGGCTTGCAGGTAAGCACAGCTCTCTGACACACACATATACTTTTATATCACACAGGCCCCAACTCAATGCTTTTCCAACACTACAAGGGAGGTCACATCTTATGGGGAATAATACATATAGAGCCATCCTATCTTTATGATATGTGACTAGTTTGCCAGATGCAGTGCATAACTTTAGGCATGTCCCCTGTGACCCCCCAGAAAAAACCTGCTAAGAACCAAGTTCCGCAAGTTTTCCCCTCACTTACCTGCTCCATGCCGCAGGACTTTGCCAAGCAAGAGGCCCAATCTTCCCCCATCTCGGTGGGGATGTCTAGACCTTCAGGCCCTGGGTTCCTATGAAGGATCCACTGTCCTGGGCCCATATAGCACCCTGGCAACAGAAACATTAGGTACCCAAAGGTTTTCTAAGTTCTGGGCCCAGGGTCCAGCTCTCTAAAAAGAAAAGCATTATGGGCTATACCCCAAGGGTTTGGGGTCCGGTTACTGACCACTTTAGCGCTGAGGCTTTTTTGGACAGAACCGGTTAGCTCACCTAATCCCAAGGATGCGGAGGCAAGCTAAACCATGACTAACACCTAAGACACTGGCGTAAAAACTGAGGTACTCCTCCTATGGGAGGGGGTTATATAGGGAGGGGCATTTCCTGTTTGAGATTGCCAGTGTCTATCACCTGAAGGTACTCCATATAACCCATATAGTAATGAATGCCGCTCTGTGTCCCGTGATGTAACGATAAAGAAAACGGTGTTAAAACCACACGTGAGGTTTTGCCGCGATCGTTCGAGCCAGAGCAATAATTCTAGCCCTAGACCTCCTCTGCAACTCAAAACATGCAACCTGTAGATTTTTTTAAACATCGCCTATGGAGATTTTTAAGGGTAAAAGTTTGTTGCCATTCCACGAGCGGGCGCAATTTTGAAGCGTGACATGTTGGGTATCAATTTACTCAGCGTAACATCTTTCACAATCTAAAAAAAAAAAAAAAAAAAAAAACGCGAGTACGGTGTGAAAAAAAAGTATTGCAACGACCACCATTTTATTCTCTAGGGTATATGTTTTTTGCTACAAAAACACCAAATCTCAGAAAGAGGCTCAGTCCCTTAAGTTGTTACAATGCATGCATGTTGTGCCTTGCCACAGGCACATACACTGGGAGTCCAAACATAACTTGGCTTAGCCAGTCATAAGTGGACAGAAGCTTTCTTTACATGTGTCCACAATGACAGTATTGTAGGTGGGCACAGACAGGAGGTCATAATAGCTGCCCTCATAGCTCACTTTTTGGCAAGCTGCCCCTCTCTAAATGTTGGGCTAACCATGATAAAGAACGGAAAATATGCAAAAGCGCCACACATTCCCTTTATACATCCCCACTCACATGACGGCCTCCTTCTCTGTCCGGGAACTGAGGTAACGCTGCACTTGAGCCTGGTTCACTCCATACAATGACAGCATCAGGAAAATTCCTCCAATACCCAGGGACCAGACAGAATGACGGGTGAATGGATCTGGGTTGAAGCTGTAATGAAAGGAAGGGTCATTTGAAATTACATAGTTATATAGTAGGTGAGGCTGAAATAAGACAAAAAGTCCATCAAGTCCAACCTATGTGTGCGATTATATGTCAGTATTACATTGTATATCCCTGTATGTTGTGGTCCTTCAGGTGCTTATCTAATAGTTTTTTGAAATTATCAATGCCCCCCACTGAGACCACCGCTTGTGGAAGGAATTCCACATCCTTGCTGCTCTTACAGTAAAGAACCCTCTACATAGTTTAAGGTTAAACCTCTTTTCTTCTAATTTTACTGAATGATCACGTGTCTTATTAAATTCCCTTACAGCGGACATTTTTTATCCCTATTGTGGGGTCACCAGTACGGTACTTGTACATAGAAATCATATCTGCTCTCAAGTGTCTCTACTCCAGAGAGAATAAGTTCAGTGTTGGCAAACTTTCCCCATAACCAATATCCTCCAGACCCTTTTTTGTTTTGTTTTGTTGTCCTTCTTTGTACTTGCTCCATTTCCAGTACATCCCTCCTGAGGACTGGTGCCTAGAACTGGACAGCATACTCCATCCCATCCCATCCCTACTTATCCCATCCTCTAGGTCATTTATGAATAAATTAAAACAAATTGGTCCCAGGACAGAACCCTGGGGGCCCCCCCACTTTCCACCCTTGACCATTTAGAGTACTCCCAATTTATCACCACCCTCTGAACTCGCACTTGTAGACAGTTTTCAATCCATGTACTCACCCTATGGTCCACACCAACGGACCTTATTTTGTTCAGTAAACTTTTATGGGGAACTGTATCAAATGCTTTTGCAAAGTCCAGATACACTATGTCTATGGGCCTTCCTTTATCTAGAAGGCAGCTCACCTCCTCATAGGTTAAAGCGGAGTTCCGGAGCACAATTTCACTTTTTAAATATAAATCCCCCTGTAATACACAAGCTTAATGTATTCTAGTAAAGTTAGTCTGTAAACTAAGGTCCGTTTTGTTAGGTTGTTACAGCATTTAGACACTTTATAAAATAGAAATTGACTGGGGCCATCTTAAGTGTGGGCATCATGAAGCCAGACTGTATGACTTCCTTGCAAATCTCGCACATGCTCAGTGCTGCACAAGCAGTGTCAGATCAGGTTTCAGCACCTGTGCTGTCCAAGTCACATGATTCTTTGAGACTGGGGAGTGCACAGACTCCTGGAAAGTTACACCCACTACATTCCCAGGAGTCTGTGCGGTGTAGGTTAGGAAGCATTAAGCACCTAGGTGCAGGAAGTGGGAATATTAACTATTCTGCCTAGCAACAACACTTTGAAGGCATCTAAAAAAAAATATTTTTTTCGTAAAGGACTAATGACATTTTTTTAAAACTACTGATGTAATGTTATATTTATGGGTGGAACTCCACTTTAATAGATTGGTTTGGCAAGAATGATTCTTTATGAATCCATGCTGATTACTGCCAATGATACAGTTCTCATTACTAAAATCTTGTATATAGTCCCTTAGCATCCCCTCCAAGAGCTTACATACTATTGAGGTTAGGCTAACTGGTCTGTAATTCCCAGGGAAGTATTTTGTCAGTGGTAGTGTCGTGGTTGGGATTCGAACTAGCGACCCTAGTCCCGCTATGTGGAAGTGCTAACCACTCAGCCACTATTCTCCCCAGTGTGCCACTGTGCTGCCCAACACGATGGGCGTTGCATAGTATACATTTTTCAGAAGAGCCATTGACACAAACACAGGCACACAAATGGGACAACCCAACGTGCAGCCAAGATCAAGCAACGACCAGTTCACCGCCACCCGTTACGACCAGTTCACCGCCACCCGTTACGACCAGTTCACCGCCACCCGTTACGACCAGTTCACCGCCACCCGTTATATTGCTTTAGGCACTGCTAAAAGTAGAGGTGAAAGTATGGGGTGCAGGTTTATCCTGATACCAATCCAGGGGGCTAGTAAATGTAAAGAGGAAAGGATTGCTGCTACTCTCAGCCAACGCAGGTGAACGATAAGCAGCGGCCTCAGCCTACACCACACAACCTAGAACATGTAGGCTGAGGCTGCGCCTTATCGTTTGTTTACCTGGGCTGGTCGCGAGTAGCGGCGATCGTTTCCTCTTTACAATGACCATTTATATGCCTACGGGCACTCAAAACAAAAGGGTTAAAGTAGAACTCCATCTGTTCATCTTGCTCTGGAAAGAGACCGAGAGAGAGTAACCAAGGGGTGCAGTGTTATAACATCACATATCACTCACTTTATCCCGGAGATCTTATCGTGGTCGGTGGCAATTTGCCAAACCTCCTTGATGCCGCCCACCTTGGCAGTACCAACAATGATAACCGCAAGCTGTCCAGCAAACATCACCATCGTCTGAATGACGTCTGTCCAGATAACGGCCTTCAAACCTCCCTGGTGAAAAGAGCATAAATCAGTCATCACTGGAAAATTACCACCCGACTAATTAATACACGAATAAAGGCCAGAATTAGAAAAAGGAGGAGAATGCATGGAGGTGAAGCACTAGCCTTCTTGTGTGTGTCACTTCCTCACTAGCGAGACACACTGGGGTTGATTTACTAAAACTGGAGAGTGACAAATCTGGTTCAGCTCTGCATAGAAACCAATCAGCTTCCAGGTTTTGTTGTCAGCTTAAAGGGGTTGTAAAGGTACAATTTATTTTCCCTAAATATCTTCCTTTACCTTAGTGCAGTCCTCCTTCACTTACCTCATCCTTCCATTTTGCTTTTAAATGTCCTTATTTCTTCTGAGAAATCCTCACTTCCTGTTCTTCTGTCCGTAACTCCCCACAGTAATGCAAGGCTTTCTCCCTGGTGTGGAGTGTTGTGCTCCCTCCCTTGCACTACAGGAGAGTCATCTGTGTACTGTACATTCACACAGAACGCAGGAATTGGCGCCCGCATCATTGGATTTGATTGACAGCAGCGGGAGCCAATGGCTGCGCTGCTATTAATCTTTCCAAATCAAGAGCCGAGACAACAGGCAGAGAGGAAAAGCGCGTCTCCACCAAGGGAACGCACTGGCTCAGGCGAGTAAAACGGGGGGCGGTCAGCGTCAGAAGTTTTTCCTCCTTAACTATTTGAGGACCGCCGCACGACGATATACGTTGACAAAATGGCACAAGGGAGTACATGTATGTCCCCTTTAAAAGCCCAGCCGTGGGTCGCAGGGCACGCTTGCGACCCGGTCTTCTCAGTGACCATCCCCGCGGGAACAGCGGACCCGATCGCCGCTGGTGTCCTGCGATCGGGTAACAGAGAGGAAGAACGGGGAGAGGTAGGTGTAAACAAACCTCTCTCCGTGCTTCCTAGTGTGGCTGTCGCTGATCGTCTGTTCCCTGTGTTAGGGAATGACGATCAGTGATGTCATACGCACAGCCACGCCCCCCCACAGTAAGAAGACTCCCTTAGGACACACTTAACCCCTACAGCGCCCCCTCCTGGTTAACCCCTTCACTGCCAGTGTAATTTTTACAGTAACCAGTGCATTTTTATAGCACTGTTCGCTGTAAAAATGACAATGGTCCCAAAATAGTGTCAAAAGTGTCCGATGTGTCCGCCATTATGTCACAGTCACGGAAAATCCCCGCCATTACTAGTAGAATTTTTATTTATTTTTATAAAAAAATGCCATAAAACTATCCCCCATTTGGTAAATGCTCCAACTTTTGCGCAAACCAATCAAACGCTTATTGCGTTTTTATTACCATGAATATGTAGAATACGTATCGACCTAAACTGAGGAAAAAAAAATGTTTTTTTTATATATTTTTTGGGGATATTATCGCAAAAAGTAAAAAAATATTGAATTTATTTCAAAGTTGTCGTTATATTTTTGTTTATAGCACAAAAAAATAAAAACCGCAGAGGTGATCAAATACCACCAAAAGAAAGCCCTATTTGTGAAATGCCAATTTTGTTTGGGAGCCACGTCGCACGACCGCGCAATTGTCAGTTAAAGCGACGAAGTGCCGAATCGCAAAAAGGGGCCAGGTCCTTTACAGGTGGAACTCATCTCAGAAAAGTGAAGATGTTATAGGGAACATCTGGAAGTGTCAACCAAGCTATGGAAAATGCACCTACTGTCTGAAATCCCTTAAGTGCACTTCCTGGTATGCAAGTGTGCCTAGACACTCCTGTGCCTACAGCCTCATACTATATGTCTGCAGTGTGAGATCTCAGGCACTGCTGCCTCAGATTGCTAGTGTCAGAAGCTGTGCTGGGGCACTGATCCATTTATTGTTCTGACACGAGAAAGCAAACTACTGGCTATACCAAGATGGCAGCCTCCACACAGAAACGAAGTGTAGAACTAGACATAGTAAGTTGGTAATCGGAAAAAAGATCAGATGCAGGGACATCTTTTTTGTGCACAGTGGATGTAAACCCAAATTTTTTTTTTTGATGTCACAATGTACAGTATAAGATTTCCTATCATCTGTGCCCAGTCTTGCCACACAGAGTTAATCCAGCTCTGAGCAATCCTCTTATTGTTCAGTGAAATAAAACGAACTTGGAGAAAATCCTTAGTCCGTTCCGCCCCCTTGCTGTGAGTGACCAGTTATTTACATATCTCATGCACAAGCCTGGAGACAGGCATTATTTTTTAATTGCCACCCCCACTCCTTTTCTGAAGTCATGTCGTTACTTTTCTGGATTTTGACTGGATGTTAGTGATCATAGCAGAATTTAGTGTAAGGAATACACAGGGGAAAATGCTTGTTGACAAGTCGAGTGTAGAGGAGGGCGGGAGTCTACTGACATGACTCCACCCACCGAGCTCCAGACAACAGATCCACCCACAGAATCTGCAGTTTTTCAGTTCTTAGAACAGACAGAGGGGAGACATTTGACAGGTAAGGATACATGCAGGAGGCATCTATATCCTTATAGATCAGCACTATGGCAGTAGTTTAGAAAGGGTGAGAGTGGCTTTACATCCACTTTAAAGACTTCAATTCCTCCATACAGTCCATTTAAACTTGGCAAAAATCAGCCAAACCCATTCCAAGTTCATCAGAACTAAAAACGGTGTTCAACATTTAGTGGTTGATTACCAACGCTGGAGAGTGCAAACTCTGGTGTAGCTCTGCATAGAAACCAATCAGCTTCCATGTTTTTTGTGTCAAAGATTAAATTAAATAAACTAAAGTTAGAAGCCGATTGGCTAACATGCACAGCTGCACCACATTTTTGCACTCTCCAGCTTTAGTAAATCAACCCTTTATGGTCGGTTTTCTTTAGAAAGCGACCACAGCCTGGACTAGAAAGCCCTGTCCACTACCAGCATGCTGCAGAGAAGGATCTGTGTGGAAACCGTGGTCTCTCTGCAGAGGTCCAACACAGCGGTTGATAAGACAGTCTGTTCTAAATTCAGCAAGCTCTGATAGATGAGACCTAGCTCTGACTCATAGGGGCCCTGCCTGATCTTTACAGAGAGACCACTGCTTCCACACACAGAGCAAGGGACATTCTCTGCATGATATTTGTTAATTCTATTTTTTCGTGGGTGCTTTCTAAAGAAAAAAAAAAAATCTACACCCCTTGGCGTTATGCCCACACTTCACACATATGCCCTGCTGGGCAGGCAATGTTTATGTGCTGGGAGTACGTTTCCTGTGTGCTCCCAGCACAAAAGCAGAGTTATCAGAAATTGCTCTTGTTCCCCAAAAAACATCAGTAGCCAGCGAGGCTGGCTTCCGATCACGTGACCACTAGGACAGCCAATCACAGTGGTCACATGATCATCCATTCTTCACGCCCCCCTGGGAATTAAAAACATTTTAAGGGGATGCCAGGGCGGGTGAGAAGGGGTTAACATCTTTTGAATTAGTCCAAAATTGAGTGCGCTGGTCGGCAAATTCTGACCCTTTGAGCACCTCGAGTCCTCGCTCACCCATCGCTCACAGCACTCCGATAACCAACAATGAGGTGTATGAGGCAGGCAGGCATGAGCTCAACTCTATAAAATCAGAAGCTGGAAGGCCAGCAGGTAGCCAGTGTTGGTTACAATTTGTTTTTGTTCGTTCGGAGTAATTGTACATGTTTCGGAATTTCTCAGCACAGATGGTCTGATCTTCCAGCACCGAGTTCAGAAAAATATGTAATTGAGAGTTTATATTGTTATAAAATTCCATTGACCCCCCCCTTTTTTGTTTTTCATGAAAAGATTGTCTGATCTTCCAGCACAGAGATCAGAAAAATATGTAAAATTTGTGAGAGTTTATATTGTTATAAAATTTCATTATTTTTTTGACATTTGCATAAAATTTTATAAAAACACGTAATACAGTGAAAAGCTACACCAGAAAAGCATTCTGTATTCTCTAAATGAAACACCATAAATTGCCTTTTTTTCAACAAGTAAAAAAAATAAAATAAAAAATAAACAAAATAAAATAAATAAATAAATCAAACCTCAGAAGTCTTACCAGAGTAGTGTAAAGAGTGCAGACCAATCCCATAGTCAACACCACCCCCCACAGGCTGAATCCGGTAACTGCAACAAAAAGCAAACAAATTAAGAATTTCAGACATTTTGGGCCAGATTCTCAAAAGAGATACGATGGCGTATCTCCAGATACGCCGTCGTATCTCCGAGTTGCGCCGTCGTATCTATGCGCCTGATTCTTAGTTAGGCATAGATTTACGCCGTCGGATCGTAACTGCATATTTACGCTGGCCGCTAGGGGCGTGTACGCTGATTTACGCGTCTAAATATGTAAATCAGCTAGATACGCGAATTCACGACCGTACGCCCGGCTGACGCAGTACAGTTACGCTGTTTACGTTAGGCTTTTCCCGGCGTCGTTACCCCTGCTATATGGTGGCGTAAGTGCGGCGTACCAATGTTAAGTATGGCCGTCGTTTCCGTGACAAAATGTGAAATTTTACGTTGTTTGCGTAACTCGTCCGTGAATGGGGCTGGATGTAATTTACGTTCACGTCAAAACCAATACGTCCTCACGGCGTATTAGGAGCAATGCACACTGGGAGATTTCCACGGACGGCGCATGCGCCGTTCGTGAAAAACGTCAATCATGTCGGGTCACAGAACATTAACATAAAACACGCCCCCCTGTCCCACATTTGAATTAGGCGGGCTTACGCCGGCCGATTTATGCTACACCGCCGCAACTGACGGAGCAAGTGCTTTGAGAATACAGCACTTGCCCGTCTAAGTTTAGAACAGTATTAAACATAAAACAGAACAGTATTAATCTAAAAAAAATAAAATAAATTCATATTCCTGATATGTGCCTGCTTGTGTCATGTACTTGTACGAGAATGTATCCAGTTGTTCTCTTTGTATCGTTTACATTATATGAAATCCCTGCCGTTCCTGCCAGTCCCTCTGCTTTCCTATTAAAAACCGACCACACTAGGCATGAGAGCAGCCCAGCATGATCAGACTTTTGCCGACATGCCCCCCCGCACAGCCATTCCTTTGGAAGACCAGCGTGTTGCTTCTTCTTCCCCCAGCTCCAAGATCCTTATGCAACTGAGAGCAGAGGGAATGTGATCACTCATTAAGGCATTTATATTTTCATCAACTACAATCTTAGTTTAGCTAAAATGGATATTTTACGAGAATAAATGCTCCAATAAATTACTAATATAAAAAAAAAAAAAAAAAAAAAAAAAAAAAGGGGGGGGGGGGGGGGAAATACACTATAAACGACTGGGTTTCTCTCTATTTTCTCGTCGGGTTTGCCGGCAGAGTGTTAGCTGCCGAGAAAACCGGTCGTCTGTATGAGGCGAAAAACCGCACATGCTCGATAACACTTCGGCGCATGCGCGGTAGCATAGAAGGTTAGTGTGGGGTATATCAAGATGGCATCGAATGTGACGAGGAACCGTCTCGTCGTAGTCGATGACGTCACCGCGTTCTTGTTAGCATATGCCAGAGACTTTTGTAAGTCTTTAGCTGACACTCTAGGATTCTTCTTCACCTCATTGAGCAGTCTGCACTTTGCTCTTGCAGTCATCTTTACAGGACGGCCACTCCTAGGGAGAGTAGCAGCAGTGCTGAACTTTCTCTATTTATAGACAATGGGCTAGATTCAGATAGCCCGCCGTAACTTTGTGCGGGCGTAGCGTATCTCAGATGCGCTACGCCGCAACTTAGTGAGGCAGGTTCTGTATTCACCAAGAACCTGCGCCCTAAGATACGGCGGCGTAGCGTAAATCTGCCAGCCTAAGCGCGCCTAATTCAAATTGTGAAGAGGTGGGCGTGTTTTATGTAAATAAAACATGACCCCACGTAAATGACGTTTTTGACTAACGGCGCATGCGCCGTCCGTGAACGTAACCCAGTGCGCATGCTCCAAATTAACCCGCAAAAAGCCAATGCTTTCGACGTGAACGTAAATTACGCACAGCCCTATTCGCGAACGACTTACGCAAACAACGTAATCGACGGAAAATTCGACACTGGCCCGACGTCCATACTTAACATAGGATACGCCTCATATAGCAGGGGTAACTTTATGCTAGAAAAAGCCTAACGTAAAAGACCTAAAATAATGCGCCGGGCGGACGTACGTTTCTGAATTGGCGTGTCTACCCAATTTGCATATTCCTCGCGTAAATCGACGGAAGCGCCACCTAGCGGCCAGCGTAAATATGCAACTAAGATACGACAGCGTAAGACCTACGCCAGTCAGATCTTAGCCAAATTCCGGCGTATCTTGTTTTCTGAATACAGAAAAAAGATGCGCCGAAGCATCCTAGAAGTTACGCGGCGTATCAATAGATAAGCCAGCGTAACTTCTTTATGAATCTACCCCAATTTGTCCTACCATGGACTGATGAACAGCAAGGCTTTTGGAGATACTTTTGTAAACCTTTCCAGCTTTACTTTATGCAAGTCAACAATTCTTAATCGTAGGTCTTCTGAGAGATCTTTTGTGCGAGGCATCATTCACATCAGGCAATGCTTCTTGTTAAAAGCAAACCCAGAACTGGTGTGCGTTTTTTTATAGGGCAGGGCAGCTGTAACCAACACCTCCAATCTCATCTCATTGATTGGACTCCAGTTGGCTGACACCTCACACCAATTAGCTCTTGGAGATATCATTAGTCTAGGGCAGGGATATGCAATTAGCGGACCTCCAGATGTTGCAAAACTACAGATCCCATCATGCCTCTAGCTCTAGGTGTCATGCTTGTGGCTGTCAGAGTCTTGCTATGCCTCATGGGACTTGTAGTTCTGCAACAGCTGGAGGTCCGCTAATTGAATATCCCTGGTCTAGGGGATCACATACTTTTTCCACCTGCACTGTGAATGTTTACATGGTGTGTTCAATAAAAACATGGTAACATTTAACTCTGTGTTTTTTTTTTTAGTTTAACACACAAATCACATTTTATGACCAATTTGTGCAAAAATCCATATCATTCAAAGGGTTCACATACTTTTTCTTGCAACTGTATACTATCTGCGCAATGATTTTTTATCACATTTCTTTCGAGAATTACGGCATAATCTCGAGACTCGAAAGCAGTCTGGCGCATGTGAATACAAGCAGAGACTCTGACCTTGATCATCTGGGTATCGTTCTTTTGATTTAAAATCAATCAGATGTGGTGTCTGGAATTTTTGTCTTATCACGGAAAACATTTATTAACTTTGGGAGTAGTTGGAATCACTTTGTTTTATTGGACGCATATTTATATGTTATATTGTATTCCCCCCCCCCCTTTTTGTATTAGTAATTTATTGAAGCACTGTGCAATATTAGAAGGTTGATAGTAGCACATTATTCACCTTATCTATAATGATTTTTTTTTGTGATATCAGTAAACAAGACAATAATAATTGCTGCAATCATTTGATTATCTTTTAATATTTATATCACATTTTATATATTCACACCAGCGCTTTAGTAACATTGCAACAAATATTTTTACATCAAGAGTGAAATGTGATTGTGTTAAGGTTTTTTTTTAAATCATGGAACCAAAAAAAAAAAAAAAAAAAAAAATAATGCTGAGATTTTAAAGTTGTTCTAAAAGGCAAACTTTTTTTACTTTAATGTGTTCCCTGCATTAACGTTAAAAAAACCCCCCCAAAAAAACAAAAAAAAAACACCTCCTGCCTCCCCCAGACCCTCTTTACCTGAGCAATGTACGCACAGAGCTGGCCTTGGGAGCGAGCATACACACACACACACACAAGTAACCCTATAGCAAACAGCTTGCTATGGGGGCATTCCGCGGTTAAGGGGGGGGGGGTGTTAGAGAAGCCAGGAGAGCAGACGGGGGGACCCAAGAAGAGGAGGACCAGGGCTGCTCTGTGCAAAATCACTATACAGAGCAAGTACCGTATTTATCGGCGTATATCACAGGTGCGTATTATACACCGATAGTGCACCTCGGACTCGGAGGGGAACGAGTGCCGCCGGAATTCACCGAGCAGTCATCTTCGGTTTACTCGGCTCTGACTTCACACAGTCTTGCCTCCACCACCGGCATTGGACCAGTGTTCTGTCAATCACAGGAGCTGGTCCAATGCTGATGGCAGAGGCGAGACTGTGTATGTGACTGCAGACACCGAGTGAACAGGAGATGACGGCTGTACGAGGAGATGGTGAGTCTGCAGAGGGACACCGACCATTATTTTGCTTCTAAGTGGTTTAGTTTTTTTTTATGTTTTTTTTTCCTGAAACTTCTCTCTTAAATTGGGGTGCATGTTATACGTCGATAAATATGTTTGTTTTAATTTTTTTTTTTTTTTATGAGCATTTACAATCACTTTGATTCCATCTCCTTTATAAATAAGCCCTCAATGACGAGCACACATAACTGGGACCCATTCTCTTCAGCTACTAATCTGGAAAGGTGGTTTTGTGCACCTATACAATGTATACGTCGGTTTCTGTACATTTGTTACCTGCATAAAAGGCTAGAGCAGGAGCATACAACACCACTCCCATATAGATAACCTGTGGGCAGAAAAGAACAGAAGTTAGAAGGAGAATATATATATATATATATATATATATATATATATATATATATATATATATATATATATATATATACACACACACACACACACACATATACACACACACACACACACACACACATATATATATATATATATATATATACACACACATATACACACACACACACACACACACATATACATACATATATACACACACACACACACACACACACACACACACACACACACATACACCATTATGACCAATAACAGGTTACATGAATAACATTGATTATCTCATTACAATCTGAAAGTGGGTGGGATATATTTAGGCAGCAAGTGAACATGTTGTCCCTGAAACTGATGTGTTGAAAGCAAAAAAAAATAAAAAATGGGCAAGCATAAGGATCCGAGTGACTGAGAAGGGTCAAATTGCAATGGCTGAACGACTGGGTCAGAGCAACTTCAAAACTGCAGACTAGGAACATCAAATGAGCTGCAGAGGTCAGGATCGACCAAAAAAAAAAAAAAAGTGTTCAAAGTAAGGAAAACCAGGTGGTCATGGGCGGCCAAGGCTCACTGATGCACATAGGGAGTGAAGACTGGCCCATGTAGTCTGATCCAATAG
Organism: Rana temporaria; assembly: GCF_905171775.1. NCBI lineage: Eukaryota > Metazoa > Chordata > Amphibia > Anura > Ranidae > Rana > Rana temporaria. Next base: position 32,584,273 of record NC_053492.1, on the reverse strand, counting down.
AAGAGATACAGTAGGCCAAATTGCTGAAAAAGTTTATGCTAGTCCCCATAGAAAGGTGTAAGGACACGGTGTATTGCAGTGTGTTGTGTATGGGGGCTGCGTAGCCACAGACCGCTTTGTGTGTCCATGCTGACCCGTGTCCACAGCCCAAAGCGCCTACAAATGGATATGTGAGCATCAAAACTGGACCAGAGCAGCCCAGATCCTCCTCTTCTCAGGTCCCTCTTTGGTGCTCTTGGCCCCTCCCTCCTGTTAAGTGCCCACACAGCAAGCAGCTTACTATGTGGTCACCTGAGCCGCAGCTCCATGTGTCCATTCAGACACAGAGCCTCGGTCTGGCCCCGCTCCCTCTTCATTGGTTCACTGACTTTGACAGCAACGGGAGCCAATTGAGTCGCACTGCCTTCTCAGCCAATGAGGAGGGACAGTCCCAGGCAGTCGAGACACTCCTGTAACATTGCTGGATGGGAGGCTGAGGGGGGCTGCTGCACACAAAGGCTTTTTATCTTAATGCATAGAATGCATTAAGATAAAAAAAAAACTGAGTTTACAACCCCTGAGGTTTTTCACCCTAATGCATTCAATAATATATTAGAATATATTCTAACCTTCTGTAGTGCAGCAGCCCACCAGAGCCCCCTTTTACTTTTAGCGACAGGGACCAACACAGCAGCTCCAGCCACCGTCTCTGGTCCTCATTGGATTGATAGCAGCAGGAGCCATTGGCTCCTGCTGCAGTCAATCAAATCCAGCGACACGGGAGCTGGTGGGCGGAGCGGAGTCCCGCTGTCTGTCAATGGATGCAGCAGCAGGACACGGGAGCGTGCCAGCAAGGGTGCCCCCATGAAAAGCTTTTCTCCATAGGGGCACTCGAGAAGAGGAGCAGCCAGGAGCGCCCGCTAAGGGACCCCAGAAGAGGAGGATCAGGACCACTCTGTGCAAAAAAAAAAAAAAAAAAAAAAAAAACCTTTACAATACCTTTAAGTTTATGCAAAGAGTGAATATTTGTAGCGTTGACTCTTATTTTTCAAGACCTCTGCAATTTGCCCTGGCCACTATCTGCACTGAGAAGACTGAATGGTACTGGGAAGAAAGGAACCTGGGGCTGAAGGAAAAAATATGACAACTGCTTGACTGTAATGCTGAAAAACACTCACCATTTGAAATATGAAGGTGATGGTCCCGCAGATTCTCACAGCTTTATTGAACCGCAGCTCCAGGTACTGCAAGTGGGAAAAAGACAGTAAAGTCAGAAAACACAGAAATGGTGACACAGAAGGTATGGCAATTGGACTTTGAGACCTCTCCCTACATTTTCTGCAAAGTAGTAAAGCAGTCCTAAAAAATGAAAAAAATAAAATAAAAAATGTAAAATGTATCTTGAAAAGAAAGCAGCAGTTCCCCCCTGTAGAAGAGGTAGTATATTTTCACCTAGCAGGCGGTTAGAACCTCCTCCCTCTGCCCAACACTGCAGCCTTCATCATTCAATAATCTGAGGTGCTGATGTCTGCGTACCCCATGGTGCTTTCATTCAGGCCGCTGGGAGGCATATGTGTTACCCATATACAGCATATGGGTAACACATACTAGAGATCGACCGATATGGGTTTTTCTCTGGCCGATGCCGATATTTTGAAATCGGGGTGGCCGATATATGATGCTGATTTTTGGCCTTTAATCCCCCCCCCCCTTAGTCTCAAACTCACCCACTCCATTCCCCCCTGCTTGCTCCTGCCACTTTACCACACACTTGATGTCCTCAGTACAGATTTCACTGGTTGGCTCTGGCAGGTGGCACCGATTGGCACACAGTACCGACAGGTTTCACACTGAGACAATAGTGTAACTGTGTAAAACTGACATGCAACTGAATGGCGAGAGAAAGCGAGATCAAATTCAGCGGTGATGTTGGGGGTGGGCGGGACCCAGCAGGTATCCAACACCAGCCAATGATTGGGCCGTTTAAAAAAGTGGTGGGACCACGCAAACATAGCGACCCACCCAGATCCCATCGGATAGCTTCTGGGTCCCGCCCACCCCGACACCAATGCTCAATTTTGACAGCTCCTCTCTCTCTCTCCCCCCATTCAGTTATATGTCAGTTTCACACAACGCAGCGCTGCTCTGCCAACATAGTGTGGAGAAGGGAGGAAGAACATGGGCATGGTGCGGTCAGTGTTCAATATCGGCCTAATTTGGATAATAATCGGCAGATTTCTCATAAATGGCCAAATATCGGCCGATATATCGACCGACCGCAACCATACACTCCTACAAAACAACTGCCATTTCTTAAAAGACCTGACCGGTTCAGGTCAGAATGCAACACAATTTAGGGAAAACTAGAGTTGAAGCAAAACAAATTGATTGCATTTTGGTTAGTTACAGCTTAAGGCGTATGTCCACATTTGCCTCCAAATTGGGAGAACACCTACATTATATTTGTAACATGTCCCTATTTACATAGCATAACTTTAAACAAATACTTAAAAATTACAGCTCGTCTTTTTTAGATGCTCCATTCTGGAAAAATCCTGGCTAGTTCTCTTTGTTTATGAGGAGGCTGGGCATCAGTGTTCGCCATAATTAAATATGGCAACTAGCAATGGCGGAGTTCCTTCAGGGAGTGGCACCCAGCATAATTTTCAGTTCCTGTAGATCCTTCCACCAAAACGAAAGGTCTCCAGACGTCGGTACAGGGAGGAGGCTTTGCTCACTACTTCACTGCCTGGTGATAGACCTCCAAGTGACACCTAAACAAACGTGCAAGGCCCAACCAGAGCAGGTGCTTTGGCTGAAACCCCACAGTGGAAGAATTACAGGACCTGACACCATTGCTGGTACTGACCCTCACCACGTACTGAAGGGGAAGGGAGGAGGTTGCCTCCTACCCGTACCGAGGGGGGATACTGTGACCACAAGTTAGCGAAGGTGAGGGGGATCTTTCATAACGGTTGTGATCCCAAGTCTTCTTCCCGAATCGTCCCCGAGACATGTCCAAGTCTTCTTCCCGAATCGTCCCCGAGACATGTCCAAGTCTTCTTCCCGAATCGTCCCCGAGACATGTCCAAGTCTTCTTCCCGAATCGTCCCCGAGACATGTCCAAGTCTTCTTCCCGAATCGTCCCCGAGACATGTCCAAGTCTTCTTCCCGAATCGTCCCCGAGACATGTCCAAGTCTTCTTCCCGAATCGTCCCCGAGACATGTCCAAGTCTTCTTCCCGAATCGTCCCCGAGACATGTCCAAGTCTTCTTCCCGAATCGTCCCCGAGACATGTCCAAGTCTTCTTCCCGAATCGTCCCCGAGACATGTCCAAGTCTTCTTCCCGAATCGTCCCCGAGACATGTCCAAGTCTTCTTCCCGAATCGTCCCCGAGACATGTCCAAGTCTTCTTCCCGAATCGTCCCCGAGACATGTCCAAGTCTTCTTCCCGAATCGTCCCCGAGACATGTCCAAGTCTTCTTCCCGAATCGTCCCCGAGACATGTCCAAGTCTTCTTCCCGAATCGTCCCCGAGACATGTCCAAGTCTTCTTCCCGAATCGTCCCCGAGACATGTCCAAGTCTTCTTCCCGAATCGTCCCCGAGACATGTCCAAGTCTTCTTCCCGAATCGTCCCCGAGACATGTCCAAGTCTTCTTCCCGAATCGTCCCCGAGACATGTCCAAGTCTTCTTCCCGAATCGTCCCCGAGACATGTCCAAGTCTTCTTCCCGAATCGTCCCCGAGACATGTCCAAGTCTTCTTCCCGAATCGTCCCCGAGACATGTCCAAGTCTTCTTCCCGAATCGTCCCCGAGACATGTCCAAGTCTTCTTCCCGAATCGTCCCCGAGACATGTCCAAGTCTTCTTCCCGAATCGTCCCCGAGACATGTCCAAGTCTTCTTCCCGAATCGTCCCCGAGACATGTCCAAGTCTTCTTCCCGAATCGTCCCCGAGACATGTCCAAGTCTTCTTCCCGAATCGTCCCCGAGACATGTCCAAGTCTTCTTCCCGAATCGTCCCCGAGACATGTCCAAGTCTTCTTCCCGAATCGTCCCCGAGACATGTCCAAGTCTTCTTCCCGAATCGTCCCCGAGACATGTCCAAGTCTTCTTCCCGAATCGTCCCCGAGACATGTCCAAGTCTTCTTCCCGAATCGTCCCCGAGACATGTCCAAGTCTTCTTCCCGAATCGTCCCCGAGACATGTCCAAGTCTTCTTCCCGAATCGTCCCCGAGACATGTCCAAGTCTTCTTCCCGAATCGTCCCCGAGACATGTCCAAGTCTTCTTCCCGAATCGTCCCCGAGACATGTCCAAGTCTTCTTCCCGAATCGTCCCCGAGACATGTCCAAGTCTTCTTCCCGAATCGTCCCCGAGACATGTCCAAGTCTTCTTCCCGAATCGTCCCCGAGACATGTCCAAGTCTTCTTCCCGAATCGTCCCCGAGACATGTCCAAGTCTTCTTCCCGAATCGTCCCCGAGACATGTCCAAGTCTTCTTCCCGAATCGTCCCCGAGACATGTCCAAGGTCAAGAAAAACTGATCTGCTCCAGCGTGGACACAAGGAGACTTGCCCTGGGAGGAAATGACTGACACGTTTCGGGGGTCATGTCCCTTTCCTCAGAGTTGAGGAAAGGGGTATGGCCACCACAACACGTCAGCCATTCTCTTCTAGGGAAAGAGAGTATCCATTTGTCTTTGCGAATTTAATAAACGTATCAATGGTAATACACACGGTGGTTGCTCCCTCCTGTGTTTTTTGCAGTTTGTAGAATTTGAAAAAGACTCCATGTCCTCTGAACGAAGTAAACAGGAAACAGAGGTGTGCCGTCTCCCTGTTTGAACTCCCGCTTATATGTGAATTTGGCAATCTGTTTGTTGTTCAGGGAGAAGAGCCCAAAATCTTAGAGGCTGTCCTGGAAGACTACAGTGGAAACATTTTTTAGCCATATCGTATCATAGGAAAAACAGAAAAGAAACGTAGTTGACATCTCAAGTTTGACTGCAAAAGTGAAATACGCTTTAAACTGAGCCCGACCTGCCTCCGGTACCTGCACTGAAGTACAAGTAGCGGCAGTATTCAAAGTTGGTTCTTTTATTACAGTGGAGCCCCATGAATCCCAGGCTGTATTCAGGAGCTCTTGAATTAAGTCCACATTAAGGCCTACCCTCCCTCCGGATGTCATCACACTAATAAATGCCGGAGTTTAAAGTGGTTGTACACCCTGTACAAAAACTTTTACCTACAGGTAAGCCTAGATGAAAGCTTACCTGTGGGTGCTGGAAATATCTCCTAAACCTCCACAAGTTAAGAGATACGTACATTAGAGACATGTGCCAATGTCCACAGGGCAGGCGCACTTTAGAAACGGCGATCGTGACGTTTCTAAAGGAGGTCATGCCGTGACTGGCGGGGGTGATGTCATGGCGGCTCCGGCCAATCACAGCGCCAGAGCCGCGACACCCAGAAGTAACTCGGGGACGACATGTCGCCGGCCAGTGCTAGTGGGGAATCGCTACTAGCACATTATAAAATACTCACCTTGGAACTAAGCCCTCCAGCGCTGTAATGTCACCGTCGAGAGGGCTAACATCTTACCTCTGTCTTTCTTTCGGGTTCGTGCACTCCGGCTATGTGATTGGCCGAAGCCACAATGACATCACTCGGTTCCAGCAAGGTATGAAGGACCTTCAAAGCACATGCACCGGTGACGTAACTTGCTACATTCAGGGTGAATCTCAAAACGGTGCAAGTTTAGGAGATAGTAATTTTACCTACAGGTAAGCCTTATCTGTAGGTAAAAAAATAAAAATAAATCACCAAGCGTGCTTTACTACCGCTTTAAGAAAGTCAAGGTCCCATGTACAGAATAGGCCTAGGATCCATGCAAGCCCAACGGGGAACACAGGAACCGGTTTGTAGACCAACATCTCATAACCAGGCACTACAAGGTCCTGCACCTTGGCATGGTTACCTTAACCACTTCCGGACTGCCGCACAACTATATACGTCGGCACTTTGAAGTGGGATATCTCGGTTATGGCAGCAGCTAGCTGCCATAACAGAGGTATCCATCTTTTCAGGCGGCAATGCGCTTTTCGATAACAGTGGTCTCTGCGGCGGATTCGCCACAAGATCATTGTTATTGGTGGCGGGAGAGGACCCCCCTCCTGCATTCGTGGAGCCGTCGATGGCAATCGGGTCCTACTTCCTGCTGGGTATGGATACGAGTGAGGGGGAAGATGGCCCCCACCTGTCTCCATACCATAGCAGGGCGGAAGCGACGTCAAAACTTCCACCCGTAGCCCTTAAAGGGCCATTTGTTTATTGCATTTTAGTGTAAATATGAGATCTGAGGTCTTTTTGACCCCAGATCTCATATTTAAAGCGGGGGTTCACCCTAAAAAAAAATGTCTAATAATTACATCCAGCATACTAAGGACATTTACTGTATGCACGTCTTTTTTTTTTTATCCGTACATACCGTTATATTGTCATTTTGTCCAGGGCTTCCGGGTTCTGATGACTGCGGGACTGGGCGTTCCTATCCTTCGATTAGATGATTGACGGCTTGTAAAACAGTTCCCCTGTCGCACAACGCGCGTCACCAGATTTGTGACAAGGGAACGGTTTCACAAGCCGTCAATCTACCCCAAGGATAGGAACGCCCAGTCCCGCAGTCATCGGAACCCTGAGGCAGGGATAGGAACGCCCAGTCCCGCAGTCATCAGAACGCGGAAGCCCTGGACAAAATCAGAATATAACGGTATGTACGGATAAAAAAAAAAAAAAGCATACAGTAAATGTCCTTAGTAGGCTGGCTCTAATGTTAGAAATTGTTTTTTAGGGTGAACCCCCGCTTTAAGAGGACCTGTCATGCTTTTTTCTATTACAAGGGATGTTTACATTTTTTTTTAAACAGTGTAAAAAAAAAAAAATAAAAAAAAATAAAAGTAAAGTAAATAAGAACTTTTTTTTTTTAAAGCGCCCCGTCCCGACGAGCTCGCGCACAGAAGCGAACGCATATCAACACGGTGTTCAAACCACACGTGAGGTATCACCGCGATCGTTAGGGCGAGAGCAATAATTCTATCCCCAGACCTCCTTCCTAACACAAAACATGCAAGCTGTATAATTTTTTAAATGCCGCCTATGGAGATTTTTAAGGGTAAAAGTTTGACGTCATTCCACGAGCGGGCGCAATTTTGAAGCGTGACATGTTGGGTATAAAACTTACTTGGCGCAACATTATCTTTCACAACGTAAAAAAAAAAAAGAATTGGGCTAACTTTACCGTTATCTTATTTTTTAATCCAAACGTTTTAGATTTTTTTTCCCCAAAAAAGTATTCTTGTAAGACCCTTGCGCAAATACGGTGTGACAAAAAGTATTGCAATGACTGCCATTTTATGCTCTAGTGTTTTAGAAAAAAAATATATACATAATGTTTGAGGGTTCCAAGTAATTTTCTAGCAAAAAATAAAAAGTTTGGTGTAAACACCAAGTCTGAAAAACAGGCTTGGGGCTGAAGTGGCTAAAGACTGGACAGAATTGCTTAAATGGAAACCATATCAAGTTTTTTTTTTTTCTTATATTTAAAAAAAAAAAAAAAAAAAATCTACTTGAGTAAATAAAATCTTCGAGCATTAAAACAAGTATAGCATTGATGGCGTATAAACCGCTCGTAAAGGCCGTACCTTGAATGTCTCGTACAGTTATGGACACTGTACTGTAAGGAGGACTTAAGAGATTTGGAGAGATAGTACATAGGAGGAGATATTACTCATAACAACAAGTATGAAAAACTGGGCTTCCCAAGCCTGGAAAAAAAGACCTTAGATGTGATCTAATAGAGTATGTAAAGGTAAATATATGCAAAACTGTTGCAAATATTTGCCTCATAAGCTTTAAAAAGTGAGCCGGAAAGTATTTACATATCAATACCAAGCCTTCGTGTACACTAGAATGCTAAAAACGTCTTTTAGAAACGCTGGACAAAAAAAACGATTTTGCGTTTTTTTTTTTTTGCCGGCGTTTAGCCCAGTGTGTAAGCTATTCGTGTCCTTAACCAGTGAATAGCTTTTACCAGACCCACGCAACCCTGGCAACATGGGGACAGGGTGCCTTTTGGAGGGGGGGGCAGCTGACAGCTAAAAAAAAAAAAAAAAAAAAAAAAAACACAACATTGCTGGAAATACAAACAAGGCTTCACTTCCCGATTCCCTTACCGAAGATGGTGACGGCAGCATGCGAGGGATGGGTCGGCTTTGGGTGCCAACATCGTGGGCGCCAGGTAAGTGTCCTTATTTTAAAAGTCAGCATCTGCAGTATTTGTAGCTGATGACTTTAAAAAAAAAAAAAAAAAAAAAAAAAAAAAAAAAAAAAAAAAACACAACACATTCGGCGGACCTCCGCTTTAATAATTATAGTGGAAATAAAAAAAAAAAGTCTACACACCCTTGTTAAAATGTCAGGTTTCTGTGATGTAAAAAAATGAGAAAGATAATTTCAGAACGTTTTTTTACCTTGAGCCCAGGTTCACACTGGGTGCGATTTCATGTGAAATCGCATCTCAAATGCCGCCAATTGTCGGCAATGGCGCCGTCCTAATCGGTGCGACGCCGCATCTGCGGCGCTGCACCGATTTCAAAAAGTAGTTCTTGTACTACTTTTTGCGATTTCAGGCCGCGATTTACATAGACATCTGTGCAGAAACATGCACAGATGTCTCTTAAATTGCGGCCGAAATCGGGACTGCCGGCGGGAGTGAAATCGTGCGAGTTCAGCTGAACTCGCACGGCTTCACTCCCGCAGCCCAGTGTGAACCAGGGCTTAATGTAACCTATAAACTGTACAAAATCGGTTGAAAAAAAAAAAGTAAAAATAATAAAAAAATAATGTGGTTGCATAAGTGTGCACACCCTCTTATAACTGGGGATGTAGCCGTGTTCAGAATTAAGCAATTACATTCAAACTCATGTTAAATAGGAGTCAGTACACCCCTGCCATCATTTAAAGTGCTTCTGATTAACCCCCCAAAAAAGTTCAGCTGTTTTAGTAGGTCTTTCCTGACATTTTCTTAGTAGCATCCTACAGCAAAAGCCATGGTCCGCAGAGAGCTTCCAAAGCATCAGAGGGATCTCATTGTTAAAGGTATCAGAAGGGTACAAATAATTTACAAGGCTTTAGATATACCATGGAATACAGTGAAGAAAGTCATCGTCAAGTGGAGAAAATATGGCACAACAGTGACATTACCAAGAACTGGACGTCCCTCCAAAATTGATGAACAGACGAGAAGAAAACTGGTCAGGGAGGCTGCCAAGAGGCCTACAGCAACATTAAAGGAGCTGCAGGAATATCTGGCAAGTACTGGCTGTGTGAAACGTGACAACAATCCTCTGTATTCTTCATATGTCTGGGCTATGGGGTAGAGTGGCAAGACTGAAACCTTTTCTTAAGAAAAACATCCAAGCCCGGCTATATTTTGTAAAAACACATCTGAAGTCTCCCAAAAGCCTGTGGGAAAATGTGTTCTGGTTTGATAAAATCAAGGTTAAACTTTTTGGCCAGAATTCCAAAAGATATGTTTGGCACAAAAACATCACATCACCAAAAGAACACCATGCCCACCGTGAAGCATGGTGGTGGCAGCATAATGCTTTGAAGCTGTTTTTTGTCAGCTGGAACAGGGGCCTTAGTCAAGGTAGAGGGGATTATGACCAATTCCAAAATACCACTCAATTTTGGCACAAAACCTTCAGGCTTCTGCTAGAAAGCCGAATATGAAGAGGAACTTCATCTTGTAGCATGACAACGACCCAAAGAATACATCCAAATCAACAAAGGAATGGCTTCACCAGAAGAAGATTAAAGTTTTGGAATGGCCCAACCAAAGGCCAAGACCTAAATCCCATGGAAAATCTGTGGGGTGATCTGAAGAGGGCTCTGCACAGGAGATGCCCCCGCAACCTGACAGATTTGAAGTGTTTTTGCCAAAAGTGGGCAATTATTGCCAAGTCAAGATGTGCCATGCTGATAGACTCATACCCAAAAAGACAGAGTGCTGTAATAAAATCAAAAGGTGCTTCAACAAAGTATTAGTATAAAGGTGTGCACACTTAGGCAACCATATATTTTTATTTTTACTTCTGTCCATCTAAAAGATTTCAGGTTTTTTGTTCAATTGAGTTGTACAGTTTATAGGTCACATAAAAAAAAAAAAAAAAAAAAAAAAAGGTAGAAAAAGTTCTGAAATGATTTCTTTGTCTCATTTTTTTACATCACAGAAACCTGACATTTTAACAGGGGTGTGTAGACTTTATATATCCACTGTATATGGAAATATTTTTACATCCATGGTCTTTAGGTAGAAGAGCACATAAGTAGTTGCTGATAGTACTGGAAAGGGCTCTCTGCAGTAAGAGTGAATGAGCTAAACTATTTCATATCACAAAAAGAATAATTATAATAATAATAATAAAAAAAAAAAAAAAAAAAAAAAAACACAGGTTTGGAAGATTTTCCCAAAGCGATCAGTATCCAAAAGTATATATATATATATATATATATATATATATATATATATATATATATATATATATATATATATATATATATATATATATATATATATATATATATATATATTCACGATTCTCGGCACAACATCATCTTTCACATTATACAAAAAAATTAAATGGGCTAACTTTACGCTTACATTTTTTTATTTATTTTTTTCATTGAAGTGTATTTTTTCCTAAAAAAAATTGCTTTTGAAAAGACCGCAGCGGAAATACAGTATGGCATAAAATATTGCCACAATCTCCATTTTATTCTCTAGGGTCTCTGCTTAAAAAAAAATAAAAAAAAAATATTTATAAAGCAGAGACCCTAGAGAATAAAATGGAGATTGTGGCAATATTTTATGCCATACTGTATTTCCGCAGCGGTCTTTTCAAAAGCAATTTTTTTTAGGAAAAAATACACTTCAATGAATAAAAAAAATAAATAAATGTAAGCGTAAAGTTAGCCCATTTTATTTTTTTGTATAATGTGAAAGATGATGTGCCGAGAATCGTGATGTTTATTCTAAGCAAAAAAAAAAGTGGTTCTCATTTTATCCAGAATCGTGCAACTCTAACACATACACACATATATATATATACATATACATATACACATATACATATACACATATACATATACATATACACACATACATATATATATATATATATATATATATATATATATATATATATATATATATATATATATATATATATATTTTTTTTTTCAGCTGCCCCTGAACTTTATCAGAATCCTAAATCCTTCACCAACTTTGACATTAGCATAAATGACTAAAGAAAAAAGTAAAGTAATTAAAGTGATAATGTGTACGATTTGCGAACTTCTTGACTTCACATCAAACAAAAAATAAAGTCTTTGTAATCCTCAAGTCTCCCTGGATTTGACTTTTGAGGTATTTATAAGATTTAATACTAGAATTCCTTTGTAGCATGAAAAAGCTAAAACCCATTTGGCATTTGAAGCCTTGCCAAAAAACTTCAAGCGGTTGTAAACCGCTGGACTTTTTCTCTTCTTCATCTTACCCAGCAAGGTAATGTCATAATGTGCTAGAATGCATCGCATACTAGCACATTATGTGAAACTTACCTTACAACAAAGCTCTTCCAACCCCGAGATGTCAACGCTGCAGGGGCTTCCATCTTCACCTGTTTCTTGCTTTCGGGTTTGTGGACTTCAGCGCTGTGACTGGGTGAAGCCGCAATGACTTTACTCCCACGCATGTGCACAGGAGCCGCCGATTACGGCACAGGGTTCTAAAGGAACGGCACACATGGCCATTCCCTCAGAGCGCATGTGGCAGTGATGTCACTGGCTGCATGCAATGTAAATATCTCCTAAAACGGTGCCCATTTAAGAAATATTTACACTACCTATAGGTAAGCCTTATTATAGGTTTACCTATATGTAAAAGTTACGGATCAAACTTTACTTCCACTGTAAAAGAGAAGTATGGACCTTTTTTTTTGGCCCATTTATACTTACCTAGGTGGATGCTGCATCGGTCCCCCACCGACTAACACCGACGACTGGAGCTCGACCGATATGGGTTTTTCTATGGCCGATGCCGATATTTAGAAATCAGGGCGGCCGATATATAATGCAGATTTTTGCGGCCGATTTTTTAATTTTTTGCTAGGCGTGGGTGGTGCTGCATTGTGGAGAGCGATAGGTGTTGCTGTGTTGGAGAGGGATGGGCGGTGCTAGGCGTGGAGAGGGATGGGCGGTGCTAGGCGTGGAGAGGGATGGGTGGTGCTGCGCGTGGAGAGGGATGGGTGGTGCTGCGTTGTGGAGAGGGATGGGTGGTGCTGCGTTGTGGAGAGGGATGGGTGGTGCTGCGTTGTGGAGAGGGATGGGTGGTGCTGCGTTGTGGAGAGGGATGGGTGGTGCTGCGTTGTGGAGAGGGATGGGTGGTGCTGCGTTGTGGAGAGGGATGGGTGGTGCTGCGTTGTGGAGAGGGATGGGTGGTGCTGCATTGTGGAGAGGGATGGGTGGTGCAGCATTGTGGAGAGGGATGGGTGGTGCAGCATTGTGGAGAGGGATGGGTGGTGCAGCATTGTGGAGAGGGATGGGTGGTGCAGCATTGTGGAGAGGGATGGGTGGTGCAGCATTGTGGAGAGGGATGGGTGGTGCTGCATTGTGGAGAGGGATGGGTGGTGCAGCATTGTGGAGAGGGATGGGTGGTGCTGCATTGTGGAGAGGGATGGGTGGTGCTGCATTGTGGAGAGGGATGGGTGGTGCTAGGCGTGGAGAGGGATGGGTGGTGCTAGGCGTGGAGAGGGATGGGTGGTGCTAGGCGTGGAGAGGGATGGGTGGTGCTAGGCGTGGAGAGGGATGGGTGGTGCTAGGCGTGGAGAGGGATGGGCGGTGCTAGGCGTGGAGAGGGATGGGTGGTGCTAGGCGTGGAGAGGGATGGGTGGTGCTAGGCGTGGAGAGGGATGGGTGGTGCTAGGCGTGGAGAGGGATGGGTGGTGCTAGGCGTGGAGAGGGATGGGTGGTGCTAGGCGTGGAGAGGGATGGGTGGTGCTAGGCGTGGAGAGGGATGGGTGGTGCTAGGCGTGGAGAGGGATGGGTGGTGCTAGGCGTGGAGAGGGATGGGTGGTGCTAGGCGTGGAGAGGGATGGGTGGTGCTAGGCGTGGAGAGGGATGGGTGGTGCTAGGCGTGGAGAGGGATGGGTGGTGCTAGGCGTGGAGAGGGATGGGCGGTGCTAGGCGTGGAGAGGGATGGGCGGTGCTAGGCATGGGTGGTGCTAGGCGTGGGTGGTGCTAGGTGCGGAGAGGGATGGGTGGTGCTGCGTTGTGGTAATGAAGATGATTGATTTGCAATGCATTGTGAAAATGAATGAGGATGAGAGTTACATTGTGAAGAGGATCTCCACAATGTAACTCCGATATACACCCAGAGTCATCCTCATCCATTTTCTCAATGCCAGCATCAGCCAGGTTTCACTTTAAAAAGACATTAAAGTCTGCAGGGGGGCACAGTACAGTAGCAGACAATTTTGGCAACTTACCCTCCATACATGCTGGTATCTATCTGCATGCACCTGATAGGCTAGATGCATGCTGATGAGATGACCAGCCAATCATTGAACAAGAGTGTAATGCAAGCAGCCAGCAGGCTCCGCCTCAGGCGGCAGTTGCTTGTAATGGGCCAATGATTGTTTCTCTCTCTAATACAGCACGCCGAGGGAGGGGGCGGGGCGATGCCGGTGAAATCTCTCCGTCCCTTCGATAGTGGCCATGCGGGTGGAGGAATCAGGAATACATGCTGCGAGAGCACTGGCCAGTACTGCAAGTCAGGCGGCAGACGCTTGTAATGGGCCAATAAATTGTTTATCTAATACAGCACGCCGAGGGAGGAGGCGGGGTGGTGCGATGCAAGTAAAATCTCTCCTTCCCTTCTATAGTGGGCGTGCGGGTGGAGGATTCAGGAATACATGCTGCGGGAGCACTGGTCAGTACTGCAGGGCAGGCGGCCATGCGGGCCGTTTATTGTTCAAGTATATACATTGCTCTCACACAGGCAATTTTTTCATTTTCCACTTAAAGCGGAGTTCCACCCAAAAATGGAACTTCCGCTTTTCTGGTTCCTCCCCGCCTCCGGTGTCACATTTGGCACCTTTCGGGGGGGGGGATGTACAATACAGGTATTCTGCTCCCATTTCCGGGCATAGATACCCGAACCACCCGCGGGAATATACCCACGTTCCGGCACGTCCCGCCCCCCCCCCCTGCTGTTTTCTGGGAGACACACAGGTCCCAGAGGCCAGCAGGGACCAGTGGGAAACCAGGAAGTAAAGCCACAAGGCTTTACTTCCCGATTCCCTTATGGAGGATGGCGGATCACCGAGAGCCAAAGGACAGATCGGCTTAGAGTGCAGACATCGCGGGATCCCTGGATAGGTAAGTGTCCATATTTTAAGTCAGCAGCTGCAGTATTTGTAGCTGTGACTCTTAAAAAAATTAAATCAGCAGACCTCCGCTTTAAAGCAGTATTAACCCCAAAACCCAAAATGTAATATATTGCAGCTTACCAATCATAAGATCTGGTGGCTGCATTTCTATTCTTTTCTTTAAATTTAGTCTTTTTTTGTTTTCAACTGGTGATCCAGCCAGTAACACACCTATGATTCAGCAGCTTGCTCTGTTGCAAAGCAACAGACTTACTGGCCAGATCACCAGGTAAAAATTAAAAAGCCTAAAAAATAAAAAAGCCGGCATGCAATTTGTCCAGTTCAGCAGGAACTGACTGGATTTCGATCCACCTATGGGCAGGCTGGTTGTAATGAAGAAAATGGCATCATTTATGGCCACCACATCTAAGAATTGGTAAGCTGCAATATAAGTGTTTGATTTTGGGTTTAATACGGCTTTAGTTCCTATTTCCAACCACCTTGTATAGGCAAATGTAGTACCCGGTCACACCTGCATTTCTATAGCTAGCAGAATAGAACCACAAAATGGACCTGCCTGTATGTGTCGCTCTCTAGCTGCAGGTGAGGATTTCACTTCCAAATTGAAAGGGGAGCAAATGAGACATGAGTCCGAAGGTCCTTTCAATGGGCAATATCATGCACTTTTACATGCATTAATATGCGCTCCTATTGCCATCAACATGGGGTTGTAAGGGTTACATATTTTTTTTTTTTTTAAATAACAAACATGTCATACTTGCCTAAAGTGAGCAGTTCGTTTTGCACAGAGTGGCCCCCATCCTCGTCTTCTGGGGTCCCTCAGTGGCTGTCTCAGCTCCTCCCCGCAAGAGCTATCCCCACTTCTGGGAAGCGCTCTCCCAAGGGGGTTAGCTTGCAGGCGAGCTCCTGTGTGGTACAGTGGCAGCCATATCCATCAAGTGTATCACTCGGCCCCGCCCCCAGCGCGCCACATCATTGATTTAAAGAGGAAGTAAACCCTTGGTTAATTTTTTTTTTTTTTTTTAAATACACCTGCAAGAGAAAGTCGTAATGCACTGGTGTCACTTACCCGAGATCGAAGCCCCCGAAGTCCGCCTCGGTCCGATCCGCCGCCGCCATGTCCCCTGGATGTTCTTCCTGTTTTCGCCACGCCGACGCTGTGATTGGCCGGAGCGGCGATGACACACGGCATTAACCCCATTAATGCCATTCACAAAAACGGCACCGCTCAGTGCCATAGACAGCGGTGCCCGTTTTTGTGAAAATATATCTCCTTAACCGTGTAGGTTAAGGAGATATTTCTTGCACCTACAGGTAAGCCTTAATCTAGGCTTACGCCTAGGTTCACACTGCTGCAAATTCAAAATCGCGGTAAAATGCGCGATTTTACGGCTGCGATTTTGCCGCGATTTCAGCCGCAGTTTAATGTAAATCGCGGCCCGAAATCGCAAAAAGTAGTACAGGAACTACTTTTTGAAATCGCAGATGCGGCGTCGCACTAATTAGGACAGTGCCATTGCCGACAATTGCCGCCGATTTGAGATGCGATTTGACATGTCAAATCACATCTCAAATCGTTCCAAATCGTACCCAGTGTGAACCAGGGCTACCTGTAGGTGCAAGTTGCAACAGTGGGTTTACAACCACTTAAATTGACAGCAGCGGGAGCCAGTGGCTGCGCTGCTATCAATCTCTAACGAAGAGCCACCTCAAGCTGGAGGAAAGCATCGCGGGATCGTGCCCATGGAGTTTCGTGGCTCAGTAAGTAAAACGGGGGGCTGGGGGGAGTGCAAGGTGTTTTTTTCACCTTAATGTATAGGATGCATTAAGGTGAAAAAACACGAAGATTTCCAACCCCTTAAATGCAGTCAGGCTGTGACCAAGGCTTTCTGACGAAACGCATAAGCCTGGTTTTATACTCATGTATTAATAAAGTAATTTTCATGGACTTTGGAGTTACCAGCTCAAATTCTTGGTTCAAACAACATGCAAAAGCAAAATAAAAAAAAGGGGCAACATATGCCAAGGCATTAAACTGTTGTAAACTAGCGAGTTAAAAAACACACAGAGGCATGAAGTAGCCCTTTTAAAGTCTCCACATATTATGGGTCTCTCCTGCACACTACGACTCAAAGGCTGAGCAAAGCGGCTGCTAGCTGGAGAGCCGACATCCCTGAGCTGCCGGAGGAGATCTGGCAGGAGGTATTGCCCCTCCAGGTCCCCTCTGTCATTTCGTCCCGTGACAAGGTAATACAGACCAAACTGTTATATAGATCCTACTTCACACCATGCTTACTGTTCAAACTGAACAGAATCCCCTCAGCGCTATTCTCCCGATGCGGCGCGGCCGATGGCACGTTCTTTCATATGATGTGGGAGTGTGCTCCGATTAGAAAGTTCTGGTCGGAGGTCACGGCCTTCATTAGCTCGCTGACTGAGATACCCAATATATGTAATCCTCTGAGGTGTTTACTGGGCCACATTGATGACGAGACTATATCTAAGAATATGCAAACCTTCCTGCGGATAGTACTGTTCTATGCTAAGAAGTCTATAACCTTCCACTGGAAGTCTCCATCCTTACCTACCATTACCTTTTGGCTCACCACCATCAATCGTGCTATACCGCTGTATAAGATGACATATGAGGCCAGAGGGTGTCCAAAAAAATTCTTGAAGGTCTGGGGCTCTTGGGTTGATTCCGAGAGCACCATACCTCCTGCTCCTTGAACTTTGACTGATACCTCTGCCCGTTGAATAGAACCAAGTGAGTAAATTAACGATTCTGTTGTTTTTCTCCCACCTTTCTCTGTGTGTTTTTATGAAAATGCTCAATGTGTACCAGCTACCAAAGTTTTGTAAAATGATGTACCGGGCGATGTTCGCCTAGGATGTGTGTTTGTTGTATTGTCTGTTTTGTATGTACAAAAATTTTAAAATAAAAATGTACCTTTAAAAAAAAAAAAAAGTAGCCCTTTTAAAAGAAAGTACTTTTGGTCTTCTTACCTCATAGGTGCTGGTAAGCCGTAACCGATAGAAAACCGGAATGAAGATGTATGCGGGAATTAGAAGCCCGAGGACGTAGGAGCAGCCAAGGAACCAGTACTCTGTCCCAAAGCGATACATCTCCGATGGCACGCCAAGAATGGCCACGGCGGACTGGAATGTAGCCAGAAGTGACAAGGCTACTGGGAAGAAGCCCATATTGCGGTTAGCCAGCAGGAACTCTTGTGTGGTGCGCTGTTTTCCTCCACTCAAGGCATAGTAGAGTCCGATGGCCGAGGACATGATTAAGAGCAGCGCAAAGATAACGTAATCCACCGTACTAAACTTCATGGTGGATGTTAGACTGCGATACCAGCTACACAGTCACCGTCTTTTGGCTTCTTTTTTAACGTTCTGCTAGAAGTCCTATGTTTGCTCATTAATTTTGCCTTTAGGTTTCTACGGAAGCTGAATTGGAGCGCTCTCGCAACTTGTGAAGATGCAGTTACAGAGTCCTTTGCTTTGGTTTCCAACAGTCATCTTGAAACCTTTCTGCCTTGTGAAGGAACCGCTGCAGCATAGATGTCTAATCCCGGCTTAATCTTTTAATCCCTAGTAAACCTGTAAGAAAACAGAGGGAAGTGAGATTTTAACCAGTTACAGGATAATAAAGTGGTTAATGCTTCAACCTCCACAATTAGGAGAAATGTTACATGATCCTATAGAGGATGAAGTCCAGGAGTATAGCATGGCGTTTACATTGGGCAAGAAAAATGTGCCAACATGGTGGACAGAGATCAATCTATTGTGAGGATTTCACAAAGAAAGTAGAGAACACTTATAATTGCCTCCATTACATCCCTGCTCCTTTTTGCAATTGTAATGTCAAAAGAAAAAGATCTAGGGATGCACCGAAATTTCGGCCGCCGAAACATATCAACCGAAAATTGCCCTTTCAGCAATGTGCCGAAAGAGAAAAATGGCCGATAATGGAGCCACAAACAAGGCTGGGCTCCGCCCCCACGCCGCCCATTACGGGGGTGTCGTTGTATAGCGCAGAAGAGAGAGGAGAGCCGCCGCTATCGCCTGGTTGATTAGAGCGCCGGGAGCATTACAGCTTTCACTTCAATAGCTGTGTGTTCCCTCCCGCAACATACAGCCCCTTCTCTTTGTCCGGGCACTTTGATAGTCTATCAAATTTTCACGGACAAGTGGGAGGGGCTGTATGTGATAGCTGTGTGTTCCCCATGGCGCGCTATTGAAATGAAATGGTGCACTGTCTTCTGGGACCTGTGTGTGTCCCAGAAGACAGACACCCATTCACAAAGCGCAGCGCGACTCCCGTATACGCAGTAGGAAACGGGCAGTGAAGCTGCAAGGCTCCACTACCTGTTTCCCTTTGTTAGGACGGCAGCCGATCCCATGGATCGGCCCCGGGAGGGTTTTCTGGCAAGCTTGCCATGTATACAGACGGCCATTCAAAAGAACTGCCGTTCTTTTGAATTGAAAGAACGTGGTGACGTCATTGACTATGACGAGCCGGCGCTCGTCACATTTGATGCCGTCGCCGCAATCTTGCTACACCCCACACTAAACTTGAATGCTACCGCGCATGCTTCGAACTCTTATCGAGCATGCGTGGGTTTACCTGGGAAAGGTAAGCATACAGACAACCGGTTTTCTCGGCAGGAAACACTCTGCTGGGAAACCCGACAAGAAAATAGAGAGCAGGGTTCTCTATTTTCCCGTCGGGATCCTCGGTTGTTTTCCCGACGGGAAAACTGTTAGGGAGCATACAAATGTCCGGTGATCTGCCGATATGGTTCCTCCCCTTGACTGCGCAGGCGCAATCCGATCCGACGGAAATCACTGAACCCGATTAGCTGTTTTCAGGGCAACGCAGAATTCGCTGTAAGTGGCAAGTCGCTGCACTCGCTCAGCCTGCTGGCTCTTTTTTTAACATCCACCAAGTCCACAGGGATGATGAGGAATGAGCCTGGATGCCGCAGTGTACACCTGAACAGCTGATCAGGTTTGGCGCAGTCAAGCAGGGAACCATATCGATAGGGGAACTAGCTCGACAAGACACCGGGATTCCCAGCCAAATGCTCTCATGGCTGTTTTCCTGCTGGGAAAACCGGTCGTGTGTACGATGCTTAAGTGCCTGTCTATGCCAGACTATTAGGTAGATTCAGTAAGAGTTAGGCCGGCTTATCAGTAGATAAGCTGACCCAACTCAGAATCTACGCCGACTTATGTTTAAGCGTATGTTCAAACAGAGATACGCTTAAACATATCTAAGATACGACGGCTTGCGCCGTCCTATCTTAGATTGCAATATTTTGGATGACCGCTAGGTGGCGCTTCCATTGCGATCGGCGTAGAATATGTAAATTAGTAGATACGCCGATTCACGAACGTACGCCTGGCCGACTCAGTACTTTTACGCCGTTTACGTAAGAGATAGGCCGCGTAAAGTTAGAGCTAGGCCCTATTGGAATAGTAATGTCAAGTATGGCCGCCGTTCCCACGTCAAAATTCGATTTTTTTACGACGTTTGCGCAAGTCGTCTGTGAATCGGGATTTACGTCCACGTCAAAATCAATAGGCCCGTGCGGCGTACTTAGCCGCAATGCACACTGGGAAATGTAGGCGCCCAGCGCATGCGCAGTTCGCAAAAAACGTAAGGTCAAGCCCCATTAACATACAACACGCCCCTCTCAAACACATTTGAATTAGGCGCCCTTAGGCCCGCCGATTTAGGCTACGCCACCGTAACTTAGCAGGTAAGTACATTGTGAATCATGCACTTGCCTAGCTAACTTACGGCGGCGTAGCTTAAATGCCTTAAGCTACGCCGCCGCAAAGTTAGGCATAGGTACCTGAATCTACCTATAAATCTCAATCTTAAACCACTCCTCCTGATTCTAGCAGCATGAGCTGGCATGACTGAAACATACCAGAAAACATTGAGAAGCAGTTTTTATGCCAAGGAGGAGAAAGGTCAGGACACATACCAAGAAGATATATGGCCTTCAACACTTGGCACAAAACACCCTAAGCTAGATGCAATCTCTCCAACACGTAAACTGTTCTTATGTGGATTACTATACAGTGTTTCATACAAGTTGGATTCCAGGTCTATACGAAACGGTTTAAGTCAAATAAATAAAAAAAAAAAAAAAACAACAACTCAACACAACACAAAACACATAGATACACAAAAAAGTCACACTGTAGAGTTCAAACCACTAGTCCCTATAACACCACAACTACTCAAAATTAGAATGGATGATGCTCAACCCCGACCTGTGCATAGAAATAAGTACACTAGAAGGTTCTAATACTTTCATCTAATTCTAGGATTATGTTGTCCTCACAGAAGAGGGGAAAAGCGAGATAGGGAGGAAGCAATAAATATGGATGTGAGAATACTCCCCATCACATACAAAAATTTACCTTTATTGCAAAAGTTTAAAATTCACATATATAATCACAAGACATTAACCACTTGGCGCCCAGAGCGTCATATGACGTCCTGGCCTTTGTGGGGCTATATCTGAATGATGGGCATCATTCAGATAATCTGCATTTTCAGCCGGCGATTCCCTACACCAGGGGTTCTCAAACTACAGCCCTTCAGCTGTTGCGCAACTACACATCCCATGAGGCATTGCAAGACTGACATTTACAGACATGACTAGGCATGATGGGAATTGTAGTTCCTGAAAAACTGGAGGACCATAGTTTGAAGACCCATGCCCTACAAGCGTCAGAACAGCCACTATGATCGTTCTTATGGTGTAGGGCCTACACCATAAGAACGATCATAGTGGCTGTTCTGACGCTTGATTGTTCTTACGGGCGGCAAAGGGGATGTCCCCCCTAACTCCGGTTCTTCTACCGACTCTCTGCTGCGATCAGTGAGTCGGAGAACAGATCCGCCGGCCCCTGGATGCTGATCATAAAAATTTTCGGCGGACCAGGTGGTCACTGGAGTCTCTATGATCGGAGGAGGCCGGGGTGCAATGTTATGATGTCACGCCCGGCCTGCACGTCACGCTGTGCATTCAAAAACACTGCGCCGCCTCAGCTGGTAAGCGGTAATCATTTTTTATTTCTTGCTTCCCAGCCTAGTTGTGAGATGTGGGGTCTTATCGACCCCCATATCTCACTGTAAAGAGGTCATGTCATATTTCTATTACAAGGGATGTTAACATTCCTTGTAATAGGAATAAAAAAAGTGATCAAAATTTTTAGGGTTCCTTTAGGTGAAAAAACACGAGTGTTTACAACCCCTTTAACCCTCTGCAGTGTGTAAAAAGGCAGTTTGATCCTGTCCCGTCCGATCCTCCCCCTCTTCCGCTATTCCCAATCCATCTTCTAATAAGACAGAGCCTTTGGAGTCATTCTGCACATGCTCCGTTTGGTGTGTATTGCTAGAGTTTATTTTTTATTTTTTGGTACTTGGGAGGGTGCATGTGATCAGCACAGGTCCAGAGGGTAAGGGGTCCCCTGCAGCCTCATAGGACAGTTGGAGTAAAATGAAAAACCCTCCTACAAGCTTTAACCAGACACTGATAGAAGTCATAAGACTGCTATATACTGCTGCAAAGAAAGGATATGTAAACTGCTAAATATTCTAAAATAATAAAGTTTCCATGTCCTGTGTACTGTGGGAGACCAGATACAGTGAATGCAGGGTCCTGGGTTTAGTACCACCAAGTCCACCAGTGGTTTATCTGCACTCCGACTGCTGCCAACAGATGATGAACCTCATCACCTATCAGTTCAGTCATAAAGGTATTAAAAGGCTACAGAGAGTCACTAGACTTAAATAAGTTAAGTATATAGTTACTTGTGGATGATTGCCATATGAGAGTCAATATATAGCTAAAAAGGTGTATAAAAAGAAACCCAGTGACCACTCGGATACTTATTAACAAGATCTTTGCAGAAAGCGAGAGAACGTAAATGACCTCTAACCGACCAAGAGTGCCCATGTTTTACTGGCTCTGCCATCCTTGCCATTTCAATATTACTGCAACCGGCCCTCAATGTGCTGTACTAGAATGATGCAAGGCCTCCTTCCTTCGTACTCTACCCAACAGCTCAGCCCATGTCAAAGGTCCTAGGCATTTGCTTGGAAGCACTGGGATGCAAGACTTGAAGACGAACTACAAAATAAGAAAATGTTACCCGAATACACTATATTATCAAAAGTATTGGGACGCCTGCCTTTACACACAAACTTTAATGGCATGGAGTAAAAAAACAACTGCACTGAGTAAATGCCTGCCGGTGAGAATTGCTGATATTTGCATGGCGGCCGACCCGGTTGGACCATCTGAATGAGCCCTAAGGAGGTCGTAATCGCTGAAACACCCGGTTCTGATTTTCATGGATTTCAAAAGGTGGTCTGTACTTTCAATGTGGCAAATCTGCATTTTGGAATTATGCTGAATGTAATGTTAAATACATGTTTTTAGGGTGAACCTCTGCTTTAAGGTTTGACCTCATATTATATGGTTTTGGTAAATCTGAAGACAAAAATCTGCGGCGATCTTGCAGGAATATGGCATAACTCTCCCATCATTAAAAAGAAAACATTACAGGTCCACTAGAATAAATTTGTGGTTTAATGGGGTTGGTCCCCCCCAAAAAAAAAAAAAAAAAAAAAAATACATTACTATTGAAGCATATGAAGGAATAATGAAGAATTAGTTCAGATATCTAGGACTGTGGTTTCATGTTGACACCAAACCGTACCATCCTGGATACCGAGCAACGCAGCTATTCAGCTGAGCGGCATCGTCACCGGCTGCTATAGGAGCAAATTCTGACGGAAATAGACACATCGGGGAGAAAATTATCTTTCCCTGCATCAGCTTGAAGCTACAAAGGCGATAATTACTGGCTGGCCTTTACAATGACATCCTAATTGCTGTGACGCATGGCAGAGGAGCTCCTTCAGACTCCAAAGCAGCAATGCTGATTTCCAGCAATATTCCGCGACAAGACATAAGGCACAATAAAAGCGTACTGAAACCCAAAACTGTAGGTTATGGCAGATTATTAGCCCTTACATTCCAGATAGTCTTATTTTCACTTGACGATCCTGCCAGTAACACACGCCACGTTCCACATCAGTGGTCTTTAAACTGTGGGCAGCAATCTGCTTGCCTACATCGAACCCTTGGGGCTCTGTTCCCACCGATTCCAAAACGCATGGGATTTCCAACACACACACATTCCTGTAGAAATGGCTGCGTATGCAAGTGGGTGCTGCAGTGACCACCAGCTGGGGCATTGTAGATAGTCAGAGCAAAAGAACGTCACCAGCACACCATGGATCTCCAGAATGGGTTAAAAAAAAAAAAAAAAAGAAAAAAACTTTATTCAGCGATCACATTGTTACAGAAAAAACATTTGGAGCCTTGCAAGACCCCTTCATCCGGCATGGGCTCCGACTGGCGCCATCGATGGCACACTACTCCTCCCACTGGCGCCAATGATGTCACACTACTCCCCCCCCACTGGTTGCCAACGATGTCACACTACTCCCCCCCACTGGCGCCAACGATGAGACACTTCTCTCCACTGGCACCAAAGATGGTACACTACTCTTCCCCACTGGGCGCCAACGATGGGACACTACTCCTCCCCCACTGGCGCCAACGATGGGACACTACTCCTCCCCCACTGGCGCCAACGATGGGACACTACTCCTCCCCCACTGGCGCCAACGATGGGACACTACTCCTCCCCACTGGCGCCAACGATGGGACACGACTTCAAATAGGAGACCGGAACTACAAAATTCCTGCTTACACAGAAGAACTGTTCTCTATGTCTAGTCCACACATCTCACTGCCAAACCTGATGAAGGAACTTGAGGGATACGGAGCGTTATCAAATCTAAAAATTACTTATGTGAAATCAGAGGCTAGTTTCACATAAGTGAAAGGGGATCACGTGGCCTTCAACATTTATCTAATAAATGTAGAAGGTTTTATACTATATAAGCCTTTGTTTTTTATGGGGACACCTACGATCCTGTTAAATTCTCACAAGGTTTACCATCATTGAAGCTGGGACGTTTGGTGTATGCCACAGAGACCCTAGGCTGGGTTATAAGCCACAGGTGCTCATTGATCCCCTATAACAGGGTTCTCCAAACTGTGGCCTGAGGGCCAGGTGTGGCCCTTTGCTAGCCTTTATGTGGCCCTTGGGGCACTATTCCTCCCACTGACACCAACAAGGGGGCATTATTTCTTCTACTGATATCAATGATGGGATACCATTCCTCCTACTGATAGGGGCCCTACTCTGCCTCCTACTGACCACCAACCCCGAGGCCATATTTATTCTGACTGGTGCTGGGCCCGGGACATTTTCTGCCCTTGCTGGACACAATCTGGCCCTCCTAAAGTCTGAAGGACAATAAACTGGCCCTTTGTTTGAAAAGTTTGGAGACCCCTGCCCTACAACAAGGGATCATATCATTGCGGTAAGCGGCAATGTGTGTGCTTAGGTGGAGGCACTTTCCTATCCTCACTTACTCCTGGGTGTTTTTTGGATTATGTGTCACCGTGGATGATTCATTAATGGACTACCATTTTTGGTTTTGCATGTTTTGTAGTTTTTTTTCCCCCTGGATCCAAAGACTGAAGAAGACCCTGCAAGTCCCGCCACTGGCAGGTATTTTCTGTAGGTTTTTTTCTAGATCCATAGACTGAAGAAGACCCTGAAAGTCCCGCTACTGGCGGGTATTTTCTGGAGGTATTTTTCTAGATCCAGAGACTGAAGAAGACCCTGAAAGTCTCACCACTGGCAGGTATTTTCTGTAGTTTTTTTTCCTGGATCCAGAGACTGAAGAAGACCCTGCAAGTCCCGCCACTGGCAGGTATTTTCTATAGGTTTTTTTCCTAGATCCAGAGACTGAAGAAGACCCTGCAAGTCCCGCCACTGGCAGGTATTTTCTGTAGGTTTTTTTTCTAGATCCGGAGACTGAAGAAGACCCTGCAAGTCCCACCACTGGTGGGTATTTTCTGTAGGTTTTTTTCCTAGATCCAGAGACTGAAGAAGACCCTGCAAGTCCCGCCACTGGCAGGTATTTTCTGTAGGTTTTAAACACTGCGCTTCTGAATACCAAGGACAACAAATGCAAATGTCAAACAAGCTTAACCAACATGGTGTCCACACCTGCGCACACAGTATTTGCACAGCTAGGTTTCTGAACGCAGACAACAAAGCAGAGATTTCCCTGCAGCCTGTTGATATCATCTCCCATTGTCCACACTGGGTCTCTTTGTATATGGATGTGCTTTCATGGTGTGCCCAACCTCTGATAAGCAGTTACACCAGGACTATCTTATGTTTTAGAAAACCTACTCTAGTGTGGAATCTGAAACAATGGAAACAATATGAATGGAGCAAACGGGAGACAGACAAAGATTGGAATATCTGTAGACAGAGAAAGCCTGAGTCTGTCTGCTGACCACAGAACAAAGGCCAATATACCAGAACCTATACATAAGATGACTGCAGACCAGGAGACATCAGACTCATAAGTCTCTGTACATAAGGAGGACATAAGGGGTTGCTCAGAGCTGTATGCATGACCCCACCATCTGAATCATCATGGAATGACCAGTTCATGCAAATTCAGGGTGAGGGACTCGGAACAGCTTACCTAATTTTTCTTTTTGTTACCTTGCTGGTTTGTCAAAGCACTGGCAAAACTCTTGGCCCTATGAGATTAGTTGATTATTTTACATTTAGCTCAGATAAGCCTTCACAAGAAGGAATCATGCACACCGGACATTTCTCTAGCTCTCCTAGATGCCTTTCTTCCTGGCAGCAGCATTTTGGCAGAAAAAAAAAAAAAAAAAAATTTACATTTGCAAAAGAGGTTAGGTGCGTTTAGTCACGTCACGCATTTGGCCATTAGTTTTACTAGCAAGAATAATAAATTTATTCCGGGTACTGAAATTAATTAAAACACTCAAGCGCTAAATGCACCTAGTGTTCACACACACACACACACACACACTAATGCCGCGTACAGACGACCGGAAATTCCGACAACAAAACCTTGGATTTTTTTTCTGATGGATGTTGGCTCAAACTTGTCTTGAATACACACGGTTGTACAAATGTCGGAAATTCCCAACGCCAAGAACGCGGTGACATAGAACGGCACTATTAAAAAGGAAGTTCAATACCAGTCGTGTTAGTAGAAGTTTGGTGATAGACGATTCTCGCTTTTCAGCCTTGTGCTTTTTCAGTCCGTTACAGAGTGACAAATGTGCTATCTCCATTACAAACGCTAGTTTTACCAGACCGAGCGATTCCGTCTCGTACTTGATTCAGAGCATGTGTGGAATTTTGTGCGTCGGATTCATCCACACACGATCGGAATTTGCTGCATTAAAAGGTAAAAACATGAGGGTTTACAACCCCTTTAAGGTTTTAAACCTACACAGAGTCAGAGCTTACACAATGCTTAGGACCCCACCCCCCATCCCCATGGGGCATAGATCAGGTTCGGCAAGCATCCGCTCTGGCACAGAATTATGCCTTGCGGGGAAGCAGGAAAGTTGTGTATTTTTCCCATATCCAGAAGGAGCATTTACTTTGGCAGACAAACAGGATAAACAGGCAACACTGGAGCATGTACTCCTAAAGCTGGTCATACGCGTTAAGTTTTCTCTCGATTTCCCCATCCATGCGAAACTAGGTGAATGAACCAATCTCCCACTGGTAGCCATTATATTCTGACAGCTGGCACGCTTGATTGTCAGAATACCTTAACAACTCCTGCATTTGATTGGGTGCAGTCATGGTTTGGTCATCGTTTTTATGCCCAGCCTCTTTGATTTGTCATTCAAAGTTTGGTGGTGTCTTTTTGCTCTGACTGAGACACTTGGGGCTGCGAGATGCAGCCCATTCACAGAAGCCTTTGTATTTTGTGAATGAGGTCACAATACAAAAAGCTTCTGTGATTGGAGAAATAAAGGGAGGGACGGGTATAGTAGCTGCAGCGACTCAACTGGACCAGCATTAGGCTCACAGAAATACAGCGATAGTCGTCTTCCAGAGTGCAATAACCCTTTCATGTGTAAATCAAGGCTCGACAAACCCCAGGTTGCTATTGCGACCAGAAGTATTGTGCTGGTGCCTTCCGAATTTTCCCCACACCCCACCCCCTCTGGCTCCGCTTGCCCACTTACGGGCTCGGGGCTGGCATAGTGGGTGCCGCCAGGTAGAGGGGATAGGGGGAGGAGGGAAAGCAGACACATGCCCACTCTCTTCCCCTTCTAGTTGACCCGGTGTTGCAACGAGGCTTCCAAACAAAATTGGCGTCCTTTTTTTCCCCACAAATAGAGTTATATTTTGCGCTATAAATAAAAATAGAGGGACAATTTTGAAAAAAAAAAAAAAAAAAATAATCGCAATAAGCGTTTATTGATTTGCACAAAAGTTATAGCAGTTAGGGGGTTAACCACTAGGTGGCGCTGTAGGGGTTAAGTGTTCCATGCATTGTGTTTCTAACTGTAGGGGGGATGGGCTCTGTGTCACATGACACTGATCTCCGCTCAGAGTACACGGAGCCGAGATCAGTGTCATTCTCACTAGGCAGAGCAAGGAGATGCTCGTTTACACAAGCATCTCCCCACTCTATACCTCTGTAAGACGATCGTGGGAATCCCTGCAGCAATAGAGTCCGCGGTCCGACTGACGGGAAGGCGGCAGGGTCGTGAGCGTGCGCAGACGGCAGGCATTTAAAGGGCCACGTACAGGTACGTGATAATGCCTGTCCGTGCCATTCTGCCGACGTATATATGGTGTGGGCGGTCCTTAAGCGGGTTAAAGAAAACCTGCCACAAAAAAAAAAAAAAAAGAGAAAGGGGGGCAGAGAGCTGAAATTACACTCTGCAGATCTCAGCGAGGAGAGCGCTAAGAGATGATTGGAGGGAAGGGACACAAAGCACACAGGAACAGAGTGGAGGCTGTCAATCACTGGCTGTGTACTGGAGTTCTCTCCCCCTGTCACCATTTTTCTCTTGGTGTCAGGAAAACCTGTCAGAAGTGATTGATGCTTATAGCAGAGGCATGAAGCCGCAGACAGAAATTATACTTTGTGTTCTGGATTGAGACACAAACACGCTATAGAGGGATAGGCATTGTTCATATTTCATGTCCGAGGTTTACAACCATTTTATAAAGGTAATTCTAATCACACAGCAAATCATCTGTGTGATTAGGCTTTGATGGAAGCTGACCAATACAGCAAATAACAGAATGAATTCAGCAGCCCTGTCCCCCATTCAATATACAGTACATGGGGACAGATTCTTCCTTCGGAGCCTAATCACATAATCACATGTAATAATTTTGTGATACACAGATGTGAACAGACAATGGGCCAGATTCTCAAAGGGCTTACGACGGCGCAACGCCATTTGCGCCGTCGTAAGTCCTAATCTGGCCCGGCGTATCTATGCGACTGATTCTTAGAATCAGTTACGCATAGATATCCATTAGATCAGACAGGCGTAAGGCTCTTACACTGTCAGATCTTAGATGCATTTTATTTTCCCATTGCTAGGTGTCGCCAACGTCGTTTTCCCCGTCGTCTATGCAAATTAGCCATTTACGCGAGATTCCCGAACGTACGCGCGGTCGACGCAGTGAATTTACGACGTTTCCGTAGCTTTTGCGACACGTAAAGTTGCCCCTGCTATATGAGGGGCAACCAATGTTAGGTATGGCCGTCGTTCCCGCGCCGAAATTTAAAAAAGTACGTCGTTTGCGTAAGTCGTCCGTGAATGGCGCTGGACGCCATTTACGTTAACGTCGAAACCAATGACGTCCTTGCGACGTCATTTAGCGCAATGCACGTCGGGAAATTTTAGGGACGGCGCATGCGCAGTACGATCGGCGCAGGAACGCGCCCAATTTAAATGATCCACGCCCCCTACCTGGATCATTTGAATTAGGCGGGCTTGCGCCAGAGAATTTACGCTACGCCGCCGCAACTTTACAGGCAAGTGCTTTGTGAATCAAGCACTTGCCGGTAAAACTTGCGGCCGCGTAACGTAAATGAGATACGTTACGGCCGCATAGTTTAACGCCGATCTACGAGAATCTGGCCCAATGTTATCCATTATCTCCAGTAAAATCTGCTCAAATTACTTACCGTTTTACTCTTCTTCCAACAAAAAGGACATCCAACTGCATCCTAGAAGAGCAAAAAGAATAAAACCGTAATAAATGCTTTTTAGGGGAAAAACAAACAAAAAACACATGTATTTAATATTTTTAAGGCCTGATTGCATAATTTTATTTCCAAAGTCAAAAGGTTCATTTTTTTTTTTTTTTTTTTAAGTTTCTCATAATACAAAAAAACAAAACAAATAAAACAAAGCACATCTAGCTCAATTGCACACAGTACACACAGCAAAATATCAGGTATAGTAAACCATTGCAACATGTAATGACAGACAGTAGGTCGGGGTGAGGGTGCATCCAATCTCATTCTAGCGATAACCCAAATGGGCTCATACAGCAGCTCATCCAATACCGCTCACAGGGATCAGTTCATATGACAGCCTCTCTAAAAACATTCCATTTCAGCCAGCAGTCTCTGACTCTGCCAGCCAAGCACGCCAAACCTTGTCGTACTTCAGTGGGCAGCCACGGTTGACATACCGTATTTATCGGCGTATACTGCGCACTTTTTTGCCCTGAAAATCAGGGCAAAATCGTGGGTGCGCGTTATACGCAGATACCCGCTTTCCCGTGCAGAGTTTGGATACTGCGCCGACAAATACCGAGCGCAGTACAGTCGTGTATTGTCAGGCAGTCTCGGCTCCTCCACGCGCTGACGTCCTGGACGTACAGGACGTCAGCGCGGGTAGCCGAGCATTGCCCGACAATACACAAGTGTACTGCGCTCTGTATATGTCGGCGCAGTATTCAAACTCCGCGCGGGAAACGAGCGGGGAGGACGCCGCAGAAGGACGCCGGACCCGACAAAGAGGACACCCCGAAGCCGCAGACGGACGCCGGACCCGACGAAGAGGACACCCCGAAGCCGCAGACGGACGCCGGACCCGACGAAGAGGACACCCCGAAGCCGCAGACGGACGCCGGACCCGACGAAGAGGACACCCCGAAGCCGCAGACGGACCCGACGAAGAGGACACCCGAAGCCGCAGACGGACGCCGGACGCGACAAAGAGGACACCCGAAGCCGCAGACGGACGCGACGAGGCCGCCGCGCAAGACACCAAAACTGTAAGTACAAAAATTTTCCACAGGATTCGGGGCAACTTTAGGGGCGCGCGGTATACGCGGGAGCACGTTACACCGCGATAAATACGGTATGTGTCTCTGTACAGGGGAAGGCTGGTGTTTACCAGGCGCCTCCACTGCACCAGAGAGGGGGGTGTGGGTTTCTTTCAGTGCATAGCAATATTTTTGCGTGCATAAAAAAAAGCAACAAGCTGATCAAAGTGCGTTTTGCGGAATTCGGGACAATGTTCTCAATTATTCCCAAGAGGCACACCTCCATCGCCAGTGGCAGCTGGATCACTGCAACTTTATTAATCGTATTCAGCACCGAATCCTAGTACTGTGTCACCTCAGGGCACGGCCAGAAAATGTGGGAGAAGTCGCCAAGGGAGGGGCCACACCTCCAACACTCCGGGGAATGTGCGGGGTTCATCTTGTGAAGCCTGTGCGGGGTAAAGTATGCCCTGTGAACTATCTTATATTGTACCAACCTGTCTCGAATGGAGACAAGTGAGCGAAAAGGGAGATCCCAGACATCATCCCAGTCGTCTGCGTCTAATGTAGGGATGTCAACCTGCCATCTGGATCGCAGCCCGTCAAGAGGTGGAAGAGACACAAAGAGAAGGTATGAGTACAAATGCGAGGTGGGTTTTACTTCACAGTTAAACCCAAGTGTTCTCTCCAACTCCGACTGGGCCACGATGCAAGACGACAGCGGGAACTGTGCTGTGAAAGCATGCGACAGCTGGTGGTATCTGAAGTGATAATGGTGGGGCAAGTTAAATGTGGAAGATAGCTCCGAAGGGTATCAATGTGTTCTGTGAAACAATGTGCGAGACAAGTTTGATGCCATACTTCGACCATGCGAAGGGATCCAATAGCTTATAGAAGTGGGAAAGGCTAGGATTGAGCCAAATTGGGGCATTGGGGGAAATTTCAGAGGGTTTACATTTTTCAATGGCCAGCCCAGTTCACCACGCCCGCAGGGTGGTAAGCATGGAGGGGGTCAAGGGGTATGGTGCACGGGGGCCCCGGAAAAGCAAGAGCTGGAGGGTCTCCAGCGAGCCGACCACCGAAGCCTCCAGCGCAGTGGATGCATTCGTCCCGTCCGGCCGCAACCACCAATTGTGTGGCCAGGTAGTATTTATAGCAGACCGGAAATGCCATGCCATGCCACCCTGCGTCCGCGGCCTCATTAGTGTCGTTAGTCGGTACAGGGGAGGGCCCCAAATGGAAGAGGAAAAAATTTGGTTCAGCTTTCAAAAGAAGGACTTGGGCTCAAAGGTTCATTTTTGCTATAAAAAAAAAAAAAAAAAAAAAAAAGGAAGAAAGGAAAAAAGGAAGAAAGGAAGGGAAGAAAGAACATATATATACACACACACACACACACACACACACACACACACACACACACACACACACACACTTATACATATATATTAATTGTAGCGTCTAAAAAATGGGGGATATAGTGCTGGCATTTTTTTATTTTTTTTTACTAGTAATGGCCACAATTTTTAGCAGGACTGTGACATTGCGGCGGACAGACCGGACACTTTTGGCACTTATTTGGGACCAGTGACATTTATACAGCGATCAGTGCTATAAAAATGCACAGAGATTACTGTATAAATAACACTGGCAGGGAAGGGGTTAACACTAGGGGGCGATCAGTGCAGCCTATCAATTCTGCATATCAGTGCCAGCCCATCAGTGCAGGAGAAAACATTTTTCTAACAGAAACAAAAGAAAAACATTTTTCTTCTAAAAATGTTCTGACTTTTTAGTTTGTTTAGCACAAAAAAAAAAAAAAAAAACCCAGAGGTGATCAAATGCCACCAAAAGAAAGCTCTATTTGTGATAAGAAAATGATAATAATGTAGTTTGGGTACAGTGTTGTATGACGGCGCAATTGTCATTCAAAGAGCGTCGGCGCTGAAGGCTGAAAAATTGTCCTGGGTAGGAAGGGGTGGGGGGGGGAGTGCCTATTATTGAAGTGGTTAATACTACTTGAAGCTGAAAATGCATCAAATGTTGTTGTTTTTTTTTCTAATGCTCCATTTTTTTTTCTTGTTATTTTTGGGCAGCTCCGTTTAAAAAATTTATATATATATATATATATATATATATATAAAAACACAATTTTTTTTTGGCACAAGTTATTATACACTAGCACCTTAGAGGATTCCGATCCGATCCTTAACATCTCTCTCTCGTTGCGGACCCCCTAACTAGTGGATATAGATTATGGGGGTCATATGGTTGGGTGTATTTTATATAAGGAGTAGTAGACGTAATTACTTTCAGGGTAATTACTATTAATATCATTAGTCTATTTTTATGCAGGGAATATATTGGGACCGTATATACCGTATTTATCGGGGTATTGCGCGCACCCCTAGAGTGGACCCGCATTCCTGTGGAAAAAAAGATTTACAGTTTTGGTGTCTTGCGCGGCGTCCATCGGCGGCCTTGTCGGGTCCGTCTGCGGCTTCGGGTGTCCTCTTCGTCGGGTGCGGCGTCATCCCTGCTTGTTTCCCGTGCCGAGTTTGAATACTGCGCCGGCATATACCGAGCGCAGTACACTCGTGTATAGTCGGGCAGGCTCGGCTACTCTTGCGCTCACGTATTGTACGTCCAGGACGTGAGCGCGAGAGGAGCCGAGCCTGCCCGACTATACACGAGTGTACTGCGCTCGGTATATGCCGGCGCAGTATTCAAACTCGGCGCGGGAAAGCAGCAAAAAAGTGCGCGGTATACGCCGATAAATACGGTATGTCTTTGTTTTATTCCCCCTTTGGAAATGTATGGAATGTGGAAAAGATTAATAAAGAAAAAGAAAAAAAAAAAAAAGACAGCGCCGTGTCAGATCACTTCTGTACAAAGGGAAGCCCTACATGATCTGAAAGCGTTGCTTCTGACGGTACAATTTACCAAATAACGGGCGCTGTGTGTATTACAGAATATGGATCGTCTATGGCAGCCGAGAGAAGCTCCCAATGTATACAAACACACGATCATTGCAGAACGTTTATATCTCCTGTGCTGGTATAAAGTCTTGTAACATATCACACACTATAAAATCTGCTCTTATATGTGACAGCGCAGTACACAGAGAGTGCCCAGGGTCATGTAACGGGGTGACCTTTACTCCAATGTGGAGGAACTGAACTTTGCCCCGACATCTCCCTAGTACAGGAGGGATGAGGATATTTACAGCGGTGATTACTGGAGGTATGTGAACAACCCCGAGCATCGATCAACAAAACATTTTACTATCACAAAGGTGAAACACACATCATGGCTGGAAGGACGGGCAGATCCTACAAGGGATGGTTCACTGAATCGTATGCCCACCATTGTATGACCAGGTTTTTATTCGCTTGTTCTTCCACTACTTGGTCATGGTAATAAAACAGAGATTTATAGACTGGGCACCTCAATTACCATTGCATGGGGGGCACAGAGCTGTACAGAAAAAAAGACAGTCATCAGTCTCAGCACCAGAGGAGCTTACACTCTAATGTTCCACCACAGCCACACACTATTATACATGTCCAGCCTATAGCTCTGACATATACTGCAGCGCTGTACAGAGAACTCAGCCATATACAGTCTCTGCACCAGAGGAGCTTACATTCTAATTAAGGCCGAAACAACTAATCGATTATGAAATTAATCGATTACAATTAGGGCTGCAACCAACGATTATCTTCATAAATCGATTAGTTGGCCGATTATTATTTCGATTAATCGGATAATAGCCTTAAAAAAAAAAAAATTGCATTTTTACATATTTTTTTTTAGTCAATTTTTTGTTGGGCAGATTACAAAACACAAATTGCCACAAAAACACATTACATGCTTTTCTGCAGCTTCTCCATCGAAGTATATTGAACCAAAAATAAAATAAAAAATAGCATCGTTTCGCGGTAAAAAGTGCTCGCCCTTTCCAAATACGCGGCAGCCGAAAAAAAAAAAATCATGGATGTGAATGTGTCCCATAGGAAAACATGTAAATGAACTGAACTGCAAAAAGCATCAAAAAACAGGTGTGACCCAGGCCTGAGATGTTTAGTAACATAATTGTGTTAAAAAAACAAAAATAAGTACAAAAAGAGCAAATAATCACTACTGTAAGGGGTTCATTTTTTTACTGTGGGACAGTGAAAGTTATATTTACAGTAGCAATTTGCTTTTTTGTACTATAAAAGGCTAATTTTAGTTTTCTTAACCCCATTATGTTACTGGCCGATAAATCGATTATGAAAATTGTAATCGATTAATTTCATAATCGATCAGTTGTTTCGGCCCCAATTACAATTTTCATAATCGATTAATTGGCCAGTAACATAATGGGGTTAAAAAACAAAAAATTAGCCCTTTATAGTACAAAAAAGCAAAATTGCTACAGTAAATATAACTTTCACTGTCCCACAGTAAAAAAATGAACCCCTTGCAGTAGCGATTATTTGCTCTTTTTGTACTTATTTTTGTTTTTTTAACCCCGTTATGTTACTAAGCACCTCAGGCCGGGGTCACACCTCTGCTTTTTGGTGCTTTTTTCAGAAACACATTACAGTTCATTTACATGTTTTCCTATGGGACACGTTCACATCCATGATTTTTTTTCAGCTGCTGCGTATTTGCAAAAGGCAAGGACTTTTTAACGCAAAACAGTGCTATTTTTGGGGGGTTTTTTTGGTTCAATATACTTCAATGGAGAAGCTGCAGAAAAGCAAGTAATGTGTTTTTGCGGCAATTCGTGTTTTGTAATCTGCCCAACAACAAACTGGCCCAAACAAAAATAAAAAATGCAAATTTTTTTTTTCCCAGGCTATTATCCGATTAATAGAAACAATAAAATCGGCCAACTAATCGATTATGAAAATAATCGTTAGTTGCAGCCCTAATTCTTTTTTTTTTTTCCATTCAAAAGAGCTTTATTGAAAAACAAAAGGTACAGACAAGCATAGCGGATGTAGTCTATGGTAAGGTATAACATCATTGTGACCCTAACAACGTAACAAAGTATTAAAGTGACCAGTAGTCAAATCTTACGACAATGCTACATATTTAAATATAGGAAAAGGCACTTTGGGGTCTCTGAATCAGTGTGAAGTTTAGATACAACATTTGGGGTTGCAGAACAGAATCAAATCTCTATGGTATCTATAACAGCCCCGTCATTGGGGAACATCTCTATTCACCACATTTATAAAACAGTTTGAAATGTTACCTGTGAACTTGTCACCAAATAAGCCAGTAGGAGTGGAGTAGAAGGAAAAAAGAAAGAGAGAAGGGGAAATTGAAGCAGAGATTGAAGAAAACCAAAAGGAGGGTCACCGACAGTGTGCTGGCGTGCCGGAATTGCAGCCCTAATTCTAATGTATAATAGTGTGTGGCTGTGGTGGAACATTACAGTGTAAGCTCCTCTGGTGCAGACTGGAAATAGCTGTGTTCTCTGTACAGCGCTGCAGTATATGTCAGAGCTATAGGCTGGAAATGTATAATAGCGTGGGGCTGTGTGGGGACATTTTCAGCCTATAAAACTCTGACATATACAGCAGCACGGTACAGAGAACTCTGCCATATACAGTCTCTGCACTACAGGAGCTTACATTCTAATGTTCCACCACAGCCACACACTATTATGATTCTACATTTCCAGCATATAGCGCCGACATATACTGCAGCGCTGTACAGAGAACACTGAGCCATTTAAGCCTCATACACACAATCGGATTTTCCGACGGAATTGTGTGATGACAGGCTGTTGTCGGATAATCCGACCATTTGTACCCTCCATCGGACAATTGTTGTCGGATTTTCCGCAGACAAATGTTGGATAGCATTCTTTAAAATTTTCCGACAACAAATGTGTGAAGTCTGATTATCCGATCAGTTATGAAGCTTTCTCCCCGATTAAAGACAGAACCCGACCAGTAGTTTGGGTACAAAGATACAAAATACGGTCAACCCTAACCTGGAAAGCTAATACTCTAGCTCCATTCGTAAGTTACCTGAGGAAATCGTCCTCTCTCAGTTCCTGGTCTTTCGGTCTCCGGTCCTGAGCCGGGTAGACGTCTGGGGTCGGTGTGGGCAGAAGGAGACCCGGGTAGGGGAGCTGTGATATGGTGGACGCTGGTGTGGCAAGGCTGAGACGTCCGTCCAAGAAAGCTCTATTTTTGGGGGGGGGAAAAGGACGACAATTTTGTTTGGGAGCCACATCGCACGACCGCGCAACTGTCAGTTAAAGCGACGCAGTGCCGAATCGCAAAAACTGGCCAGGTCCTTTACCTGCATAATGGTCCGGGTCTTAAGTGGTTAATCTCATTAAAGTAAATAAGAATATGGCAGGATGTACTCAGAAGGGTCGCAGATCGGGTAAAGCAGCCCTGAATCTCGCTTTTAAAATGTCCTCATTTCTTCTGAGAAACCCTCACTTCCTGTTCTTCTGTCTGTAACTCCACATAGTAATGCAAGGCTTTCTCCCTGGTGTGGAGTGTTGTGCTCGCCCCCTCCCTTGGACCACAGGAGAGTCAGGACGCTCTCTACGTTGCAGATAGAGAAAGGAGCTGTGTGTTAGTGGGCATCCTGACTCTCCTGTAATCCAAGGGAGGGGGCGAACACGACACTCCACACCAGGGAGAAAGCCTCCCATTACTGTGTGGAGTTACAGACAGAAGAACAGGAAGTGAGGATTTCTCAACAAAATGGAAGGATGAGGTAAGTGAAGGAGGACTGCACTAAGGTAAAGGAAGCTACTTAGGGAAAAAATTAAATAAAATAAAAATTGTACCTTTACAACCCCTTTAAGTCAAAATTCGATTTGGTAGAGTGAGAGTAGATTTGAGTGGATTGTGTAGAGTGCGAGTGATACACAAGGGTTTTTTGCCTTTTTTTTCTCTCCCTCACCAATTATGGGTGGAGTAAAATGTTCTTTTAATGCAAGAGGCCTCAATTCTCCTTCTAAAAGATCTTACATTTTAAATGCGTTCCATAAACAAAAAATTGGCATTATTCTGTTCCAAGAAACATATTTTGGTACAGATCACATTCCTAAGCTAAATAATAAATCCTTCAGTTTCTAGTCCATGTAAAAATATTACAGCAATGTGATAGGTTGTGTAACCATAACATGTCCATTCCACACATGGAAGCCTCCACAAGGGGATTAGAAGCAAAATCCAGCAGGAGCTCCAGAGTATAAAAGTAGAAATAAGTTGTTAGAGTTGTAAAGGAAAACATTTTTTTGCCTAAAATTAATGTCTGCAAGGTAGACAGACAGAATAGTGTAATGATTTTGTTAAAAAACGAGTAAATACCTATTAAATTCCTTCATCTATATCACCTCCGGCATTCTAGTTTCTGTTCTCTCATTCACTTCCTGGTTTGCGGCGCTCGTTCATGTAAGAACTAAATTTCCCAGTATGCATTGCGGCACGCCCAGTAATTCACACCTCCTTGAGGTCTCTAACACGTAGAGAGCGTCCTGCCGCACTGATGTAGTTCCCAGGAGGGGGTGAGCACGTCACTGACCACCGCAGTAAAGCCTCCCATCACGGTGGTCAGTAACAATCAGACAAGCAGGAAGTGAACAGAACAGAGAAGAAATAGAGCAACTTCTGAGCAAAAACAAACAATGAGGAAGTGAAAAGAGGAATGTCTGCAGGTAAAGGATGGTTATTACCGTATTTATTGGGGTATAGCGCGCTCCCGCGTATAGCGCGCACCCCTAAAGTTGCCCCGAATTCCTGTGGAAATTTTTTTTTTTGTACTTACAGTTTTGGTGTCTTGCGCGGCGTCCATCGGCGGCCTCGTCGGGTCCGGCGTCCGTCTGCGGCTTCGGTTGTCCTCTTAGTCAGGTCCGGCGTCCTTCTGCCGCGTCCTCCCCGCTCGTTTCCCGTGCCGAATTTGAATACTGCGCCGACATATACAGAGCGCAGTACACTCGTGTATTGTCGGGCAGGCTTGGCTACTCCCGCGCTGACGTCCTGTACGTCCAGGACGTCAGCGCGAGAGGAGCCGAGACTGCCCGACAATACACGAGTGTACTGCGCTCGGTATGTCGGCGCAGTATTCAAACTCGGCGCGGGAAAGCGGGTATCGGCATATACCGCGCACCCACGATTTTGCCCTGATTTTCAGGGCAAAAAAGTGCGCGGTATACGCCAATAAATACGGTATATAAAAAAAAAAAAAAAAAAAAAAAAAAAAAAAAAAAAAAAAAAACCCCTTCATTAACCACTTAAGACCCGGACCTTTAGGCAGCTAAAATACCTTTTTTTCCCACAAATAGAGCTTTCTTTTGGTGGTATTTGATCACCTCTGCGGTTTTTATTTTTTGCGCTATAAACAAAAATAGAGCGACAATTTTGAAAAAAAAAATGCAATATTTTTATTTTTTTTGCTATAATAAATATCCCCCAAAAATATATAAAAAAAAAACATTTTTTCCTCAGTTTTGGCCGATACGTATTCTTCTACATATTTTTTAGTCAAAAAAAATAAATATCACAATAAGCTTTTATAGATTGCTTTGCGCAAAATGTATAGCGTTTACAAAATAGGGGATAAAATGCAATAAAACTTATAATTTTTTACTACTAATGGCGGCGATCAGCGATTTTTTTCATGACTGCGACATTATGGCAGACACATCGGACAATTTTTGGGACCATTGTCATTTTCACAGCTAAAAATGCGTTTACAATGCATTGTTTACTGTGAAAATGACAATTGCAGTTTGGGAGTTAACCACAAGGGGGCGCTGATTGGGTTATGTGTGACCTCATGTGTGTTTACAACTGTAGGGGGTGTGGCTGTAGGTGTGACGTCATAGATTTTGTATCCCGCCACAGTGAAGAACGGGGAAGCTGTATTTACACACCGCTCTCCCCGTTCTTCAGCTCCGGGGACCGATCGCGGGACTCCAGCGGAGATCGGGTCCCACGGTCACGGAGCTTTGTCGCGGGCGAGCGCCCCACGGCTGGGTACTAGCACAGGACGTACCTATACATGCATGTGCCATTCTGCCGACGTAAATGTGCAGGAGGCGGTCCTTTAGTGGTTAAAATGTAACTGTATTGCTACACTTAGAGGCGCCTCTCTTCTCTTTTATACCAAGTTGTGACACGACGCTACTTGTATATCAGGGCAAAATGTATTAAAGAATTTTGTTGTCCGGAGGACCTACGGCCGGGGAGCACTGATTTTTCAAAGCCGGGCACCCCTTCCATAGACTCCCATGTTAAACAGTGATTTCTCCGGTGATTTTGGGGACCCGGTACCGGCCAGTCGTAGGTCCCCGGAACTTGGCACACATGTAGCCCCATTTCTCCTCTACAGGTGTGCAAAGTTTGTTGTCTGGGGGACCTACGGCCGGGGAGCACCGATTTTTGCAAAGCCGGGCACCCCCTCCATAGACTCCCATGTTAAACGTCAGGCTAGGCATGGGCACAGTGAGGCGTGCACATGGGCACCCTAGGCTTACACTCAAGTCAATAAGTTTTCCCAGGTTTTTGGTGGTAAAATTGGGTGCCTCGGCTTATATTCGGGTCGGCTTATACTCGAGTATATACAGTACTCTCAAACCAAAGGTTTTACTTGTACATTTCTAGCCTATAGCTCTGACATATACTGCAGTGCAGTACAGAGAACACCGAGACATTTACAGTCTCTGCACCACAGGAGCTTACACTGTTCCCTTCACATCCCCTAGATTTTTATAAGATCAGATTTTTGAAACAAGGCATGGGATCAATGTGTAATCGTTATCCCGAGGGTGTGTTTAGGTGGTAGAGATTAGGGCTTTGTTGTGGCACATGAGGCCCCTTTCACACGGCTGGATAGAATTTAAACTCACACAATGATTTCCTATGGCACCATTCACAAACTGTGTTTAGCAATGGTTTCTTTACATGGTGTTTAGTGTGGATAGAAAAAAAAAATAATTGATTGATTTATTGCAGCTATCTGCACATAACTGCAGGTAATCGCAGTGTACCATTACACCTGCGGATAGCAGCGGCAACAAGGAAAGAAAAACAGAAAGTACATCAGAAATGGCAAGAATATTCCAACGCAGCCTCTCATAAACGCAGCTAATCGCAATGTACAAATGCAAGTGATCGCTGTGCCTGGAGTCTTTGACTTTCTAAATAAGCAAACATGCTTTGAACAGCAGCAGAACAGCCGCCCGTGTCTTATAACAACATATATATATTGGTTTATTTTTTTAGTTTGGCTTTTTTTTTGTAGGGAAAAACAAACCCAGTTAGTATTTTTATGCTGAAGTAGGCCCCTTTTACGGGATCGGATCCGCGTGTCCATTTTTTCCCATACAGGCCACTCATTGACTTATATGGGCAAGCGGATGTCAGTGGACACGTTTCTGCCGACACCCCCGCCTGCCATCCAATACGATCCGCTCAAAACAAAATGGATGGCGTTACGTCCAGCGGATCGGATAAAAAAAAAAAAAACAGATAGGCGGTCCGTTTTCATCCGATCTCCCCATAGAGGAGAGAAGGACTCGGTGACAGGTCTGTCTCTGCACAGTAGGGATTGACCGATTATCAGCGGCCAAAATGTAATCAAAAAAATAAATAAAACTGACCGATATTACTTTAAGGCCCCGTACACACGAGGGGATCTCCGCTGGAAACGGTCAGCCGGACCGTTTCCAGCGGAGATTCCTCCTCCGGATTTGGATCCGATGGCTTGTACTCACCATCGGATCAAAATCCGCGCGGAATTCATCCGCGGTGACGTGTCGCGCCATCGCCGCGATGATGACGCGGCGACGTGCGCGACGCTGGAAGGCAAGTACTTCCACGCATGCGTCGAATCATTTCGACGCATGCGATTGAGGGGAGCGGACAGATTGATCCGGTGAGTCTGTACAGACCACCGGATCAATCCGCTGGTCCCGATTCAAGCGGATAGATTTCTTAGCATGCTAAGAAATTTCTATCCGCTTGAAATGGTCCGGCCCGAGGAATCTCCGCGGATAAATATCCGCTAGGCCGTACAGACGACCGGATTTGTCCGCTGGAACTGATCCGCGGATCAATCCCAGCGGATAGATCCGGTCGTGTGTACGAGGCCTAAGGGGTTTGCTTTATTGTAATAACCGATTCGGCTCAGCAGCCACTAGGCTGTTATTACAAGCAGCGGGAGGGGATGCCCCCCCCTCCTGCCTGGGCTCTCCTGCCCCACCAATGCTTCATTCAGGTCTCGGATCTAGTACCGTATATACTCGAGTATAAGCCGAGTTTTTCGTCACATTTTTTTGTGCTGAAAATACCCCCCTCGGCTTATACTCGAGTCACCTTTTAGCACCTGATCTCTCGGACTTTGGGGACCTGGTACCGGCCGGCCGTAGGTCCCCTGGACCTTGGCACGCAAGTAGCCCCACTCTTCCTCTACAAGTGTGCAAAGTTTGTTGTCTGGGGGGACCTACGGCCGGGGAGCACCGATTTTTCAAAGCCGTCCATTTTTCACCCCTTCCATAGACTCCCATGTTAACCACTTAAGCCCCGAACCAATATGCTGCTAAATGCCCAAAGGCGTTTTTACAATTCGGCACTGCGTCGCTTTAACAGACAATTGCGTGCTCGTGCGACGTGGCTCCCAAACAAAATTGACGTCCTTTTTTCCCCACAAATAGAGCTTTCTTTTGGTGGTATTTGATCACCTCTGCGGTTTTTATTTTTTGCGCTTTAAACAAAAATAGAGCGACAATTTTGAAAAAATGCAATATTTTTTACTTTTTGCAATAAATATCCCCCAAAAACATATAACATTTTTTTTTTCCTCAGTTTAGGCCGATACGTATTCTTCTACCTATTTTTGGTAAAAAAAAAAAAATCGCAATAAGCATTTATCGATTGGTTTGCGCAAAATTTATAGTTTACAAAATAGGGGATATTTGTATTGCATTTTTATTAATTTTTTTTTTTTTTTTTTACTACTAATGGCGGCGATCAGTGATTTTTTTCGTGACTGCGACATTATGGCGGACACTTCGGACAATTTTGACACATTTTTGGGACCATTGTCATTTTCACAGCAAAAAATGCATTTAAATTGCATTGTTTATTGTGAAAATGACAGTTGCAGTTTGGGAGTTAACCACGGGGGGCGCTGAAGGAGTTAGCGTTCACCTAGTGTGTGTTTACAACTGTAGGGGGGTGTGGCTGTAGGTCTGACGTCATCGATTGTGTCTCCCTATAAAAGGGATGACACGATCGATGCGCCGCCACAGTGAAGCACAGGGAAGCCATGTTTACATACGGCTCTCCCCGTTCTTCAGCTCCGGGGAGCGAACGCGACGGAGCGGCTAAAAACGAATAGCCGCGCAGTCGTCCCGGATCGCTCCCCGAGGGAATCCGCCCGCCGCACGTATATATACGTCCTTCTGCCTGTCCGTGCCATTGTGCGGACGTAAATAGTCGTGCGGCAGGCGTTAAGGGGTTAAACGGTCATTTCTCCGGCGAATTTTGGGGACCTGGTATCGGACAGTCATAGGTCCCCTGGACCCGGAACTTAGCACCCATGTAGGGCCCAAAGTTTGTTGTCTGGGGGACCTACGGCCAGGGAGCAACGATTTTTCAAAACTGGGCACCCCTTCTATAGACTCCCATGTTAAACATCAGTCTAGGCATGCAGATGGACACCCTAGGCTTATACTCGAGTCAATAAGTTTTCCCATTTTTTGTGGTGAAATTAGGTGCCTCGGCTTATATTCGGGTCGGCTTATACTCGAGTATATACGGTAACCCAGAAGCGATATCATGACATCACTTCTTGGATTACTGGCATCTTAAAGGCGTTTTGGAATACTTTCTTATAGACCCCCCAATCTCTCCATAAAGAATACCTTGTCACATGCCTATTACTGTCACAAGGGATGTTTACATTCCTTCTGACAGCAATACATTTTGATATTATAAATTTATTTATTTTATCATTAAAAAAAAAAAAAAAAAAAAAAAAAAAAAATGTTTTAAATGTAAAAAAAAAAAAAAAAAAAAATCGTCAGTAGAGGATAACAAATCTGTATAGCATCGGCACCGAAAAAAAAAAAACTATATCGGTCGCTCCCTACTACACAGTGAGAGTCTGTCAAAACAGATCCACCCCGTGTGAAAGGAGCCGTAAGCCATTTTTGTTTGTTTAACCGCTTAAGCCCTGGACCATTTTGTAGCTAAAGGACCGGGCCACTTTTTGCAGTTTGGCACTGCGTCGCTTTGACAATTGCGCAGTCGTGCGACGTGGTTCCCAAACAAAACTAGTGTGCCATTTTCACAAATGGAGCCTTCTTTTAGTGGTATTTGATCACCTTTGCGGTTTTTATTATTTGCGCTATAAAACAAAAAAAGCGACAATTTTGAAATTCAATATTTTTTACTTTCTGCTATAATAAATATCCGCAAAAATAAAAATAAAAAACCCACACATTGTTTCCCTCAGTTTAGGCCAATATGTATTCTTC
Organism: Rana temporaria; assembly: GCF_905171775.1. Taxonomy (NCBI): domain Eukaryota; kingdom Metazoa; phylum Chordata; class Amphibia; order Anura; family Ranidae; genus Rana; species Rana temporaria. The sequence continues at coordinate 32,539,998 of NC_053492.1, read as the reverse complement.
TACATATTTAAGAAAAAAAGCGTTTATTGATCGGTTTTGCGCAAAAGTTAGAGTCTACAAAATAAGGGATAGTTTTATGGCATTTTTTTATCAATATTTATTATTTACTAGTAATGGCAGTAATCAGCGATTTTTATCGTGACTGCGACATTATGGCGGACATATCGGACACTTGACACATTTGGACCATTGTAATTTTTACAGCGATCAGTGCTATAAAAATGCTCTGATTACTGTGAAAAATGACACTGGCAGTAAAGGAGTTAACCACTAGGTGGCGCTGTAGGGGTTAAGTGTGCCCTAGTGTGCGATTCTTACTGTAGGGGGGCGTGGCCTTGTGTGACACGTCACCGATAGTCGTTCCCTATGACAGGGAACAGACGATCACTGCCACTAGGAAGAATGGGGAAAGGTTTGTTTACACCTACCTCTCCCAGTTCTTCAGCTCTGTGACCCGATCACGGGACACCGGGGGCGATCGGGTCTGCGGGCACGGAGCACAGGACCGGAGCACAGGACCAGAGCGCAGGCTCTTAAAGGCAACGTACCTGTACATGCCTATGCCCAGCAGTGCCGCGCTACCAACGTATATCGTCGTGCGGCGGTCCTTAAGCGCTTAAAAACATCATTTATTTAATCTGTATATATGCAAATTTGTTTTAGGTTTGTAAGATTTTTAATAAACAAAAATTTGCACTATATATAGCCATGACATATTCCATGGTGCTGTACAAAGAACATGAAGGCTCCGTTTTCACTATTGCAATTTTTCCGCGAATTGAACCAATGCCCATGTATTCTTGAGGTCTTTGGACCTCAAGTCGCATCAAAGTGGGACCAAAGTAGTGCAGGAACTACTTTGAAGTCACACAGATATGAACTGTACTCATTGGAAATCATGGGGTACGACTTGTCATGCAACTTTTCAGTCCCAAGTCGCACAAGTGGAAGCCGAGCCTTAGCCATTCACTGTGCCCGCACCACAGGAGCTTGCACTTCTGTGTCCCACCACATTCACAATGTATATCATGCGACTGAGGTGAGAGACAGAGTGCAAGCTCCTCTGGTGCAGACACAGTGAATGGCTAAGTGTTCTTTGTACAGCACTATGGAATATGTCAGAGCTATATAAAATGTTCTTTTTCTTATTATTATACATTAGAGTGTAAGCTTCTCTGGTACAGAGACTGATGTGACTGGCTCTGTGTTCTCTGTACAGCACTGTGGTATATGTCAGAATTATATTATCTCCGTAGTCCATCCAATTGCCTCATAGAGGAGAGCAGGACCATGTCCGTGTCCACTCTGAATAGCGGAGCAGACACAGATGTGTCATCCACCAGCTTAGAGGGGATCAGCAGAAAGAGCCCCCCCTGAGCAAGTGGATTCCAAGTCACGGAGGCGCCCGTGTGAAAGGGGCCTAAAACCTCGGACACATGATCGGATTATCCGACGGGAATTGTATAATGACAGGCTGTTGTCAGAAAATCCGACCGTTTGTATGCTCTATCGGACAATTGTTGTCGGATTTTCCGAAAGTACAAACACGCATGCTCAGAAGCAATGCTCACAAAAACACAACATTAGCAGAAGTTGCCCAAAGGGTGGCGCTCAAGAGCTGAAAAACCACTTAATTTTGTGTTTGTTGGCTGACAATTCTTTGCCGTTTGTATGCAAGACTAGTTCACGGCCAACGCCATTTGGACAAAAGTCCTACGCTTTGTCCGCGAAAAATCCGATCGTGTGTACGAGGCTTAAAAGGAGTTCACAAGTCATGTGCAAAGCTGTGTGGGGTAGCGCAGGTGCTTTTCTGCATTCAGACACTCCATGCATTGCGAGTGGGCTTCCAACGCACATCTATACCCGTCTGTGAGACTCTAATGCCGCGTACAGACGGTCGTTTTATGCGATGTAAAAAAACGACGTTTTCTGTGAAGTAAAAAACTATGTTTTTGAAACTTCAATTTTCAAAAACGAAGTTGCCTACACACCATCGTTTTTTCACAATGCTCTAGCAAAGCAAGGTTACGTTCACCACGTTTTTCCATTGAAGCTCGCTTCATAACTAGCTTCTGGGCATGCGCGGGTGTAAAAACGTTGTTTGAAACGTCGTTTTTTGCTACACACGGTCAATTTCTGTAAAGTAAAAAACAACGTTTTGAAAAACGACACATAAAATTGAAGCATGCTTCAATTTTTTTTGGTCGTTTTTCAGAAGACATAAAACGACGTTTTCTCCCACACACGGTCAATTAAATTGACGTTTTTAAAAACGTCGTTTTTTTAACATCGCATAAAACGACCGTCTGTACGCGGCATTACTTGTGGCAAAGCAAGCCAAGTTTTTTTTTTTATGGATACAAGAAAGCTTTTGGTTTATTTAACCATGCCCCTTTAGGCCCCTCCCATTAACACAATCCAGCCATACCAACTGTTCACTGTGGTGTACCGCATTACTGCTCTCCTTGGGGCACCAACGTTTTTTTTATAATCCTATAGTTTCTACTACAAAAAAAAATAAAAAATCTGTGCACCGCCAAAATGGTCAGGTTTGGCTTGAAGAAAAAGGTGACAACCATCATTCACCTGGCCATGCCCAATTCTTTTGGCCACATTCAGGGCCAATGGAAAAAACAAACAGTTAGAGAATTATGGGACATGTAGTCCTTGATATCGGTAGGCCCAGGACGTGTGTATATATATATTTATATATTATGGTCCAGATTCAGAACGGAGATACGATGGCGTATCTCCGGATATGCCGTCGTATCTCTGAGTGCGGGCCGTCGTATCTATGCGACCGATTCATAGAATAAGTTACGCATAGATTTCCCCAAGATCCGACCGGCGTAAGTGTCTTACACCGTCGTATCTTAGGCTGCATATTTACGCTGGCCGCTAGGTTGCGCTTCCGTATAGTTACGCGATGAATATGCCAATTAGGTAGATACGCCGATTCAGAAACGTACATCTGGCCGGCGCATTTTTTAACGTTAGGCTTTTTTCAGCGTTAAGTTGCCCCTGCTATATGAGGCGTAGCTAATGTTAAAGCGGGAGTTCACCCATTTCTAAAAAAATTTTTTTTCTTCCCCTAGATTCCTGCTCGTTCGGTCTAGGGGAATCGGCTATTTGTATTAAAATAGGTGCAGTACTTACCCGTTTTCGAGCTGCATCTTCTTCCGTCGCTTCCGGGTATGGTCTTCGGGAGCGGGCGTTCCTTCTTGATTGACAGTCTTCCGAGAGGCTTCCGACGGTCGCATCCATCGCGTCACTCGTAGCCGAAAGAAGCCGAACGTCGGTGCGGCTCTATACTGCGCCTGCGCACCGACGTTCGGCTTCTTTCGGAAAATCGTGACGCGATGGATGCGACCGTCGGAAGCCTCTCGGAAACCTGTCAATCAAGAAGGAACGCCCATTCCCGAAGCCCATACCCGGAAGCGACGGAGAGGATGCGTCTCGTAAACGGGTAAGTACTGCACCTATTTTTAAATAAATAGCCGATTCCCCTAGTAATAACGAGCAGGAATCTAAGGGGGAAAAGTGCCCTCTAAGGGTGAACCCCCGCTTTAAGCATGGACGTCGTTCCCGCGTCGAGTTTTGAAAATTTTACGTAGTTTGCGCAAGTCGTTAGGGCTGTACGTAAGTTACGTTCACGTCTAAAGCAATGACGACTTGCGGCGTAATTTCGAGCATGCGCACTAGGATTTTTTCACGAACGGCGCATGCGCCGTTCGTAAAATACGTCAAGTACATGGGGTCATAGTGAATTTACATAAAACACGCCCACCTCATCCCCATTTGAATTAGGCGGGCTTACGCTGACAAACATACGTTACGCCGCCGTAACTAAGAGTGCAAGTTCTTTCTGCATACGGAACTTGCGCCCTAAGTTACGGCGGCGTACCGTATCTGCGTTACGCCCGTCCATAGATAGGCTATTCTATCTGAATCATGAGATTATATATATATAAAAAAATAAAAAAGTCTATAATGGTGCAAAGCAGAGGGGAGGGGTGGAATAAGACGGGGACAGAAGGGGGTGAAAGATTGTATGAAAAATGTGATCAGGTGACACTGAAATCCGCTTGGTTCAGATTAAATTTAAAGACAAGTTAATTGGATTTTGCACTCAGGAATGAAGCCAATTAAACTAACACACTATGGTTGGGGGCCGCTGGAAACTGCAAACATGACAAAAAAGGAAAAATAAAATAAAAAAAATTTAAAAAAAAGAACACATCCCTTAGTAAAAGCGGCAGTGTACACAAACACATGTTAGGCATACATTTAACCCTTTGATCGCCCTAGATGTTTAAACCCTTACCAGACAGTATCATTGGCACTGATCACTGTATTAGTGTCACTGGCTCCCACAAAGTTTCAGATTGTCCACCACAATATCGCAGTCACGCTATAAGTTGCGGATCTCCGCCATTACTAGTATAAAAATAAATACAAATTCCAACATAAACACACACACATACACATACACATACATATATATATATATACACATATATATATATATATATATATATATATATATACACACATATACACACACACCCAATAATATATATATATATATATATATATATATATATATATATATATATATATATATATATATATATATTAGGGCTGTGCGTTAAACGCGATATTAACGGCGTTAACGCAAACCCATGTTAACGCCGTCAATATTTTTATCGCGCGATTAACGCAGGAGCCCTCGGGGTGGACATGCAGAGTGTGCAGCGGCGCGGCTTACCTTTTCGCTGGATTCACAGGCAAGTTACTCACCTTGTCCCTGGATCCAGCGATGCCACCCCGCTGTGTGATCGAGCGGGTCCTCCTCGCTCGATTCACAGTGCCTGTGTGCCGCCGAGCTCCGTTCCCTGCGACGTTACAACGCACGGGAGCGGAGAACGGCGCCAAATTTAAAAAAGTAAACAAACACAATACACACAGTATACTGTAATCTTATAGATTACAGTACTGTATGTAAAAAATACACACCCCCCCTTGTCCCTAGTGGTCTGCCCAGTGTCCTACATGTTCTTTTATATAATAAAAACTATTCTTTCTGCCTGCAAACTGTAGATTGTCCATAGCAACCACTAGTGTCCCTTTATGTCAAAAATGGTTTTAGATCAGCTAGAAAACAGCGATAATAAATTATAATCACTTGCAGAATTGTGCGATATTTGTGGGGAAATTCGTCATAAATTAGAGCGATTAATCGTGAGTCAACTATGACATTAATGCGATTAAAAATTTTAATCGTTTGACAGCACTAATTATATATATATGTATATGAAGTGTGTGTATATCCACTAATCGAAAGAGATGGGTTCTCTTACCAGATGGGATGGACACACATACTGTACGGCAGCGAGGCAATCAGGCTTGTAGCGATCAATTCCTAGCTAACTAATAGATATTATATGAAGCGACAATGTGTGTGTGGGAGGGGGGGGGCGCTCAGGTATGCCTCAGTTGAAATCCTATTAAGATGTCGGACCAGCAGCCATTGCTCCCCACATTGCCTTTACCTATTTTGTGATCACTTTTAATGTACCTTTAAAATAAATCCCAGTTTGACCTGCACCATATGGAGCTTTTTCTTGTTTTTCACCATTCCTCAAACTATTCATCTGGTCTTGATGAGACTTTCCTTCCCCGACAACTGCCTGTTGGATTGAACAAAGTTTGGGTTCCAGCCAGTTCTCCTGCACATCGGTGGAGTCCCAAGAATCGATCGTTACAAGCCTGATTAACTCACTGCTGTACAGTATGTGTGTCCATCCCATCTGGTAAGAGTACCCATCTTTCGATTAGTGGATCATACATTTTCATCACAAGTGTTTCTACAGCCCATCACGATTATCACATCACCCCAGAATACATTTCGGCTTTAAATTGATGAAAAAAAAAAGTTTTTTTTGTTATTGGATATGTTCTATAGCAGAAAGTACAAAATGTTTTTTTTTTTTTTTTTTTTTAAAGTTGTCACCCTTTTTTTGTTAAATAGCGCAAAAAACAGAAAAACAAAAAAACAAAAAAAAAAAAAAAAAATATATACATATTTTTATTTATTTTGGTACAGCGTCGCATGACGGGGTGGGGGTGGGTAAATCTTCTGGAGGACAAGTGGTTAACTACTTTCTGCCCGGTCAATAGCAAATTGACGTCCGGGAAGTGGTTCTGTTATCCTGACTGGACGTCTATTGATGTCCTGCAGGATAACGCGGGGGCGCGCAGCGATCGGTGATGTGGGGTGTCAGTCTGACACCCCGCATCTCCTTTCTCGGTAAAGGGCCTCCGGCGGAGGCTCTTTACCGCGTGATCCGCTGTGTCCAATCACGGCTGATCACGATGTAAACAGGAAGAGCCGTTGATCGGCTCTTCCTCACCCTCGTCTGACAGATCGGCGGCTCTCCTGTCAGGGTTTTTTTTTCGCCGATTGTTTATCAGCGCAGCCCCCCCACGGATGCCCAGACTGGACCACTGGGACCACCAGGGACATCCCCTATGGCCATCCACATATGCAAATTCATGTCAATCGGTGCCCACAAATTGGGCACTGATAGGCACCATTGTGAAACCTTAAATCTGTGATGCCCAGCAGTGCCACCCATCAGTGCCGCCTATTGGTGCCCATCAGTGTCCATCATCGGTGCCGCCTTATCAGTGCCCGTCAGTGCAGCCATATCAGTGCCCCTCATTGAAGTAGAAAAACGTACTTACCGTATTTATCGGGGTATTGCGTGCTTCGGCGTATAGCGCGCACCCCGAATGTGAACCCGCATTCCTGTAAAAATGTGAAAACATTTTAGTACTTGCAGTTTTGGTGTCTTGCGCGGCGTCCATTGTCGGGTCCGTCTGCGGCTTCGCTGGTCTCCTCCTTGTCGGGTCCGGCTTCGGTGGTGTCCTCCTCGTCGGGTCCGGCGGCCATTGTGGTGTCCTCTGCCGCTCGATCCCGCGCCGAGTTTGAACCACTGCGCCGGCATATACCGAGCGCAGTACACTCGGGTATAGTCGGGGACGTCCAGGACGTGACCGCGAGAGGAGCCGAGCCTGCCCGACTATACCGCGCTCGATATATGCCGGCGCAGTGGTTCAAACTCGGCGCGGGGAGCGGGTATTGGCCTATATCGCGCACCCACGATTTTGCCCTGATTTTCAGGGCAAAAAAAGTGTGCCGTATATGCCGATAAATACGGTATTTAAAAAAAAAAAAAAAAGAAATAAATAACAGAAACAAAGAAAACTTTTTTTTCCCCCAACATTTTCTGTCTTTTTTTGCAAAAAAAAATAAAATAAAAAAATAAAACTTTACAAATCACTTTAGGCTGCCCATAATTTCATCAATTTAGGCCAAAATGTATTCTGGGATGATGTGATATGGGCTATGATGGGATGATGTATGGGCTATCAATGTACCAAAGTTAATCAATCCATCGATCGACTTGGCTACAAATCAGATGGTTTACCAATGGAAACAAATAAAACGTGTTGTGACTTGGGTACAAAAAGCAGGTCAGACTTTTAGCATGCGATTATTGCCTATATTCTACAGATAAAAAAATAAAAAAGGATCCAAAACAAACAATATTTCCTTAGATCTGCATTGTAAGTCTGGCTTTTGTTGCGTCTGCTGCACTCCCCACCACACCACACTAGGCATGTTGCACAACATCCTGTAGTCATGCTACAAAATTACGGTCCTATCAACGGCCAACTGTCACTAACACAAGAGACGTACAGATGTACACAGCGAGTGCCGCGGGGGTGAAGACGGCCTCCATCGCTCGGAGTTTATACAATTAGAAGCTTCCCAATCAGGACACAGAAGGATGCCGAGCCGTCTATAGAAGAGCCACAGGTCTGCCCGGCAGGCTAGACAAGTTTATGGGGCGCCCCGGAGAAAACAATACAATAGGAAGCAGAGCGGATTATTATTACACAGGGGTTGAGTTACCAAAAACTGGCAGCCGATTGGTTTCTATGCACCAGATTTTACACTCGCTAGTTTTAGTGAATCAACCCCCAGTGTGCTCAATAAGGCTCCATTCACACCTATGGCATTTTAGCGCTGTTTGCATTTTGCACTACAGTCCATTTAACATTGTTTCCTATGGAACACGTTCTGTAGGGCAGTGGTCATCAACCCTGTCCTGCGGGGCCCACTAACAGGCCAGGTTTTATGTATTACCTTGGGGAGATGCAGTCTAGAATACGGCAATCACTGAGGAGCAAATGATATCAGCTGTGATGTATTTCAGTTATCTTGCAAACCTGGCCTGTTAGTGGGCCCTGCAGGACAAGGTTGATGACCACTGCTGTAGGGCAAATGTGCAAAATGCACTAAAAATGCTGCCTAAAGGTTATGGATACCTGTTCATAAAAAAAAATAAAAAAATTGAAAGATGAAGAGAGATATATATATAATATATATATATATATATATATATATATATATATATATATATATATATATATATATATATATATATATATATATATATATATATATATATATATATATATATATATATATAGATATAGATATATATATATATATAGATATAGATATAGATATAACATTTTGTGACATAGGGGATTGTTAGCTCTCGTGGTAGATGCATTTTCTTGTAGCGAGTCCACACCAAACAGACATACATCATTAAGGGCCTGGTAGCCCACGTTTATTAAATGAGAAAAAAACAAAAGTCCATTCGGGAATCCCACGCAGGGGTTTAAACGTTGTTCAGAAATAACAAAATACTAACCCACCTGGCTACTCTTCAACAGCACTGCTGCTATAGGTACTGGTACCTTAACCACCGGACCAATATGCAGCTAAATGCCCAGGAGGTGTTTTTACAATTTGGCACTGCGCTGCTTTAACTGGTAATTGCGCGGTCGTGCGACGTGGCTCCCAAACAAAATGGACGTCCTTTTTTCCCCACAAATAGAGCTTTCTTTTGGTATCGGATCACCTCTGCGGTTTTTATTTTTTGCGCTATAAACAAAAATAGAGCAACAGTTTTGAAAAAAAAATGAATTATTTTTTTCTATAATAAATATCCCCCCAAAAATATATCAAAAAACGTTTTTTTCCCCCCTCAGTTTAGGCCGATACGTATTCTTCTCCATATTTTTCGTAAAAAAAATAAATAAAAAAAAAATAAATCTCAATAAGCGTTTATCGATTGGTTTGCGTAAAAGTTATAGCATTTACAAAATAGGGGGTATTTTTATGGCATTTTTATTAATATTTTTTTTTTACTAGTAATGGCGGCGATCAGTGATTTTTTTCGGTACTGCGACATTATGGCGGACACTTCGGACACTTGACACATTTTTGGCACCATTGGCATTTTTATAGCGATCAGCGCTATAAAAATGTATTGGATTACTATAAAAATGACACTGGCAGTGAAGGGGTTAACACTAAGGGGCGGGGAAGGGGTTAAAGCGGGGGTTCACCCTAAAAACGATTTTCTAACATTACATCCAGCTCACTCTCTACATTGACAGTATGCCGTTTTTTTTTTTGCTGTACATACCTCGTACAGCTATTTTCTTCCCCGGCTTCCGGGTAGGGACTCCCGCGGGAGTGGGCGTTCCTATCCAGCAGGTGATTGACGTGATGACAAAAACGACCTCCCCCCGTCGCATAAGTAGCGTCACGAGTTGCCGAAAGAAGACGAACGGCGAGTCGGCGCTATACGACGCCTGCGCACCAACGTTCGGCAACTCGTGACGCTCCTTATGCGACGGGGGGAGGTAGTTTTTGTCATCACGTCAATCACCTGCTGGATAGGAACGCCCACTCCCGCGGGGAAGAAAATAGCTGTACGAGGTATGTACAGCAAAAAAAAAAACGGCATACTGTCAATGTAGAGAGTGAGCTGGATGTAATGTTAGAAAATCGTTTTTAGGGTGAACCCCCGCTTTAAGTATGTTCCCTGGGTGAGTTTTTACTGTGTGTGTGTGTGTGTGTGTGTGGGGGGGGGGGGGGGGGTGGCCACACTAGGGGAATCACTGATCTTCTGTTCATACGAATAGAAATAGAAAAGTGAGTGATCAGCCCAGAACTACACGTGAGGAGCTTGTGAAGGATCTCAAGACAGTTGGGACCACAGTCACCAAACAAACCATTGGTAACACATAGGGGGTGCAACGGATCAAAAGAACTCACGCTTCGGATCGTTCCTTGGATTAGAGTCATGGATTGGATCATTTTTCAGATCAGCAAAAAAAAAAAAAAAAAAAAATCTCCCCCACTGTAAAGTCCATATCCCCCCCCTCCCACTGTAATACTGTAATATCCACCCCCCCCCCCCACTGTAATATCCACATCTCCCCCACTGCAGTGGCGTCACTAGTGTTGATGTCACCCCCCCCACCAACAAAAGTCCCCCCTCAGTACAGACCCCCTCCATCAGTATAGACACCCCCAGTAGTACACCCCCCTCAGCGCAGACACCCCCCAGTAGGACAGTAACCCCCCCTCAGCGCAGACACCCCCCAGAAGTTAATGTCTGCCATGGATGGATTGATTGATTAAATACCACCAAAAGAAAGCTTATTTGTGGGGGGGGGGGGGTGTCAGTCTTGTTTGGGAGGTAAGTCGCACGACCGCGCAATTTTCATTCAAAGCGTGACAGTGCCAAAAGCTGAAATTTCACCCTGCCAGGAAGGGGTTATATGTGCCCAGTAAGCAACTGGTTAAAATGGTGGGTGCTGAATTTTTATATGTTACACTATATTTGCACAGCAGTTTTTCAAACGCGATTTAAAATAAATAAAAAAATAAATAATCATAACTTTGAATTTTCTTTTTTGCACACAAACACAATATAAATACCAAATGTTTGGTTAAAATATAAAAGATGATGTTATGCCAAAAAAATAGATAACCAAAATGTCATGCTTTAAAATCGCATACGCCAGAAGAACGGTGCAAAACTACAGTACCAAAAAATAAAAAAGTATTTAATTTAAAAAATAAAAATAAATTAAAGATTGTGTAATCAACTTTACTGCTTCCACAAAGACGGAACAACATCCTTGATGACAGCATGGCACTTGGTGACAAGTCCTCTTTATGGAGAGATCGGCTGTATTAGACCCCTTTCACACTGAGGGCGTTTTGCAGGCGATATAGCGTTAAAAATAGCGCCTGCAATCCACCCTAAAACAGCTGCTCCATTGTCTCCAGTGTGAAAGCCCCGAAGGGCATCAGGAAAAGTCCTGCCAGCAGCTTCTTTGGAGTGCATTAGCAGCAGTGAACTCACCGCTGTTAAGGTTCTCCTGCCATGGAAATCAAAGGGCAGTGCCACGGTACCGCTGGCAATAAGCCGCATTGTAGGCGGTGTTAACCCTTTCTCAGTCGCTAGCGGGAGTTAAAAGCGCCCCGCTAGCGTCAGAAATGCGCTGCAAATCCGACGGTAAAATAGCTGCGTTTTATCACTATTTTACCGCCGACGCTATGGGCGGCACCAGTGTGAAAGGGGTCTTAGACACCAAGGCCCGGATTCACAAAGACTTACGACGGCGTATCTCCAGATACGCCGTCATAAGTCCGAATGGCCGCCGTCGTATCTATGCGCCTGATTCATAGAATCAGTTACGCATTGATTTGGCCAAGATACGAGCGGCGTAAGTCTCCTACGCCGTCGTATCTTGGGTTGCAATAATTACGCTGGCCGCTAGGTGGCGCTTCCTTGATTTCCGCGTCGAATATGTAAATGAGCAAGATACGCCGATTCACAAACGTACGTACGCCCGTCGCAATTAGTTACGCCGTTTACGCAAGACATACGCCGGCATAAAGATAAAGCTGGTCTCTAGGTGGCGCAGCCCATGCAAAGTATGGACATCGGAACAAGCGTATCTTTTTACGTTGTTTGTAAGTCGTACGCGAATAGGGCTGTGCGTAAGTTACGTTCACGTTGCAGGCATTGAGCCGACGTATCTTGGGGCGTAAATACGACGTGATACTGAGCATGAGCGAGCATGCGCTGTTCGTTCGGCCATGCATCTACATGGGGTCAAGCCTCATTTAAATACAACACGCCCCCTACCAGCCTACTTTGAATTACGCGCGCTTACGCCGGCCAATTTACGCTACGCCGCCGTAACTTAGGACGCAAGTGCTTTGTGAAGACAGCACTTGTCTCTCTAAGTTGCGGCGGTGTAGCGTAAATACGATACGCCCGCGCAACGTAGAGCGGCCGTACGTGAATCTAGGCCCAAATCTCTCCCCTGGGCTTCGGTGCAGCCAATCACACACACAGATCGGAGTGATCGGCTGCTTGGAACAAAGAGCCGAAAACGGTAGGTGAAGAAATCCTCATTTCTTCCGGTTTCTGGAGGTCAGGGAGGTGGGGAATCAACGTCGGTTCCTTTCTCTCTGTGTAGTTCCGAGAACGGACGGCACAGCCCGGGAATTTTCAAAGAGTTACTTTTTTTTTTTTTTCTTCTTCTTTTTCAGTCAAGTGCAATGAGATATGAGAATAAAGCCCTCTGCATGCGATTGACTGTTTTCATCGGACAAACCGATCGTGTGTGGGCCCCATCGGTCTCCCCCCCCCCCCCCCCCCAATCGGTGAAAAAAATAAAAATAAAAATAAAAATAAAAAAAGAAGGTTTCCTATGGATAAAAAAAAAAAAAAAAAAAAAACACAATCGTCTGTGTGGAAGTCCATCGGAGAAAAATCCACGCATGCTCAGAATCAAGTCGACGCATGCTCGGAAGCATTGAACTTCATTTTTTCCGGCTCGTCGTGGCGTTTTACGTCACCGCGTTTTGGCACAGTCGGATTTTTGACTGATGGTGTGTAGACAAGACTGATGAAAGTCAGCTTCATTGGATATCTGACAAAAAAAAATCCATCGGATTAGATTCCATCAGATATCTGATCCTGTGTACAGGGCTTTGGAGTCCCATTTTTTTTTTTTTTTACCGTGATTTTGCGTTGATTTTGTACAGGTCATCAATGTAAAAAAGCAGAAAAAACACCTGTAATCTTCCCCAAAGTGCATGTTCTTATTTGAGCTTCAGGCATTTTGCTTCAGGTGACAAAACGCTCAGGGTGCCATTGAAAAGAATGGGATTTTGCCTCTTGGGCATTTTTCAGGCGTTTTGCGAGCTGAAAACGCTGAGGTGTGAATTCAGCCTCAAATAAAGATCCTTCTCCTTGTGTGTCATGGAATGAGCGTACTGTCATTGTGAAAGTTACCTGAATTAGAGGAGCACGTCCCTTGGAATGTTCTGCTCCTCTGATTGGATTCTCTAAGTTTGGTATCCTGACGCGGGAACGGCTCAGGAAAGTCTACTGTGCTGGAGAAGGCAGGGAGGAAGAAGACGGACCCATCAGTTACCCGTCCACCGAAATATACAGAATGGGGGGGGGGGGGGGGGGGGGGGGGGGTCATAGAAAAGTATCATTATTCTACATTCTATGAATAGCACATGATCAATAGATTACTGTATTTTATAAACATTACATACAACTTCCAGCAATAACCCCACCCCCCCAAAAAAAAACTATATATATAGAAATAAAATACAAATAATGTAAATAAAAAAAAAAAAAAAAAAAAAAAAAAGAGATCGATAGATAGATCTCTCTATCTAAATAATCATTATAAAAAAGATAAAAAAAGAAGAAAAAAAGAAGGGGGAAGGAAAAAAAAAACTAACCAACCAATATAGAACAAATGAGAAATATAAAAATACTATAGCGAAGAATTATATATATATATATATATATATATATATATATATATATATATATATATATATATATATATATACACACACACACATATACACATATACACACACACTCTTTAGTAGAGACTCTGGAGAATAAAATGGCAGTTGCCGCGTTATTTTGTCAAACTATATTTGCGCAGTGGTCTTTCAAATGCAATTTTTGGGGAAAAATTACTTTAATGAATAAAAAAAAAAGAAATAATAATAAAAAAAAAATAAAAAAAAAACACAAACAACCAGTAAAGTTAGCCCAAATATGTTTTTTTGTATAATGTGAAAGATTTTACGCCACTAGAGAATCATGATCTTTATTCTAAGCAAAAATTTTGGCCAGAATCATAGAGCTGTAATAAAATTATATATATATATATATATATATATATATATATATATATATATATATATATATATATATATATGCTATAGAAGAAAAAAAAAATTTATATATATATATATATATATATATATTTTATGTAAATTAAATACTATAGAAAATATGATTAAATGCTATAGAAGGGGAAATTTTTTTATATATATATATATATATATATATATATATATATATATATAATCTGAAATGATAACGTTACATGATATTATCACACTTGTGTTGAGTTATAACCTTCTAGTTGCTGTAGAAAAGCAATAGACAGACACACATAACACTATAATATATAAAATACACACATACAGCGATCTTCTGATCGTATCACTAGGTTCTCAGGATTCCAGACCTTCTCAGAACTACAAGTCCCAGCATGCTCTCTTGAATGGTCCAGCAGTGTACATTGGTGTCTTCCTGAGCCATGCCAGAAGGGTGAATGGCATGTATGGTGAGCAGAGCATGCTGGGAGTTGTAGTCCTCACATACAGTGTATATTACACATCTCAGGTGGGTATTACCCCCTTATCCTCACCCTCCACACGTGTCCCCGCCGGTCACCCCCTCCTCAGGGTCTCCCCGTCCTCGGTGCTGCCGTTGCTCCTCTCACAAGGACAGCGCTGCCTCTGACGTAAGGCTGCCTATAGGGCGGGGACATGTCATTCGGCCGGCCAATGGGCGCTCAGCGCGGCGGACACGCTCTCTCACACTGAGCACATGCTATACACAGGCGCGCGCTCCATACCCGCGCACGGTGCCAGTGACGTCCAATCATAACAATTTGCCATCAACAGCCGACGTCAGACGATACGGAATCAGTGCGCAGGCGCAGTTGCTGAGTGAGGCGGGGTAAACCATCTTCGTTGCGGGCAGAGAGGTGCTAGTAGGGCTGGCAAGGAAGCTCGGCACACCGATGTGTATACAACTAAAGGGTGTTTACTATTCTGTCTGTACCTCCTCCAGTCTATTGAGAACCTTTGAGACCACAGACCGCTGATATCCTTCAATATGTAGTGGGTTGTCACCCAGTGGCGGTGCGTCTATAAAGGGCGCACGGGCGCTGCCACCTCTCTAAGTGAGTGAGTGAGTAACTTGTATAGCGCTGACAATGCGAACCGAATCGCCTCAAGGCGCTTGTATCCAGAGTCGCACTGATCCTTCAGAAGAGATGGGTCTTCAGTTTTTTCCTAAAAGCCCGATGGTTTTCTTCCACGCGAATGGTCGTGGGTAGAGCATTCCAAAGCCGAGGTCCTTGGACTGAAAATCTACGTTCTC
The DNA here is from genome assembly GCF_905171775.1 of Rana temporaria. Classification (NCBI taxonomy): domain Eukaryota; kingdom Metazoa; phylum Chordata; class Amphibia; order Anura; family Ranidae; genus Rana; species Rana temporaria. Next base: position 32,524,549 of record NC_053492.1, on the reverse strand, counting down.
CCTTAGATTTGTAGCGGGCTGTGGGGATTTCGAGAAGGTTTACGTAGGGTTTAATTTTCTCGTTTAACCACTTAAGCCCCCGACCTTTAGGCAGCTAAATGCCTGGGCCAGGTTTTGCGATTCGGCACTGCGTCGCTTTAACAGACAATTGCGCGGTCGTGCGACGTGGCTTCCAAACAAAATTGGCGTACTTTTTTTCCCACAAATAGAGCTTTCTTTTGGTGGTATTTGATCACCTCTGCGGTTTTTATTTTTTGCGCTGTAAACAAAAATAGAGTGACAATTTTGAAAAAAAATGCAATATTTTTTACTTTTTGCTATAATAAATATCCCCCAAAAACATATCTAAAAATGTTTTTTTTCCTCAGTTTAGGCCGATACGTATTCTTCTACCTATTTTTGGTAAAAAAAATCGCAATAAGCGTTTATCGATTGGTTTGCGCAAAATTTATATTGTTTACAAAATAGGGGATAGTTTTATTATTTTTATTTTTTTTACTACTAATGGCGGCCAACCGGCGATTTTTTTCGTGACTGCGACATTATGGCGGACACTTCGGACAATTTTGACACATTTTTGGGGCCATTGTCATTTTCACAGCAAAAAATGCATTTAAATTGCATTGTTTATTGTGAAAATGACAGTTGCAGTTTGGGAGTTAACCACGGGGGGCGCTGTAGGAGTTGGGGTTCACCTAGTGTGTGTTTACAACTGTAGGGGGGTGTGGCTGTAGGACTGACGTCATCGATCGAGTCTCCCTATAAATGGGATCACTCGATCGATGCAGCCGCCACAGTGAAGCACGGGGAAGCCGTGTTTACATACGGCTCTCCCCGTTCTTCAGCTCCGGGGAGCGATCGCGAGGGGGCGGCCTCGCCCCGGATCGCTCCCCGCGGGTTTCCGACCGCCGCATGTACCGGGGGGGGTCCCGATCGGACCCCCGACCCGCGGAAAGGCGGGGACGTACATGTACGCCCATATGCCTGTACGTGCCATTCTGTGGACGTACATATACATGCGGCGGGCGTTAACCGGTTAAGTATTGCGGAGCGCTTCCTTGTGCGCATTTGTGGGTGAGGCAGAGTGTCTTGAATGTGATCTGATCCTTTACGGCTAGCCAGTGGAGGGACCTCAAGACCGGGGTTATAGATTCCCACGTTTTTTTTACCTGTTACCAGTCTGGCTGCCGTGTTCTGGACGACTTGTAGACGCGAAATCTGGTATTTGGGTAGTCCTAAGTAGAGGGAGTTTGCGTAGTCGAGTCGGGAATTGATGGTTGTACCAACCACTACTGCTTTATCCTCTTTCGGGATGAAGGGGAGGAGTCTACGAAGCATGCGGAGAAAGTGGTGGGAACCGCTGACTACTGCTCCTATTTGTGCGTCCGTAGTCATGTCTGAGTCAAAGATGACTCCGAGGCTTTTGACTTTGTTGGTTGGGTTGATGGTTTGTCCAAGAATGGTGGGTGGTGTCCATGTGGTCCTAGAATTCGATTTCCGATTTGCGTGAGGGGTAAGGAGTTCTGTTTTCGATCCATTGAGTTTGAGTGAGCTTTCAGTCATCCAATTATCGATCAGTGTGAGGCATTTTTCTATCACCTATCACCAATAGATAGATTCATACAATGCATGAATTTATGTATGGCCGCCACCGACACCCCCTATTCAGGTGTCCAGACCCTTTTCGGATGCCAGGCACCTGAATTACAGTGGCAGGGTATTTTGAAATCACCTGATTGGAGCCGTAGGTTCTAATAGGCGTCAAAAAAGGTGAACTGCGAACGACATGCTGGGGGCTCACTGTTCACTCTTCTGTGTGTTAGGATAGCAAATGAATATTCGCTTTCCTAACAGTAAACCGCCTCTCCGCCAATCAGGTGCTCGGGTCTGTTACCTGTCACCTGATTGGCTGAAACGACAGGCGATGTGATTGGCCGTCCAATCATAGGAGAAGACATGGAGAACACCAACTGCGGGGGGGACAGTGGCTGCATTTGATGGGCACAGTGGCCGCATTTGATGGCACAGTGGCTGTGGTTGATGGGCACAGTGGCTGCGTTTGGTGGCACAGTGGCTGCGTTTGATGGCACAGTGGCTGTGTCTGGCACAGTGGCTGTGTTTGACACGGTGAGTTTTTTTTCCCCAGAACTTTTCAGTTTGTTTGCCCCCCAAAAAAAATGTGGGCACCAGCCACCACTGGTTGTGAGACATTGTGGGGCAGATCCACAAAGATCTGCCCCGGCGCATCGTATCCGAGATCCGGAATTCAAGTCGGCGATTAGGGGGCGTGTTTCATTTAAATGAAGCGCGTCCCCGCGCCGAATGAACTGCGCATGCGCCGTCCTGAAATTTCCCGCCGTGCATTGCGCTAAATGACGTCGCTAGGACGTCATTTTTTTTAACATAGACGTGAATTACGTCCATCCCGATTCACGGACGACTTATGCAAAAAAATTTCAAATTAAAAGCGGGAACGATGGCCATACTAACTATACGCCACAAAACACCAGCTTTAACTATACGCCGGAAAAAGCCGACTAGAGACGACGTAAAAGAATGCGACGGCCGCGCGTACGTTCGTGGATCGTCGGAAATCGCTAATTTGCATACCCGACGCGGAAAACGACGCAAACTCCACCCAGCGGACGCCGAAGTATTGCATCTACGATCCGAAGGCGTACGAAGCCGTACGCCTGTCGGATCTAACCCAGATGCCGTCGTATCTCGGTTTGAGGATTCAAACTAAACATACGACGCGGGAAATTTGAAAGTACGCCGGCGTATCAGTAGATACACCAGGGTACTCGCTCTGTGGATCTGCCCCAGTGTGTGCAAAGTTGGTAAAAGTCATTGGGCGCCAGACATTTCTTGGATGTAAAAGAGTTTTTTTTTCTTTTAACAGTCCTTTTATATTTTATAGGGGAAAGAGGGTTAGGGCCAGGACACCCTTAAGAAGTTGCAATTTCAATAGGCAGACTCGGAGATTTCAATGGGAAGACAGCCATGCAGTGAAAGGCCCCAACAAGGCGCCACTTCTGCACGGGCAGGTTTGCTCTCTCCTATGGCAACAGTATTCAATAGTTCCTAACGCAAAGTTCACTACAATGTCCACTTGTAGCTCTTCAGCCCCTTGAGCTCCTGGCCTCTCACCCTCTGATTCACTGACTCTGAATCCTGTGAGCTCCTCAAGGCCTTTGCGGTGGTAGCTCCCTCAAGCGTCACCCACACTTCCCTGCTGGGTCCCTAGCTTGGCACCTCGGATAACTTCAAGCTTCACCCCTGCTGACCGGTTCGGTCCTTGGCTTGACACTAGGGTTGCCACCTATCCAGTTTTGACCCGGACAGTCCGAGTTTTGACACATGTGCCCGGGTTTCAACCCGCCTGAAACCCAGGCACATATAGCAACAGTTCAACCGTCCTGTGGTCCCGGCCGCAACATCTAGAATGGCGCATCCTGATTCCCATGCCCGCCGCCATCAATGTACACTGTCATATACTGCCTGTGCAAGAGCCAAGCAGCAGGCGCCCTATGATTGGCTGAATGAGTCATGTGCATTCATGAGGGTCTGTGATTGGCCTGGTGGAACTGGTCACATGTCAACCCCCTCTCTCTGCCGTCAGCCCCCTCTCTCTGTCGTCAGCCCCCTCTCTCTGTCAACCCCCTCTCTCTGTCAACCCCCTCTCTCTGTCGCCAACCCCCTCTATCTGTCGCCAACCCCCTCTATCTGTCGTCAGCCCCCTCTCTCTGTCGTTAGCCCCCTCTCTCTGTCGTCAGCCCCCCTCTCTCTGTCTTCAGCCCCCTCTCTCTGTCAGCCTCCTCTCTCTGTCGTCAACCCCTCTCTCTGTCGTCAACCCCCTCTCTCTGTCATCAGCCCCCTCTCTCTGTCATCAGCCCCCCTCTCTCTGTCGTCAGCCCCCTATCTCTGTCGTCAGCCCCCTCTGTCAGCACCCCCCTCTCTGTCAGTCCCCCTCTCTGTCAGCACCCATCCCTGTCAGCACCCCCCTCTGAGTTAAGCTACCCCCCCCTTCTGTCAAGACGCTTTTGCAGGAGAAAGCATGTTATATAAACTCTGCAGCGCACCTGGAAGGTATGTTTTTTTGTTTTGTCTTGCTGTAATGAAGGTCTCTATTGGGGGGGGGGGGGCACTGTCTGATGTTTAACCTGTTATTTTCTTCTCTATTTATGGGGTGCCTGTGTATTGCTTTGATTTTTTTTCTTTTTTTTTGTAATTAAAAGGTGCTTGAAAGGGTTGTAGAATGACGCACAGTGGCACTTTGTGAACAGTTTGTATGGGGTTGGGTTCAATAGAGCTGATTCAGGTTTTTGGATGGAGGTACACTGCTCTATTGATGCCATCCATTGCCCTCCTGATGCCGTCCACTGCTCTATTGATGCTGTCCACTGCTCTATTGATGCCGTCCACTGCTCTATTGACGCCGCCCACTGCCCTCCTGGCGCCGTCCACTGATGCCATCCACTGCTCTATTGACGCCGTCCACTGCCCTCCTGACACTGTCCACTGCCCTCCTGACGCCGTCCACCGTCCTACTGAAGCTCATGTTATAGCTGTGTGTGGCCGCCCTCCTTCTGGATCGTATGATGAGCTTCTCAGTGCCGACTCCTAAGCATCATGTCATTATTCAGTCGTGCTGCGTTACTATGCAGGGAGAGGAGGTGAGCGCTGCGGGAGGGGGGGGGGGTTGCAGAGGAGCACAGGGGACCAGAGCAGCATGGGGGGAAGAGGAGCACAGGGGACCAGAGCAGCATGGGGGGGGGGGGGGGAAGAGGAGCACAGGGGACCAGAGCAGCATGGGGGGAAGAGAGGAGTGTATGGGGGACCAGAGCAACTGGGGGGGGGAGATGAGCTTATGGGGGGGTAGGAAAGACAGGAGCATAGGGGGGAACAGAGCAGCATGGGGGGGGGGTGAGGTGAGCATATGGTGAACCAGAGCAGCATGGGGGGGGGGGGAGAGATGAGCATATTGGGGACCAGAGCAGCATATGGGTGATAGGAAAGAGAGGAGCATATGTTGGACCAGAGCAGAATGGGGGGGGGGGTAGGAAAGAGGGGAGCATATGGGGGACCAGAGCAGCATGGGGGGGGGGGGTTGTCTGGCCAGCATGGGAGAGACCTGTCTCCTGTCAAAGTTGACAAGTCTGGATGAAGTCCAGGGCCACATTTTTGTCCCAGTCCAGCCCTGTCGTCCACTGCCCTCCTGACGCCGTCCACTGCCCTCCTGACGCCAACTATTGCCCTACTGAAGCTCATGTGTACAGCTGTGTGTGGCCGCCCTCCTTCCGGATCATATGATGAGCTTCTCAGTGCCGACTCCTGAGCATCATGTCATTATTCAGAGCAGCATGGCAGAGCTCCTCTCCTGCACTGGGTCACATGCTAGATATACTGTACGTGATCCAGCACTTCAGGGCAGGACCTGCGCACGCTCATGGCTGATGCTGTGATTACAAGAAAAAAAATATATATATACACATATGTATAGAAAAAGATACACATGTGCATATGGTAGATAATGGACTTTGGAGGCGTAGTATAGTTAAAAATATGGATATTTAATATAAAATACAAAATTGATAAGAAACAAAAATTACATAAGAAAATGCCATAAATAAGGCCTAAAATTGCAAACACATTAGCATGACAGGCCACCTACTAACTAGAAATACAATTACAAAGGATCAACGAAAAGTGGGAGACTCGCAGCCACTTAATTGTAGAGTTTGAAGACCAGTTGAGTTCTCAGGAGGTGGGATGTCACACGGTGTTCAGCCCCAATGTTGCACGTTAGAAAAAACGCTTCTTCAGGAGCTTACAGTAAATTCTACAGAATAATGATAATAATGACAACAGGTTTTATAATAAACAGAAAAATCAATAAATAACCACAAAATAGAAATGTTATTGTGAAACTCTCACATGTGCCTATTTAATTGCCCCAAATGGGCCCCAAAAGGGTCCAATGAAGAGATGCTGGGCCATATTCTTAGATATCTCCGGCGGCGTAACGTATCTCCTTTACGTTACTCCGCCGCAAGTTTAACTGGCAAGTGCCTGATTCCCAAACCACTTACCTGTAAACTTGCGGCGGCGTAGTGTAAAGTCCACCCGCGCAAGCACTCCTAATTCAAATGATCCTGGTAGGGGGCGTGGATCATTTAAATTAGGCGCGCTCCCGCGCCGATCGTAATGCGCATGCTCCGTCGGGTAAATTACCCGACGTGCATTGCGCTAAATGACGTCTCACGGACGTCATTTGTTTTGACGGTAACGTAAATGGCGTCCATCGCCATTCACGGACGACTTACGCAAACGACGTTAAATTTTCAAATTTCGACGCGGGAATGACTGCCATACTTAACATTGAGTACGCCACCTAGGGGGCATCTTTATCTTTACGCCGCGTATCGCTTACGGAAACGACCTAAAATCACTACGACGGGCAAGCGTACGTTAGAGAATCGGCGTGACTAGTCATTTGCATATTCTACGCTGACCGCAAGGAAACGCCACCTAGCGGTCAGCGTAGATATTGCAGCCTAAGATACAACGGCGCAGGCCGTCGTATTTTAGGCATGTTTAAGTGTATCTCAGTTTGAGAATACACTTAAACATAGGACGGCCTTAGAATCGGACTTACGTTGGCGTATCTGCTGATACGCCGGCGTAAATTCTTTAAGAATATGGCCCGCTGTGATTAGTCACAGAACAAGCCGATCAGCGGGTCCCAGCCAATGATTGACCACCAGCACCCACTGATCAGCGAGGAGCAAGCCAGGACAGAGCTTTGTGAATATAAACAACACAGAGCTCTGTCCTGTCAGCGGGGATGTGCTGGTCTTTGTTTCCCCGCATGAGCAGGGAATAAAAACCGGCACATCCCTTAGTAAAAACAGCATACAGTGTATACACCAAGCACTGTTATGCACACATTTAACCCTTTGATATTAGCCCCCTTCTCAGCCAGTGTCATTAGTACAGTGACAGTGCATATTTTTTAGCACTGATCACTGTATTAATGCCACTGGTTCCCACAAAGCGTCAAAAGTGTCAGTAAGTGTTAGGTTACATCACAGTCCTGCTATAAGTTGCTGATCGCCGCCTTTACTAGTATACATTTTTTTTTTTTAAATAGCCAATCAGCTTCTAACTTTAGCTTGTTCAATTCAACTTTGACAATAAAACCTGGAAGCTGATTGGATTCTATGCACTCTCCAGTTTTAGTAAATCAACCACTAAGCCCTCGTTCACACAGGGCCAATTTGACATGCAATTTGACATGTCAAATTGCAATTCCAAATCTGCGGCCATTGCCAGCAATGGCACCGTCCGAATCGTTGCAGCGCCAACTTTGTGGCGCTGCATCGATTCCCAAAAGTAGATCCTGCACTACTTTTGGCGACTTCGGGGGTGATTTCAATAGACATCTTGTGCATGAACCCGCACAGACGTCTCTCAAATCGCCCCCCAAGTCGGACTGACATACAGGTTTGAGTTCAGCTGAACTTGTGCGATTTCAAACCCGCGTTCAGTGCGAACCTGGGCTTAGTGTCAGATTTCCCACTGCACTATCACAGTCCCACTATAAGTTGCTGATCACCACCACCATACAGTGGAACCTCGGTTTAAAAGTAACTTGGTTTGAGAGCGTTTTGATTTGCGAGCAACTTTTTTTTTTAAATTCTGACTCGGTTTGCGAGTGTTGACTCGCAAAATGAGCAGAATTCAAGCTAAATAGGCCTGTGGCACCTAATTTGGCCTGAGGTACGGGGGCGCAGAAGCCGAGCAGAGCCGAAAATAGACAGAAAAGATAAGCTGAGCCACCAAAACAATAAAACACAAATAGTGGTGGTAACCCAAGTCCACTCAGGCTTATATATATATATATATATATATATAAGTCCCAAAAACACTTGGAGTGTGTGCAAATAAATGGTCCTAAAGACAACACCACCGTGATCCCTTAGCAATTTCCACACTGAAGTGAAGACCCACCACCGAGTTTAAAAGCCGCTTACCAGAGGGCAGGCTTGTTATGCAGTCGGCTATAGCCCAGCCGCAGCCTTTAATTTAGTGAATTCACAGAGTTACAGGTTCCAGGGAAGAGACATCAGGCGCGATCACAGGCTCATCCAGATGACATAGTGTTATGACCCTGAAAATGATAAGACTCTACTTAATGTTTAGACCGCAGGTGTAGAGGCTTATCAGAAATCAACCACCACTTCACTCTCACAGAACAATAAGAGTTTGGGGTATTATCATCATATCCTCTAATGAAGGTAACACATAAAGTAGTAGCTTAATTCCTCTTAAGCTTAATTGATAGACACAACCCAGATACTATAATCGTAAATCTAATTTAGGTATTTGCATCAAATAAAGGTAGTAGAAATTACTGGTATTGTAGTATCTCACCACACACATATGAATAGTATGAAGTACTCTGCTGTATCTGGTGCTAGTATATAGTAATAAGTATAGAGTCTAGGATATAGTTCAGGCATATACTAGCAATCACTATTAGCAACAAGCTGGTATTACATATACTTGCGGTTTAGGAGGTGGTCTGTACCAGGAAAGTCCGCACAGGTGTTGATGGTACCTTATACAGCAGTAATGTGGTTTAGATATACTTGCGGTTTAGGAGGTGGTTTGTACCAGGAAAGTCCGCACAGGTGGTGGTGGTATCTAGCCTGTAGTGAGCAATGGTGGTGAATCTCCAGCAGAAGCTAGTGATGTCTTGGGTCTCTGAACAGGTGCGCTGTGAAGACAGGTGCTACAGGGACTCTGTAGCTCGTTCTGGGTTCCCAGGTGGCGGCAGGGTCCAACAGGAATATCCGAACACCCTGCCGCCATTCCCGGGAGTTTAAATAGCCCGGGCAGTGGCTGAGCTGAGCGCCGCACGTTGGAACGCACTTCCGCGTTCCAACGTGGAGCGCAGACGTCCGCGCACCGGAAGTGACGCGGACGTGTATCTGAATGGAGCGCAACTGTCATAAGTGACAAGTCTGCGCTCCATGTGGAAGGAGTAACGCTGACGGCGTTACATACCCCCCTCCTCAAGGGGGCACCTCCGGAGCGCCCAGTGAGACATGGTTTATCAGGATATTTATGATGAAACTGCTTAATGAGCCGAGGAGCATGAATATTTGAAGAACATTCCCAGGAATCATCTGTGGGAGAATAGCCTTTCCAACGAATCAAATATTGAATAGAGGATCCTCTTTTCCTAGAATCAAGAATCTTCTCTACCTGATATTCAGTTTCACCAAAAACTTGAATTGGAGGAGGAGGTTGTGGATCTCTATTTGGAAAGGGGTTAGATTTATAAGGCTTGATTAGTGAAACATGAAAAGATGGATGAATCTTCCAATCTGGAGGTAGAAGTAATCTAACAGCATTTTTATTTATTACATGAGAAATTGAGAAAGGTCCTGTATATTGACGACCAAGTTTCTTTGAAGGAATATTAAGTCGTAAATTCCGAGTGGATAACCATACCAAATCTCCAATCTTGTATGGAGGTGATATTGTTCTATGAGAGTCGTAATATTTCTTTTGTCTAATTTGAGCAGTCTTTAGATTAGAACGAAGAGTGTTTAGAGTGTTTTTTATGGTTGATAAGAAATTCTCAACAGCCGGAACATTACTTGGAGAAAAAGTAGAAGGTAAACTATTAGGATGAAACCCATAATTTGCGTAAAAGGGTGAAAACTGAGAAGATGAATTGGAAGCATTGTTATATGCAAACTCTGCATGTGGAAGTAAGTCAACCCAGTCATCTTGAAGATGGGTGCAATAACAGCGCAAATATTGCTCAAGAGTTTGGTTAACACGTTCCGTTTGCCCATTTGTTTGGGGATGATAAGCAGTAGATCTACGATGATCTATTTGTAAGGTTTGGCAAAGGGCTCTCCAAAACTTGGAAATAAACTGTGACCCACGATCCGAAATGATTTGGGATGGAAGGCCATGCAATTTAAGAATATTAGATACAAAAGCCCTTGCTGTTTCTTGAGAAGTAGGTAACTTTTTCAAAGGTACAAAATGGGCCATCTTGGTTAATATGTCAACAGTGACCATGATGGTGTTAAATCCATTTGATCTAGGAAGGTCTACTATGAAATCCATTGATATAACATCCCAAGGTCTGTCAGGTATTGGGATGGAGGTTAATAACCCATAGGGTGGTTTCCTCGAATGTTTGTTGATTGCACAAGTGTGGCAAGAACTCACATAGTCATGAACAGTCTTTGTCATATGGGGCCACCAATAACTTCTCTTCAGTAAAAGAATGGTTTTACTAATACCAGGATGACCTGCAAGTGGGGCATCGTGGAGTTGTTTTAATAGTGTGAGTTGTAAACTTGGTGGAACGTAGATCTTGTCGTTGAAAGTAAATAGTCCATTAGACTGCTGTTGTAGACCTTTAGGGAGCTGAGATTTATCTTTAGAAAGAGTTTGAATGAGCAATTTATCGAATGTCAAAGTTGTTCCAATAATTCAGTTGGAAGGAATAATGGAAAGTGGTGGAATGTCCATGGATTGATCTTCATTCATACGAGATAGAGAATCTGCTTTGATATTTTGAGTACCAGGGAGGTATGAGATGACAAAATCAAAACGATCAAAAAATAAACTCCATCTGACTTGACGGGCAGAAAGAGTTTTACAAGTTTTGAGATGCTGTAAATTACGATGGTCAGTGAGGATAGTGATAGGGTGTGTAGAACCCTCCAGAAGGTGTCTCCAGTTTGCGAGAGCGTCCTTTATTGCTAACAGTTCCTTTTCTCCAATCGGATAGTTCTTTTCAGCTGGTGATAAAGTTCTGGAATAAAAGGCAACAGGATGTAGTGGGTGTGATAATGTGGGTCGTTGGGAAAGTACAGCACCCAAGGCAAAATGTGAAGCATCAACTTCCAACGTAAAATGAAACATTGGATTGGGAAGTTGGAGAATGGGAGCTGAAGAGTAACTAAGCTTAAGTGTTTCAAATGATTTCTGTGCTTCCTTGGACCAAATGAAAGGTATCTTAGAACTGGTTAGACTAGTAAGTGGTCTCACAATTGATGAGAAATTTTTAATGAATTTTCTATAATAATTAGAAAATCCAAGGAATCTCTGAAGGGCCTTTCTGGACTGGGGAGAAGGCCAAGACAAAATGCAATCCACTTTAGTATGGTCCATCTGAACTCCATCTGGAGTGATTTGATAACCAAGAAAAGAGATAGTAGTCTGACTGAAGACGCACTTCTCAAGTTTTGCATATAGAGAGTGAATTCTGAGTCTCTCCAGAATCCAACGCACATGTTTGTGATGTTCCTCGAGAGTATCAGAATAAATTAATATGTCATCTAAGTAGATAACAACACAAATGTCAAGCAGATCATGAAAAATATCGTTAATAAACCACTGAAAAGTTGCTGGGGCATTACATAAGCCGAAAGGCATTACACAGTACTCGAAAAGCCCGTATCGAGTTTTAAAAGCAGTTTTCCACTCATCTCCAGAGCGAATCCTTATAAGATTATAAGCACCTCTGAGGTCTAGCTTTGTGTAGATCTTAGCTGTCTGTAACCTTTCAATAAGCTCTGGAATGAGTGGTAATGGATATCTATTCTTTACTGTGATGTTATTGAGGGATCGATAATCTATTATCGGTCGAAGTGATCCATCCTTATTTTTTACAAAAAATAGAGCTGCACTGGCAGAAGAAGTGGAGGGCCTTATAAATCCTTTTTTAAGGTTCTCATCCAAGTAAACTTTTAGGTGTATAAGCTCTGGTTGTGAAAGGGGGTAGATCCGAGCGGTAGGGATAGGACTGTCAGGAATTAAGTCAATAGGACAATCGTAAATCCTATGTGGAGGGAGTTTCTCCGCGTTAGTCTTACTGAACACATCAGCAAAATCTTGTAAGTAATCTGGTAAATTAGTAGGATGAATCTCTGAGAAGGAGATGATACATGGAGGATGACAAAATTCTGTACAGTAAGTAGACTGTAAAGAAAGAGATCTTGTGGGCCAAAGAATAGTAGGCTGATGAAGATGCAACCATGGTAAACCTAAAACTATAGGGAAAACTGGAGATGAAATAATATCAAAATTGAGAGTCTCTGTGTGGCCATTGGCACAAGAAACTATTAAAGGAACTGTCTGAGATGTAACTGGACCGAAAGAAGAGTTAGATCCATCAATAAATGTGAGTGACACTGGAATCTGCTTTAACACACTGGGAATTTTATTTGCTTTTACAACATTTGAGTCAATGAAGTTGCCACATGCCCCGCTGTCGACCATTGCTTCAATGGAAATCTTTCCTTGATCCCACTGTAGGGTGAGAGGAACAAAAATATAATGATTAGATATGGTTCCGGGTGAATTTAATTTATTAATGTGGGAGAAATTACCTTCTGAATTCTTCTTGAGAAGAGGGCAGGTGGAAACGATGTGGTCAGGAGCAGAACAATATAGGCAAAGATTGTTAGCTCTGCGACGCTGTTTCTCTGCAGAGGTTAAAGGTCCTTTAATAACACTAAGATCCATTGGAGAATCTTTGGGAGGTGATCTAGATCTCCTGAAGGGAGTGACAGAATAGGTAGTGGCACGTTCGGTCTTTCTTTCGCGAAGGCGACGATCAATAGTGACTGAGAGGTGCATAAGATCTTCCAAAGTAGTGGGTAGGTCAACACGAGCTAACTCATCCTTCATAGCTTCAGATAAACCCAAACGGAACTGGTTTCTGAGAGAAATATCAGACCATTGAGTTTCTCTGCACCAACATTTGAATTCTGAAATAAAATCTTCAACAGGACGCCTTCCCTGTCTAAGACTCCTGATTGAATTCTCAGCTGTTAACTGTTTGTTGGGATCTTCGTATAACAAAGACATCTCATCAAGAAATGTGTCAAAATCTCCTAAGAGATCTCCGTGTTCTTCTACATAGGTGTCAGCCCATACCCTGGGCTCACCTCTAAGAAAAGAAATTAATGTAAGGATCTTTATCCTATCAGAATGATAAGTACGTGGCTGTAGTTCAAACATCAGTCGACATGAACTAATAAATTGTCTGTAATTTTTTCTATCTCCAAAAAATGGTTCCGGTGAACAGGCCTTTGGTTCAGGTCTTTGCCTGGCTTGTGCCAAATTTTGATCTCTTAAAGCATCATTCTGCATACGTAACTCATTCATGTTGTTAGTAAGATTATCAACTCTTTGAGAGAGTGCAACTAAATGATTTGCAAGGTCAGCTGGATCCATTTAAATGATATATGTAATTATATCCTTTATCTTTTTGGGTTCGGATATTATGTTATGACCCTGAAAATGATAAGAGTCTACTTAATGTTTAGACCGCAGGTGTAGAGGCTTATCAGAAATCAACCACCACTTCACTCTCACAGAACAATAAGAGTTTGGGGTATTATCATCATATCCTCTAATGAAGGTAACACATAAAGTAGTAGCTTAATTCCTCTTAAGCTTAATTGATAGACACAACCCAGATACTATAATCGTAAATCTAATTTAGGTATTTGCATCAAATAAAGGTAGTAGAAATTACTGGTATTGTAGTATCTCACCACACACATATGAATAGTATGAAGTACTCTGCTGTATCTGGTGCTAGTATATAGTAATAAGTATAGAGTCTAGGATATAGTTCAGGCATATACTAGCAATCACTATTAGCAACAAGCTGGTATTACATATACTTGCGGTTTAGGAGGTGGTCTGTACCAGGAAAGTCCGCACAGGTGTTGATGGTACCTTATACAGCAGTAATGTGGTTTAGATATACTTGCGGTTTAGGAGGTGGTTTGTACCAGGAAAGTCCGCACAGGTGGTGGTGGTATCTAGCCTGTAGTGAGCAATGGTGGTGAATCTCCAGCAGAAGCTAGTGATGTCTTGGGTCTCTGAACAGGTGCGCTGTGAAGACAGGTGCTACAGGGACTCTGTAGCTCGTTCTGGGTTCCCAGGTGGCGGCAGGGTCCAACAGGAATATCCGAACACCCTGCCGCCATTCCCGGGAGTTTAAATAGCCCGGGCAGTGGCTGAGCTGAGCGCCGCACGTTGGAACGCACTTCCGCGTTCCAACGTGGAGCGCAGACGTCCGCGCACCGGAAGTGACGCGGACGTGTATCTGAATGGAGCGCAACTGTCATAAGTGACAAGTCTGCGCTCCATGTGGAAGGAGTAACGCTGACGGCGTTACACATAGGTAGAGAAAGGGCGCACCACAGTGTAATTCCGTAAAACTTGTTTTTATTTTAAGAGATCAAAGGTACTTACAAAAAGTAGATAAAACCATGCAGTATAAAACAGATGCCTGCCGGCAACAAGTGGAGCCCTTCCACCTTAGCATGGTGATGTCACTGCACGTCCTCCCAGACGCGTTTCGTCATTACTCAGACGTTTTCAATGGGATAGGGCGCAGCAGTGACTCGCCTCATATTTCTACCCAAGCCTCGTTGTGAAGTCGCTCCCCCTCATGCTGGCCCGATATACAAGCCAAGACGTACTTGGCCTGTTCGGTTGTGACAGTATTAGAGTCGCAACACAACTATGGGGTATCCAAAAAATATAATAATAACACTTTTAATGGTAAATTACTATAGGTTATAAATGAACTCTCTCCCACCCACCAAAAATGCCGGAGAAAATAAGAAACGGTAATTGATACCAATCAAATCAGACCTATTCGGTTAACCTATACATTAAAGGATCACTAAAGGAAAACATTTTTTTTTGCTGAAATGACTGTTTTTCAGGGTATAGAGACATAATAGTTAACTGATTCCTTTTAAAAACGATAAAAAAAAAAAATCAATCATATAATGTGCCTCCTAGATGCAAAAACGAAACTGAAAGTAGTTTATTCTTTGCATGTTATTTTATGCCTCTGTGCTGGACAGTGCCATAGAGAGTCATGGCTAGGAAAACGAAACTAAACTCTCCCATGACTTTTTTCATACGGAGCCAGACAACCAGGAAGTGTCAAGAAAAGAGCAGTTTTACAGCAACATCAGAGCAAAAACGAGCAATGAGGACTGCAGTAAGGTAAAGGAAGCTATTTAGCTAAACAAAAATAATTCCTTCAGTGACCCTTTAATGTGAATCCCAACTTCCTAATAATAGGCGATAGTTTCCCAATCTCTTACAGGATCGTTCAAAACCATATGTGAGTGTGTAGAGCCCCATTCGCAGGGTAACCCCCCCCCCCACACCCCACTTAGGGATATTGTGCATATTTATGCAACTTATTGATAACCTCCAAAACAACCAAAAAAAAATTAAAAAACTATGTGTATGCCCCCCATCTATAGGTCAACAAATCTCTCATTGCTATGTGACATAGTGTATAAGAGACCTTTCTTATTAGAAAGAAAATTGAAAAAAGAGAAAAGGGAGAAAAATCCCCTAAACCACTTTGTGAAATAGAGTGGTGAAATTTGAATCATCTTAAAACGATGAAAAATATTTTTATTTCTAACACCAAATTGTGTAATACCCCAATGGCAAGGCCACATTCTTAGCTAGATTCACGTAGGGCGGCGTATGTTTGAGCCGGCGTAGCGTATCGTATTTACGCTACGCCGCCGTAAGTTAGAGATGCAAGTGCTGTATCCACAAAGCACTTGCGTCCTAAGTTACGGCGGCGTAGCGTAAATGTGCCGGCCTAAGCGCGCCTAATTCAAATTGTGAAGAGGTGGGTGTGTTTTATGCAAATGAATCGTGACCCGACGTGATTGACGTTTTTTTACGAACGGCGCATGCGCCGTCCGTGGACATATCCCAGTGCGCATGCTCCAAATTACGCCGCAAAGACTTATTGGTTTCGACGTGAACGTAAATTACGCCCAGCCCCATTCACGGACGACTTACGCAAACGACGTAAAAATTTCAAAATTCGACGCGGGACCGACGTCCATACTTAACATTGGCTAGGCCAGCTTTTTGTTGGACTAACTTTACGCCTGAAAACGCCTTACGTAAACGGCATATCTTTACTGCGACGGGCAAGCGTACGTTCGTGAATAGGCGTATCTCGCTGATTTACGCATTCTAGGCGTAAATCAGCGTACACGCCCCTAGCGGCCGGCGTAAATAGTCAGCTAAGATACGACGGCGTAGGAGGTCGTATCTTAGCTACATTTAAGTGTATCTCAATTTGAGAATACACTTAAATGTACGACGGCGCAGATTCAGAGTTACGACGGCGTATCTACTGATACGCCGACGTAAACCTCTCTAAATCTGGCTATCTATCAATACTCGTTGTGCTTAAATATACAAGTGTATCCAAAAATGTGTATATATATAGAAATTTGGTATCAATTCCGTATATACTGTGTAAGCAAATAAACGCTCCACTTTTGAATTAATACTATAAAATACTATAAAAAGTAGATTGAAAAAAAAAATTGGAATATACCCCAATTCCTCTCCAAATTATACCCGCCTCTATTGATGCGGATCACGAGTTCACAGATTCAAGCATTGTTTATAAACGCATTAACATCTGTCTCTATATTCAACCCATAGGGGGCATAAGTCTTTTGACGGTATATCCAGGCCATTTCCATCCTAGAAATTTCCCTTACATAAAAACTTCCCCTCCAATGGGGCTTGAATTTATCAATCCCCAGAAAAAGGGTGTTTGATGGATAATGGTTGGAGACAGAGTGATTTTTAAACCCGACCAGTATATTGGTAATATGTTCATTGAGACGGACTTGCAATGATCGCTTAGTCTGTCCCACATACTGCAGACCACAAGGGCACTGGAGTAGGTAAACAACTCCAGTAGAGGCACAGGTAATACAGGGCTTAATGATGTACTCACGCCCAGTAGATGTAGAGCTAAAAGTAGTGGGCAGGAATTCAGAGTACAGACTCTACACCGTTTACACTTATAATAGCCTGTTAGTTGATTAAAAAAACCTATGCCGCTAACTGGGGGGTTCAGAACATTAGTTGCCACTTGGTTTCTTAGAGATTGTACACCCCTAAAAATGGTTTAGTTGGTAGGATGTCCTTCAGAACACTGTCGTTCATAGCTATATGCCAATGTTTGTTAATGAGTAAGCTGTGTAATAGATCTATGCTGGACCGAATAAGATGTAATAAATGGTACTCCCACTAGAAACTGGTTGTCATCAGCGGCCACTTTCTCCACCAAAAGATCATCCCTCTTAGTGGCCAATACTCCATTAATTGACCCCTGTAGGGACTCCCTAGTGTAACCTTTTTCCAGAAAGCGGTCAGTTAATATCTCTGCTTGAGTCAAAAACTCCTTTGGATCAGAACAATTCCTCCGGAGTCTAAGGTACTGGCTTTTAGGAACAGCACTCAGCCAGGGCTCGTGGTGGCAGCTATCAGTTGGTATAAAAGAGTTTCTATCCGTCTCTTTGAAGTACGTAGAGGTCACAAACTTGTCAATCGTAATTCAATCGTAATTCTTAAGTCCAGATAGTGAATTTCTGATTGGCTGGCTTCATACTTAAAGCGGTGGTTCACCCACACTAACAACATTTTACCATTAAATTAGGCATAGTAGCGTGAGCTACAGTATGCCTGTATTGATTTTTTTATCCCCGTACTCACTGTGCAATCCTCTATAGAAGATTCCGACTCCCCGCGGGGAATGGGCATTCCTATCAAGAGGGAGGATGATTGACGGCCGGCTATGGCACGTCACGCTCCCCGAAGATAGCCGGAACAGGTCTCGGCTCTTCACAGACTATGCGCAGGCGCCGTGAAGCGCCGAGTCCTATTTCGGCTATTTCCGGAGAAGCGTGACGTGCCATAGCCGGCCGTCAATCATCCTCCCTCTTGATAGGAACGCCCATTCCCCGCGGGGAGTCGGAATCTTCTATAGAGGATTGCACAGTGAGTACCGGGCTAAAAAAATCAATACAGGCATACTGTAGCTCGCGCTACTATGCCTAATTCAATGCTATAAAAAAAAAAATGTTTCATTAGGGTGAACCACCGCTTTAAGTTGTAAAAAAAAAAAAAAAAAATGGGAAGGTCCCCCAGTGGGGTTTTTTTGCGGCATGATGTTCTCGATAAATAAGAGAAGTTGGATAATATTGAAGTTAAAATCTTTACTTGGTTTCAACATTGAATTACAATAAAACGTACAACATGGTTGGAGCATTTGTAAAAAAGTGTAGATAATATACATATAGTACACTCTGATTATACATGAATAAAGAAATAACAGTGGCAAAAATAAACAACAATACAATACAATATAGGTTACATCGTAGTTCAATTGGTTTCCGTATGAGTACCCCGACGCGTTTCGACCTAAACTGTCACAGTCTTCTTCTGGAAAATTGTACTCTGATACGCTAGGGGCGTATACGCTGATTTACGCCTAGAATATGTAAATCAGCGAGATATGCCTATTCACGAACGTACGCCCGGCCGTCGCAGTAAAGATACGCTGTTTACGTAAGCCGTTTTCAGGCCTAAAGATATTCCACCAAAAAGATGGCGCAGCCAATGTTAAGTATGGACGTCGGACCCACGTCGAATTTAAAAATGTTTACGCCGTTTGCGTAAGTCGTTCGTGAATGGGGCTGGGCGTTATTTACATTCACGTCGAAACCAATAAGTCTTTGCGGCGTAATTTGGAGCATGCGCACTGGGATATGTCCACGGACGGCGCATGCGCCGTTCGTAAAAAACGTCAATCACGTCGGGTCACAAATCATTAGCATGAAACACGTCCACCTCTTCACAATTTGAATTGGGCGCGCTTAGGCCGGCACATGTACGCTACGCCGCCGTAACTTAGGACGCAAGTGCTTTGTGAATACAGCACTTGCCTCTCTAACTTACGGCGGCGTAGCGTATATGCGATACGCTACGCCTGCCTAACGTTAGGCTCATCTACCTGAATCCAGCTATATATATTTTGCTTCTGGTTCCAGAGTCGAAAATAGGCCTGCAGTACCTCATATGGCCTGAGGTACGGGGGCGCAGAAGCCGAGAAAAGTCGAACAATTGCCTGCAGTACCTCATTTGGCCTGAGGTACAGGGGCGCAGGAAAATGAGCCGAAGTGTTCTCTGGCCTTTTCTGGCGCATATCCCCCCCCCCTCACCTCTGGCCGCATTCGGTATTGCATCCCATTGAAGTCAATCCGGAACAAATTATTTTCGTTTCCATTGACTTCAATGGGAAAATTCGCTTTGATATGCGAACAATTGGATTGCGAACATACTCCTGGAACGGATTATGCTTGTAATCTGAGGTTCAACTGTATAAGAAAACTAAATAAGAAAAAAAGGCCAGTATATATCCCATAGTTTGTAGCCACTATAACATTCCTGCAAACCAATCAATATACACTTATTGGGATTTCTTCTACCAAATATATGTAACAGAATATTTATGAAGAAATTTGATCTTTTTTTATTTCATTTATTTATTCTTTGTTTTATAGCAGAAAATAAAAAATATTGTTGTTGTTTTTTTCAAAATTGTCGGTTGTTGATAGCGCAACCCCCCCCCCCCCCCAAAAAAAAATGCAGCGGGGATCAAATATTACCAAAAAGAAAGCTCTATTTGTGAGGGGGGAAAAAAGACATACATTTTATTTGGTTACAGTGTCGCACAACCGCGCAATTGTCAGTTAAAGTAGCGCAGTGCTGTAGCACAAAAAATGGCCTGTTTAATAATAATGATAATAATAATAATGATAAAATAAATAATGATAAATTAAACCACTGTATGTTTAGACTACATTTGGGCTTTACATACTGTATTTTAATACAATGCTGCCACCTTGTGGCTAAATTACATAATACATGATATGGTATTATGCTCTGATTTCTGTATTGAAACTTTTTCAGAACACACACTTTAAACTAGGGTTGTCCTGATCCCACTTTTTTTAGACCAAGTACAAGTACCGATACTTTTTTTTCAAATACTCACCGATACCGATACTTTTTTTAAATGTCATGTGACATAAATAATGATATAAATAATGATAAAATAAACTACTGTATGTTTAGACTACTTTTGGGCTTTACATACTGTGGGCCGGATTCAGAAACGATTTACGGCGGCGTATCTCCAGATACGCCGCCGTAATTTAAAATGTGCGCCGTCGCATCTTTACGCCTATTCAGAAAGGCATTTACGTTTGTTTTTCTCCAAGATACGACCGACGTAAGTCTCTTACACCGTTGTATCTTAGGTGCATATTTACGCTGGCCGCTAGGGACGCTTCCGTATATTTCCACGTTGAATATGCAAATTAGGTAGATACGCCGATTCAGAAACGTACTTGCGCCCGTCAGATTTAGCTACGCCGTTTACGTAAGGCGTCAGTCCGGCGTAACTTTACCCCTCATAAAGCAGGGGTAAGTCATGTTAAGGTATGGACGTCGGAAGTGTCGGAACAGCGTCGCATTTTACGTAGTTTGCGTAAGTCGTACGTGAATGGGGCTGGGCGTAAGTTACGTTCACGTCGACTAAGCATTGAGTCAACGTATCGTGGGGAGTCTTTGCGACGTGACTGTGAGCATGCGCGCGCATGCGCCGTTCGTTCGGCCCCTCATTTGCATGGGGTCACGGTTCATTTTAATAAAACACGCCCACTGCCAACCTACTTTGAATTACGCGGGCTTACGCCGGCCCATATACGCTACGCTGCCGTAACTAAGGACGCAAATTGTTTCTGAATACGGTACTCGCCTGACTTAGTTACGGCGGCGTAGCGCATATGAGATGCGCTACGCCCGCAGAAAGATACGCGATTCTTTTTGAATCCGGCCCTGTATTTTAATACAATGCTGCCACCCTGTGGCTAAATGATATAATACATGATATGGTATTATGCTCTGATTTCTGTATTGAAACTTTTTCAGAACACACACTTTAAACTAGGGTTGTCCTGATACCACTTTTTTAAGACCGATACCGATACTTTTTTTCAAGTCCTCACCGATACCGATACTTTTTTTTAAATGTCATGTGACAGTTTCTCAAAGCACAATACAGATTAGGTGGCACTGATCTGCAGCACTGATAGATGGCTGGCTGGAACTGGCAGATGGCACTTGAGATCACTTGTCTTTAACCACTTGCCGTCGCCGCACCGTCATAATACGTCCACAAGGTGGCTCTCCTGGGCGAGATCACGTATTATGACGTCCGGCGCGTGAACGGCGATGGGGCGCGCGCGCGCGCCCCCCCCGCCGTTCACGATGATCAGATTCGATGCAGAACTGATCAGTCACCAGGTCCAGGCCAATAAAATCTGGCCTGGACCTGGTGATCGCTCCAACCAATGGTTGTTTTCCCCTGGCAATGTTTTGTAAACATTGGCAGGGGGAGTCATGCTCTCTCCCTCTTGTCGGTCTTTCCGTTCCAGACCGAGAGGGAGAGAGCATCTGAAACGTGAGTTGCACAACACTACTCTAACACCAGGTCACATAGGCACACATTTAACCCCCTGATCACCCCCCGATCACCCCCCAAATTAACCCATTCACTGCCTGTCACTGTGTCACCCAGTACAGCAATCAGATTTTTTTTTGATTGCTGTACTAGTGTCATTAGTGACAAAAATAAGTGTTAGGGTCATCAATCTTAGGATCTAAATAGTCTAGGGACCCCCCCTAACCCCCCCCAATAAAGGTTTAACCCCATCATTACCCCCTGTCACCAGTGATCACAGTATAAGTGTCACGGGTGACGCAGTTTAGCTAGTTAATTTTTTATTGCATCAAGGCACCCGCCATATTTTTTGCAATAAAATTTTAACCCCCTGATCGCCCGGCGGGTGATCAAAGTTTGGTTTTAGCGCCAGATAGGGTCTGCGTCGCCCCAGGCAGCGGCCAATAGCGCTAACACCCACGCACGCACCATACGCATCCCTTTAGTGGTATAGTATCTGATCGGATCGATACTTGATCTGATCAGATCTATACTAGCGTCCCCTGCAGTTTAGGGTTCCCAAAAACGCATGGTTAGCGGGATCAGCCCAGATACCTGCTAGCACCTGCGTTTAGCCCCTTCGCCCAGTCCAGCCCACCGAAGTGCAGTATCGATCCATCGATCGATCACTGACACAAAACACAAAAACACATAACTGCAGCGTTCGCAGAGTCAGGCCTGATCTCTGCGATCGCTAACAGTTTTTTTGGTAGCGCTTGACTCGGTCACTAACAGGTCAGGTGCTTTTTTGCCTGTGAATCTCACCACTGTACCCCTAAATTTAGAGCCCAAAATGGCAAATCGATGGTACAGTGATGAAGAGGCCTACTTGTTTATGAGCCTGACGGATAGTGATGAGGAGGTCACGCATCTGTCAAATTCTTGCTCAGAATACGATCCTGTAGACGACAGTGGCTCCCTGACAGATAGCTCTGACGACGGAGTGGTTCCTGCTAGGGTCAGGCGTACCAGACCCCGATCTTCTGCTGTCGCTGAGGTGCAAGAACCGCAGGGCTCTCGTATGGAGGAGAGAAGTACTAGCGCCGCTATTCCTTCTGGTGAACTGGCAAGCACCAGCGGCCTAGTACATCCTGGTCATATATCCAGCACTGCAGTAACACTTGGTGACGTGGCGAGTCCCATAAGTGCAGTTCAAGCTGGAGAGGTGGCAAGCACTAGTAGTGTCCCGCTGCCACCAAGAAGAAGAAGACGACAAAGACAGGCCCGTCCCCATAGTGCCCTTCCTGCTGCATTCGCCAATCCTGATTGGGTACCCACCACTTCTGCAGCACCCGTACTTCCCCCATTCACTGGCCAACCCGGAATTCAGGTGAATACAGTTGATTTTACGTCACTGGATTTTTATTCGCTGTATTTCACGGAAGATCTCTATAGATCTATTGTGGACCAAAGCAATTTGTACGCTGGTCAATTCTTCGCCGCTAATCCCCAGCTGTCCCTTGCCAGAGATTGGAAGCCAATTACGGTTTCCGAATTTAAGATCTTTCTGGGCCTTTCCCTCATCATGGGCATTACTAAAAAGAGTGAGCTGCGGATGTATTGGTCCACGCACCCAGTTCACCATATGCCCATTTTCTCTGCCTCCATGACCAGGACACGATACGAGCAGATCTTGCGGTTCATGCATTTTAGTGACAATGAACTCTGTCGTCCTCGGGGAGACCCTGAATTCGATCGGCTCTACAAAATTCGGCCCCTCGTAAACCACTTCAACGAACGGTTTGCAGCCTTGTATAATCCCAATCAAGTTGTCTGCGTTGATGAGTCCCTGGTTAAGTTTTCTGGCCGCTTGTCATTCAAACAATTCCTTCCCAGCAAGCGTGCCAGATACGGGGTCAAGTTGTATAAGCTCTGTGACAGGGCAACAGGCTATACATCTAGCTTTATGGTTTACGAGGGAAAAGACAGTCACGTAGAGCCGGAGAATTGCCCTGATTACATAGGGAGCGCTGGTAAGATAGTGTGGGAATTGGTGTCACCCTTATTCGGAAAGGGGTACCACTTGTACGTGGACAATTATTACACAAGCGTGCCACTTTTTAGTCACCTTTTTGATTATGGAATTGGCGCATGTGGCACCGTGCGACCTAATCGCCGGGGCATCCCCCAACGGCTTGTAGAATCCCGTCTTAGTCGGGGGGAGAGAGCCTGCTTACAGTGTAATAATTTGTTAGCAGTGAAGTGGAGGGATTCACGGAATGTTTTCGTTCTGTCCACGCTTCACGCAGACACGGCAGTCCAAATTCCTACGGCGACTGGTGTTGTGGAGAAACCCCTCTGTATCCACGAGTACAACCTTAACATGGGAGGGGTGGACCTCAATGACCAGTTGTTGGCGCCGTACCTAATTGCCCGGAGGTCCAAACGCTGGTACAAAAAAGTGTCAGTGTATTTGTTTCAATTGGCTTTGCTGAACGCTCATGTGCTATACAGAGCTTCAGGACGGACTGGATCCTTCCTAAAATTCCAGGAAGAGATTGTCGAAGCCCTTCTGTTTCCAGATGGTGCTGTGCCCCACCTTCCCAACGCAAATGCAGTGAGCCGGCTGTATGAGAGGCATTTTCCTTTTGTCCTCCCTGGTACCCCTACCCAAAGATCCCGCCAAAAAAGATGTCGTGTCTGCAGCAAACTCGGATTTAGGCGTGACACCCGCTTTTATTGTCCCGACTGTCCTGACCAACCTGGTCTCTGCATTGGTGTATGTTTCAAACGCTACCACACACTAGTTGAGTTTTAGCGTAGGGTACAGCACCACACAGTCCTAGGCACACCAACACAGGGTCTCGGAATATGTGATGGCCATCACATTTTGAGAGACCATAATCTGCAAGGTTCAGTTTACAGTTTTCTTACAGTTTTTATAAAAGTGAAAAAAAGTGGAAAAAAAATTAAAAAAACACACAAAAACACAAAAAAAATATAAAATAAAAAATCCAAAAATAGTTGTGGTTGTATTTTTCTCCTCTCTTTATTGTTCTCTTATGTTCACTCTCTACTGTCCACTCACTATTGTTCTATATCTATTCTCTCTATTTTTACAATGTTTTATTGTATTTGCTTTGCAGGTATGGTATGTTATACTGTAATGTTTGTTTTATTGTTAACCATCATTTGTTTAGCAGGTACGCCATTCAGTTGC
Source organism: Rana temporaria (assembly GCF_905171775.1). Taxonomy (NCBI): domain Eukaryota; kingdom Metazoa; phylum Chordata; class Amphibia; order Anura; family Ranidae; genus Rana; species Rana temporaria. The sequence goes on along the minus strand of NC_053492.1, from coordinate 32,499,911 downwards.
ATCGCGGATTTATTTAGCGTGACAGCAACAGCGTTTTCTCCCACGATTTATAAAGCTGTGACTCCAACGCTGTAGGAGGTGATTTCACCACCACGGTTAAAAAAAAAGCATATATGCCGAAGCATGGGGGCAGCAGGGGCGGAGGAGCGATTTTGCTCCTAATGCCGCGTACATACGGTCGAAATTCCGACGGAGGCTTGCCCATGGAAAAGTTTGACCGTGTGTATGCGGCATAACTTTTTATGTGGGAGGATGCCCCCATGCTTCGGCATGTATATTTTTTAGGCACAGGTTGCGTTAAAAAATGTTTTATTTTTTACTGTATTTATTTTTTTGGTATTTGCTTTGCAGGTATGGTATGGTAAGATCTTAATGTTAAAATGTAATGTTACTTTGTTATAATGTTTAACCATCATTTGCTTAGCAGGTACGCCATTCAGTTGCAGCACGGATTTATTTAGCGTGACAGCAACAACGTTTGCTCCCACGATACATAAAGCCGCGACTCCAACACTGTGGGAGGTGATTTCACCACCACAGTTAAAAAAAGAGCATATATGCCGAAGCATGGGGGCATTAGGGGCGGAGGAGCGATTTTGCTCCTAATGCCGCGTACATACGGTCGAAATTCCGTCGGAAGCTTGCCCGTGGAAAAGTCCGACCGTGTGTATGCGCCATAACTTTTTATGCGGCGTACATACGTGTGTGAGCAGCATAACTTTTGTGGGAGGATGCCCCCATGCTTTGGCATATATAAATGGTGCATGTATGCCCATCATTAGAAGTGGGTGGATGAAGGGAGGTATTCTAATGGTGGGCATACCCACCGATCAATCTTTTTTTCGTTCAGCCAACAGGCTGCATGAAAAAAAAAAAAGATTACAATACATGTCCAACAAGAACCATCAATGTATGGTATGTTGCTGGACTTTGAATGGTTATACCAGAATGATGCCTGCGGGTTTAGGTATCATCTTGGTATCATTCTTTTCAGCCAGCGGTCGGCTTTCATGTAAAAGCAGTCCTAGCGGCTAATTAGCCTCTAAACTGCTTTTACAAGCAGTGGGAGGGTATGTCCCCTCCCCGGATATAAACTGCGCCATTGGGAAAGTGGGAAAACATTTTATCACACCGATCTTGGTGTGGTCAGATGCTTTAAGGGCAGAGGAGAGATCTAGGGTCTAATAGACCCCAATTTTTTCAAAAAAGAGTACCTGTCACTAACTATTGCTATCATAGGGGATATTTACATGCCCTAAGATGGCAATAAAAATTATAAAAATAATAAAAAAAAGTAAGGAACAGTTTAAAATAAAATTAAAAAAGCAAATTAAATAATAATAAAAAAAAAAAAAAAAAAAAAGCACCCCTGTCCCCCCCTGCTCTTGCGCAAAGGCGAACGCAAGCGTCGGTTTGGCGTCATATGTAAACAGCAATTGTACCATGCATGTGAGGTATCACCGCGAAGGTCAGATCGAGGGCAGTAATTTTAGCAGTAGACCTCCTCTGTAAATCTAATGTGGTAACCCGTAGAGGCTTTTAAAGGCTTTTAAAAATGTATGTAGTTTGTCGCCACTGCGCATTTGTGCGCAATTTTAAAGCATGTCGTGTTTGGTATCTATGTACTCGGCCTAAGATCATCTTTTTTATTTCATCAAACATTTGGGCAATATAGTGTGTTTTAGTGCATTAAAATAAAAAAATATGTATTTTTGCCCAAAAAAATGCATTTGAAAAATCGCTGCGCAAATACTGCGTGGTAAAAAAAAATGCAACACCCACCATTTTAATCTGTAGGGCCTTTGCTTTAAAATAATATATAATGTTTGGGGGTTCAACTTAACTTTCTTGCAAAAAAATAATATGTTTTTATGTAAACAAACAGTGTCAGAAAGGGCTTTTTCTTCAAGTGGTTAGAAGAGTGGGTAATGTGTGACATAAGCTTCTAAATGTTGTTCATAAAATGCCAGGACAGTTCAAAACCCCCCCAAATGACCCCATTTTGGAAAGTAGACACCCCAAGCTATTTGCTGAGAGGCATCTCGAGTCCATGGAATATTTTATATTTTGACACAAGTTGTAGGAAAGAGAATTATTATTATTTTATTTTATTTTTTTTGCACAAAGTTGTCACTAAATGATATATTGCTCAAACATGCCATGGGCATATGTGGAATTACACCCCAAAATACATTCTGCTGCTTCTCCTGAGTACGGGGATACCACATGTTTGAGACTTTTTGGGAGCCTAGCCGCGTACGGGACCCCCAAAAACCAATCACCACCTTCAGGCTTTCTAAGGGTGTAAATTTTTGATTTCACTCCTCACTACCTATCACAGTTTCGGAGGCCATGGAATGCCCAGATGGCACAAAACCCCCCCAAATGACCCCATTTTGGAAAGTAGACACCCCGAGCTATTTGCTGAGAGGTATGTTGAGTATTTTGCAGATCTTGCTTTTTGTCACAAAGATTTGAAAATTGAAAAAAGAAAAAAAAAAAATATATATATATCTTTCTTCATTTTCAAAAATAAATGAGCGCTGTAAAATACTCACCATGCCTCTCAGCAAATAGCTTGGGGTGTCTACTTTCCAAAATGGGGTCATTTGGGGGGGTTGTGTGCCATCTGGGAATTCCATGGCCTCCGAAACTGTGATAGGCAGCGAGGAGTGAAATCAAAAATTTGCGCCCTTAGAAATCCTGAAGGCGGTGCTTGGTTTTCGGGGCCCCGTACGCGGCTAGGCTCCCGAAAAGTCCCACACATGTGGTATCCCCGTACTCAGGAGAAGCAGCAGAATGTATTTTGGGGTGTAATTCCACATATAACCATGGCATGTGTGAGCAATATATCATTTAGTGACAACTTTGTGCAAAAAAAAAAAAAAGTTTGTCATATTCCAGCAACTGGTGGCAAGATATAAAATATTCCATGAACTCAAAATGCCTCTCAGAAAATAGCTTGGGGTGTCTACTTTCCAAAATGGGGTCATTTGGGGGGGTTGTGTGCCATCTTGGCCTTTTATGGCCTTCAATACTGTGATAGGTAGTGATCGGTAGTGAGGAGTGAAATCAAAAATGTATGCCCTTAGAAATCCTGAAGGCCGTGCTTGGTTTTCGGGGTCCCGTACGCGGCTAGGCTCCCAAAAAGTCCCACACATGTGGTATCCCCGTACTCAGGAGAAGCAGCAGAATTTATTTTGGGGTGTAATTCCACATATGCCCATGGCATGTGTGAGCAATATATCATTTAGTGACAACTTTGTGCAAAAAAAATAAAAATTGTCATATTCCCGCAACTTGTGGCAAAATATTAAATATTCCATGGACTCAACATGCCTCTCAGCAAATAGCCTGGGGTGTCTACTTTCCAAAATGGGGTCATTTGGGGGGGGGGGTTGTGCTATTTGGGCATTTTATGGCCTTCAAAACTGTGATAGGTAGTGAGGAGTGAAATAAAAAATTTGCGCCCTTAGAAATCCTGAAGGCGATGCTTGGTTTTCGGGGTCCCGTACGCGGCTAGACTCGCAAAAAGTCCCACACATGTGGTATCCCCGTACTCAGGAGAAGCAGCAGAATGTATTTTGGGGTGCAATTCCACATATAACCATGGCATGTATGAGCAATATATCATTTAGTTACAACTTTTTGTAATTTCTTTTTTCTTTTTTTTTTTTTTGTCATTATTCAATCACTTGGTACAAAAAAAAAAAATATTCAGTGGGCTCAATATGCCCCTCAGCAGATTCCTTGGGGTGTCTACTTTCCAAAATGGGGTCATTTGGGGGGATTTTGTGCTATTTGGGCATTGTATGGCCTTCAAAACTGTCTTAGGTAGTGAGAAGTGAAATCAAAAATTTGCGCCCTTAGAAATCCTGAAGGCGGTGCTTGATTTTCGGGGCCCCGTACGTGGTTGGGCTCCCAAAAAGTCTCACACATGTGGTATCCCCGTACTCAGGAGAAGCAGGAGAATGTATTTTGGGGTGCAATTCCACATATAACTATGGCATGTGTGAGCAATATATCATTTAGTGACAACTTTTTGTAATTTCTTTTTCTTTTTTTTTTTTTTTGTCATTATTCAATCACTTGTTACAAAAAAAAAAAATATTCAATGGACTCAACATGCCTTTAGCAGGTTCCTTGGGGTGTCTACTTTCCAAAATGGGGTCATTTGGGGGGGTTTTGTACTTCCCTGCTATTTTAGCACCTCAAGAATTGAGATAGGCAGTCATAAAATAAAAGCTGTGTAAATTCCAGAAAATGTACCCTAGTTTGTAGATGCTATAACTTTTGCGCAAACCAATAAATATACGCTTATTGGCATTTTTTTTACTAAAGACATGTGGCTGAATACATTTTGGCCAAAATGTATGACTAAAATTGAGTTTGTTCGATTTTTCCTATAACAAATGTAGAAAATATCATTTTTTCTCAAAATTTTCGCTCTTTTTCCGTTTATATCGCAAACATTAAAAATCGCAGAGGCAATCAAATACCATCAAAAGAAAGCTCTATTTGTGGGAAAAAAAGGACGCAAATTTTGTTTGGGTACAACATTGTATGGCCGCGCAATTACCAGTTAAAGCAGCGCAGTGGAAAATTGTAAAAACACCTCTGGTCTTAAGGCTGACAAATGGTCCGGTGGGAAAGTGGTTAATTAACTTAAAATTCAAGTAAAGCTTTTTAAAAACAGATTTGTTATACAAGTTTCTGGTGATTTATAGCTCGACTGAAGTTCTTCTTAAACACACTGGGGTAGATTCAGGTAGGGCTGCGCACTCTTACGGAGGCGCAGCGTACCGTTTTAACGCTATGCCTCCGTAAATTACTTGCGCTACGCTTCATTCACGAAGCAGTAGCTCCGGAATTTGCGCGTGAGCTCCGTAAAACTGGCCGGCGTAAGCGCGCGTAATTTAAATGATCCCGTAGGGGGCGTGGATCATTTAAATTAGGCGCATTCCCGCGCCGAACATAGTGCGCATGCTCCGTCGGGAAACTTTCCCGACGTGCATTGCGGCAAATGACGTCGCAAGGACGTCATTTGCTTCAGAGTGAACGTGAATGGCGTCCAGCGCCATTCACGAATCACTTACGCAAACGACATAACATTCAAATATCGCGACGCGGGAACGACGGGTATCCTTTAGCATTGGCTGCCCCTACTATTAGAAGGGGCAGCCTTACGCTAAACACGCCGTACGGAAACGACGTAACTTGCGTACGCAGGGCTCGCGCAACATTGTGAATCGGTGTTAGTATGCAATTTGCATACTATACACTGAGCACAATGGGAGCGCCCCCTAGCGGGCATCGCAAGAATGCAGCCTAAAATATGCGTGGCATAAGAGCCTTATGCCACGCAGATTTTAGGCTGCAGTCGGCGTTACGATGTTCCTGAATCAGGAGCATTCGTAACGCCGGAGCAAGTAAGCAATTGCGCTGTGTAACCTATAGTTACACAGGCGCAATTGCTTATTGAATCTGGGCCACTGCTGTCTCTCAAAGGCATGGGAAGCAAAGTAATCCTGCAGGTGAATAGCAGGCACTACAGATATATGGAATCATTTCCATTCAGCAACATTTTGCAGAAGACGTACATACTGATTTCTTTATTCAGAGCATGTTTTTTGTTTTGGGATATTTAGTTCTTTGTAGTTGTCTTTTTTCCTTTTTTGCATATCTGATCAGTATTTGTATACCATTGCTTTTTATGTGGCTAATGAGGGCCTTTTTAGTGACACAAGAGAAGGTCGGGGCTAGATAAAAGAAGCTTCTGTTATCCTCTGGGAACCATTTAAGGCCATTGCTCCCTTAAAATGAATGTAGCGCCTAGATGGCGGAGATACAGAGGTAATGTGCCACCCAAAACAAACCAGCAGCTCCTTCGGGGGTAGTGCTACACAAACAAATGTTGCCCTCCTATTTGACTGCAATGCATTTTGTCCAAAAGGAGAAATGTTTATGAAACCCCAAATTTTTAGCTGACATTTGAGGGAAATAAAACTCCAAAATTCACTCTTGCCCAGAAGGCTGTCAGGGAAACAACAATAAAGTCCTTGGCAACAGGCACTAGCGGCACTTTCCAGTGCGCAGGCGCGGTAGAACTGTGGTTTGGCCGAGTGATGTGGGTGCAAGACGAAATGGGAAGGCGCGGGTGTGTGCGCGATGGCAATCGCATATGTTTATAGACACAATTCACTGATGGTAAAAGGCTGCCTATGATCTCCCCTCATTTCTGGATTGTCTTCAGCTCTTCCTGTGGTCCTGAACCTTATCTGTTTCCTGTTGTGACCCGGATTGCCCTGTGACCTGCTCTGATCTTCTCCTACCTTGACCCAGGCTCGTATTAAGGATCTTGCTTCTGATTAAAGGAACACTAAAGGTTTGTTTTTTATTAGATCAATTGATTGCTGTAAGCTAGAGCATTTTAATATCACTTACCTCGTTTTTCCTTTTGACCTCCAAAATACAGTAATCCAGGTTTGAAAATGCAATTTCCTGTCTCTCCTCTTCTTGCTTTCCACCAGCATCTGAGCCGTTTTGCATGGTGGAAAGCAGAATGTGCTCACCCCCTCCCTATGACTACAGCCCTGTGTGAAGATGCTCTCTTAACCCCTTACAGGCATGGAGGCTAAGCCTAATGACAATTTTCCTGGCGGATTGGACAGGTTTTCAGCGGACAAATGTTTCTTAGCATGCTAAGAAACATGTCCGCTGGAAGCCTTTCCGTAGGACATGTTCGGTCGTCTGTACGACTCACCGGACATGTCAGCTCTGCCGAAAGCCCTCGCATGCGGCGAAGTGATTCGACGCATGCGTGGAAGCATTGACCTTCCAGGGTCGCGCACGTCGCCGCGTCATCATCGCGGCGACGGGGTGGCCACATCATCACATTCGCTGTCCGCGGGAAATTTGGTCTGATGGTGTGTACAGCCATCAGACCAAAATCCGCCAGCGGACATGTCCGATGAAAACGGTCCGCGGACCGTTTTCATCGGACATGTCCCGTCGTGTGTACAAGGCATCATTCCTCACAGGCATGGAGGCTAAGCCTAATGGGAACTGTAGTTCCCATTAGGCCGTGATGTAGCAAGAATGAATGCGCACCGCAAACCAGGAAGTCAGTGAGAATAATGATTCAGGAGTGACGGAGGTGAATAAAACAGCTCAATTTCAACAGGTATCAAACTAGTTATAATGCAAAACATTACTTTTTACTTTATCAGCTACTGTCAGACTTTAATTTAAGAGGAAAATATTTTTGTCTTTACAACCTGCCTGACTACTTGTGAATGACCCCAGCCTGTCTTAAGGACTTTGCTATCTTTTAAGTACCATACTTTACCCCGGCTTGCCATACGAATTCCACTTGCAGCAGCTGTAGCCTGATCAACAGTGCTAGATCCTCTGTCAGGCTTTTACCAAGTCTCCTGGATTCTCAGTACAGCTCTAAAAGGACTTCTGCACCAGTCTCAAGTGGCCTCCAGGGATTGTTCCAGTCTTCTACACCCTGCTCGCAACCCATGCTTCTTTGAGCATTCTACCTCCTGTTCCATCCCCACTCAGCTGCAAGGGGAGCCTCTCTCAGCATCTTGGCGTTGGATAAGGTACATGACAAAGGCACACTCTGGTGCCTGGTTTGCTTTAACCATGACCTAAGTAGTGACATATCTCCAGCATAGCAATTGGTCTTTCCCCAGTGAGATCCCACCTCCAGCACACACATCCATCTTTCCCAGTAAGATCCCACCTCCAGCATATTATTGCTTTTTCCCCAGGGAAATCCCAACTCCAGCATGCACATTAGTCTTTCCCCAGTGAGATCCCACCTGCAGCACACATATTTGTCTTTCCCCAGTGAGATCCCACTGTCAGGACCTGGGCTTGAACCTGGGACCTCTTGTATGTCTGGCATTGTCTCTTCCCACTGAGCTATCTGGGATGCTGGACAGTTCCCTGCCTGATCTGCTGGATAAACCTATATGATCCTTTAGACTACTCTGCTTGGTGTCTTGATTGCCTTGAACCCCTTGCTCCTCCCATGAACTTCCTATAAAAGCCTTGTCTTAGCACTTCCTCTTTGCCAGGTTATTGTGCCTTCCCAGTCAATGCCTTGCTAGTTGTCTGCTCTGCTGCCATTTGTACCTGCAACCACCCGTGTTTGACCCTCAGCCTGTTCCTGGACTACTCAACTACCTGATCCCAATCTGCAACCACCCGTATTTGACCCTCGGCCTGTCCCTGGACTACTCATCTGCCTGATCCCAATCTGCAACCCCCCGTGTTTGACCCTCGGCCTGTTCTTTGATTACTCTTCTGTTTGATCCCAACCTGCAGCCACTCGTGATTGATCCCTTGGCTTGTTTACTGACCACGCTGCTGTTTCATCCTTGTCTGTTTATCTGCTACTGGCTTGCTCACCTCCTGGTCCTGATCCTGAGGACCGCGACCTGGTGCTAACACGTAGCAAAATCCATCTTCACCATCAGGAGCTCTGGTGAACACCGGTTAGCGTTTAGACTCCGCACCTCAGGTAAGCCCGTGTCATCTGCCAGAAGTGACTGTCTGTATACCTCTCTTCAACTGCTATAGCTACTGGCCTCTGAGCCTGACGCCTAAACGTGACACCCACCTTAAACACACATGTTGGTCCTCTCCAGTGAAATCCCAACTCCAGCACACACATTGGTCTTTGCACAGTGAGAATCCAACTCAACCCCACCTGTTGGTCTTTGCCCAGTGAGATCCCACCTCCAGCGCACACATTGGTCTTTTCACAGGGAGATCCCAACTCCAGCATACATATTGGTCTTTCCCCAGTGAGATCCCACCTCCAACACAAATTATGGTCTTCCCCTGTGAAACCCCAACTCCAGCACACACGTTGGTTTTTCCCTAGTGAGATCCTACCTCCAGCACACACATTGGCGTTTCCGCAGAAAGATCCCAACTTCAATACACATATTGGTCTTTCCCTAGCAAGATCCCATCCCCAGCACACACATTGGTCTTTCTCCAATGAAATCCCACCTCCAGCACCCAAACATTGGTCTTTCCTCTGTATTCTTCCTCCAATCCCTTATGATCTTCTGTTCCCCTCCCAGGTCTCCTTGCTGTGCCGTCACACACTCCTACAATGGTAGAGAGTGATAGGTGTCCCGGGAGCCACACATCAAGTCAAAGCCTGCTGTGTGATAGTGAATGGCAGTCTCAGCCTGGACCCCCACCATGCCTCCAACATGTATCACTCCACCCACTGGAGCTTACTCATGGGATGGAGTCTCCAAGTGGAAGGGGGCGGGTAAATGTATGATTGGCCACCACTCAGTAAAAGAAAAAATACCAGGAGTGTGAAGTGATTGCGAAGGGTCATGGAGATTGCATGTTTAAGGAAGCACATACACAGAGCAACCATAGTAGATTTGGTTGCAAGGAGGTTTTAAATGGCCAGCCTCTTGCAAAATGTATGTAAGGAAACAAATGTGCAGGAGTTTGATAATGAGGCTAAAATGCTAATATTTTAATATAAAGTCCAATGTTATAACTAAAGTAGACCTTCAATGTTGGAAAAATGCTTAGTTACAAAATTAACCACTTAAGGACCGGACCAATATGCTGCCTAAAGACCCAAGGTGTTTTTTACAGTTCGGGACTGCGTCGATTTAACAGACAATTGCGCGGTCGTGTGACGTGGCTCCCAAACAAAATTGGCGTCCTTTTTCCCCCCACAAATAGAGCTTTCTTTTGGTGGTATTTGATCACATCTGCGGTTTTTCGTTTTTGCGCTATAAACAAAAATAGAGCGACAATTTTGAAAAAAAAATCAATATTTTTTACTTTTTGCTATAATAAATATCCCCCAAAAACATATATATATATAAAAACATTTTTTTCCTCAGTTTAGGCCAATACGTATTCTTCTACCTATTTTTGGTAAAAAAAAAATCGCAATAATCGTTTATCGGTTGGTTTGCGCAAAATTTATAGCGTTTACAAAATAGGGGATAGTTTTATTGCATTTTTTTTAATTTTTTTTTTTTACTACTAATGGCGGCGATCAGCGTTTTTTTTCGTGACTGCGACATTATGGCGGACACTTCGGACAATTTTGACACATTTTTGGGACAATTGTCATTTTCACAGCAAAAAATGCATTTAAATTGCATTGTTTATTGTGAACATGACAGTTGCAGTTTGGGAGTTAAACACAGGGGGCGCTGTAACATTTAGGTTTCACCTAGTGTGTGTTTACAACTGTAGGGGGGTGTGGCTGTAGGACTGACATCGATCGAGTCTCCCTAATAAAAGGGATCACTCGATCGATGCGCCGCCATAGTGAAGCACGGGGAAGTCGTGTTTACATACGGCTCTCCCCGTTCTTCAGCTCCGGGGAGCGATCGCGACGGAGCGGCTATAAACAAATAGCCGCGCCGTCGTCCCGGATCGCTCCCCGCGGGAACCCGACCGCCGCATGTCGCGGGGGGGGTCCCGAACGGACCCCCAACCCGCGGAAAGGCGTACGCCAATGTGCCTGTACGTGCCATTCTGCCGACGTATATCTACATGTGGCGGTCGGGGTTAAAATAGAAGAGAAAAAAATCTGAAACACATGTGGCTAAAGAATGGCTGTGGCCTAAGGAGCATGTGCCAACTTACTGCATACATTGCACATATTTGCCACAGTGCCTCTATTCACAAATTATACCTTAATTACTGTGCCATTGACGAGAATCTCCAAAACATAAACCTCAGGGCATATGATTATTTTTTATAATTCAACTCTTCCACTACATACTGCATTTCTGCACACAGATTATAGAAAACGGTTTACATGTATAAGTCTAACTTAACCACTTAAAGGGGTTGTAAAGGTTTATTTTTTATTTTCTAAATAGGTTCCTTTAAGCTAGTGCATTGTTGGTTCACTTAACTTTTCCTTTGATTTCCCTTCTAAATGTTTTTTTTTTCTTTGTCTGAATTTCACACTTCCTGTTTCTCCTCAGTAAGCTTGCCCCCATCATCCGAGCGGTGGTTAGTCAGCCAGAACAGCTTACTGAACAGCTTACTGAGGAGGAACAGGAAGTGAGAAATTCAGACAAATAAAACAAATAAGAAAACATTTAGAAGGGAAATTGAAGGAAAAGGTAAGTGAACCAACAATGCATTAGCTTTAAGGACCGAGCCTCTTTTTCAGACTCTGTGTTTACAAGTTAAAAACACGTTTTTTTTGCTAGAAAATTACTTAGAACCCCCAAACATTATACATTTTTTTTCTAACACCCTAGAGTTATGGCGGTCATTGCAATACTTTATGTCACACCGTATTTGCACACTTTTTTGAATGAAAAAATAAGACAACAGTAAAGTTAGCCCAATCTTTTTTATATTGTGAAAGATAATGTTACGGCAAGTAAATTGATACCCAACATGTCACGCTTCAAAAATTGCGCCCGCTCGTGAAATGGCGACTGTAACGAAACGTCCCACACTCCACTTGAGTGCTTTCGTCATATACCGCTTCCTATCAGTCTGGATATAGATATCAGATATTTCAGATGCTCACAAGCACACAACGAGACAATACTTGTTTGTCTGCTGAACATGGAGTTTTTATTAGAGCTAGAATACAGTCTTATATACAGTTAAAGAGGAGGTAACCAGAACATAAATTAACATGAGCTAATTAACTAATCATTTACCCAGACTAGGTGACTCAGAGATATGACCTTTTAGGGTAGACTTCATGTCTCCTAGCTCACCGACTATACAATACACATTATCATAAGTACAAACATAGGACATCTTCACAGCAGGAGCTTCCAGTAGGAGTAGGCTCGTCTCCTACATTGTACAGAGGCCAATGTGATCAGCTCTTTCAATTAACATGTTGAGTTCAGAATCAAACAAACCAAGAATAGTCTTTTCATATATCCTGGGTGCAGTGCCGATCCTGACCTCCCTGGGGCCCTAAGCAAAATGACATGTCACATTAAAGCGGTTCTCCCACGCAAAAACTTTTTTTTTTAAAGGGCTATTTAAATTGCTAATGCCAGTTATTCTTTAAACTCGCTGCCATTCGGTGCGAAATATGTAGTTATATTCCCCGTTTTTATTATTTGCCATCTTAACTGTGGGCATAAGCCCACAAGCAGGCACTTCCTGGTTCGGGTGGATGCTGATGTCCCAGCATAATAATCTGTAGCTTGCATAAGAAATCCCGCGATATTTGATATCACGGCTGCGCAGTGAAGACAGGGAGCTATGCAGAGAAGCTCCCAGAGTACACTGCTTCAAACGGGAAGTGACGGAATGCCCGTATTATTCCCGCAAGGTTACAGACCGGAAGCCTCATCAAAATTACAGGTACTGTACAGATTTAGAAAATGAAAACATCGTTTTTTAGCGTTTTTGATCGAGAAAATGTAATGGAGGCAATGTTGTAATTAGGGTGAAGAACCGCTTTAAAGTTGAGAAGCGGGGGTGTTGCCGACAGTGACATGTCACATTAAAGTTGGTAAGCAGGGGGAGGGGGTGTTCTGCTATCGGAAATGACATCTGACATTGAGAAGCGGGGGGGGGGGGGGCTGACTTCTTACCTCTTCTCCCATGCAGCCAGCGAGTTGAGAAGCGGGGGTGATGGGCCGAAAATGACTTCTCACCAAGAGGGGCCTCTAGTAATTTGGGGGGCCCTAAGCGGCTTGCATAGTCGGCCTATAGGGCGGATCGGCCCTGCCTGGGGGGATATTGTGGATAAATATTACTGTCCCATTTTAAGTAGTCCAAGATATATTTTCTCAGTCACCCTATGCCCCTAATGGACACAGGGTGAGTTAGACATGCAAGGTGCATGGGGAGCTGAAACAATAGTATCCCATACTTTCCAAGGAATTCCAGGTTCCACGGGCCCTCCCGTCACAGCGACAAACTTTTTCCCTTGAAAATCTCCGTAGTCGACATTTAAATTCTACAGGTTGCATGTTTTAAGTTACAGAGAAGGTTTAGGGCTAGAATTATTGCTCTTGCTCCAATGATCGCGGCAATACCTCACATGTGTGGTTTGAACACTGTTTTCATATGCGGGCGCTGCTCACGTATGCGTACGCTTCTGCACGTGAGCTCGTCGGAACTGGGTGCTTTAAAAAAAAAAATCCTATTTATTTTACAAAAAAATTGGGTCACTTTTATTCCTATTACAAGGAATGTAAACATCCCTTGTAATAGAAAAAAGCATGACAGGTCCTCTTAAATATGAGATCTGGGGTCAAAAAGTCCTCAGATCTCATATTTGGGCTAAAATGCAATTAAAAAAAAAACGGCTCTGGTAATCGGAGGAGGGCCCCTGTCCTGCCGCCAATAATGGTGATCTCACGGTGAATCCTCCACAGAGACCACCATTATCATAAACCAGACCGCCCATTGAAGACATGGATACCTGGGTTATGGCAGCTAGCTGCTGCCATAACAGAGATATCCATGTTTAAAGTGCCGATGTACTGTATATATACAGTGGGCTGTCCGGAAGTGGTTAAAGAATTTTTAATTTAAAACGGTTGGGGCTACTGGCAACCAACTACAGTGAGACCATGAACACATGGTAATGAACATGTACAAAATGCAGTGGCAGCTGCTCCATTGAGGGTGCAGGGGCGCCACCCCCCTAATCCATTCGCCCGGCCCCTAATCTACATGAAGGGAGCTGGATGCATGGATTTCAATGTTTATTTTTTTGAAGCACATGATTAGAGCCTGAAGCTCTAATTGGCTTAAAAAATTGGTGTCCTCGGGGTGCAGAGCACTGTCCCCTGAGCCCACCCAGTTGTGTGACATTAGCGAACTAATATTTGCTAATGTCTTCCTGCTTCTCCTCCTGGCCAATCAGGAAGTGGGTCCTAAAACTCGCTTGGCCAGGGAGTCTTTGGACCAATCGGATCTCAGGACCCACTTCCTGTTTGGCCAGGAGGAGAAGCAATGGCCCTGGCACTTCCCTCTGCAAGCTGGAGAGAGGAGCAGCAGGTGGAGGGGCAGAGGGATATTATATGCAATGTATGTAGTTAGTATGTAATGTATTTTCTTTGTTGTTTTTTGACATGCGTCGCCCTTCCATGTGCTCCTTGCTGCAAAGGCCAGTTATAGGTTGGGGTGATTACCCTTTCTTTGTACTGTTGGTTAATTGGTGCAAGGGCACACTGGATACCTTTGCTGCCATAGTGCTATAGCTGGCTGTCCAGTGGGCTCCCTCCAGGCATACCTACTCTTATGTCCAGGGGCGGACTGACAACTCATAAGGCCCCCGGGCAATAGAAGATTATGGGGCCCCCGGGCTTACAGATGGCCACCATGCCAGGAGGCAGTGCAGAGGCAGGGCAACAAAAATTTCAGGATTTTCACATCAAAAGCATGTCGGTTTCATACATATCAGGGACAGATGTAAAAAAAAACCACAGATTTTTACATACTGTCCCTGGTTTTACTGAGTCTGGCAACCCTGATGGGGCCCCCTAGTGGCATGGGGCCCTCGGGCAGTGCTCGAGTGCCTCAATGGTCAGTCCGCCCCTGCTCATGTCCATTATTATATATTTGCTCCAACTCCGGAGACTCTCAAAATCTATAGAGTTAGGTTTGCAGTACACTGGGGTGCTGTAAAGTGGCCCTGCAGCTTACGCATGTATTTGCAAACGTGTGCAAACTAAACCCCTTGGTTTTAACGTGAACTGTTATGCCGCGTACACACCATCACTTTATGTGATGAAAAAAAACGACGTTTTTAAAAACGTCACTTTAAATGACCGTGTGTGTGGGGGAAAACGTCGTTTTATGTCTTGTGAAAAACGACAAAAAAAAAATTGAAGCATGCTTCAATTTTATGTGTCGTTTTTCAAAACGTCGTTTTTTACTTCACAGAAATTGACCGTGTGTAGCAAAAAACGACGTTTAAAACAACGTTTTTACACCCGTGCATGCCCAGAAGCTAGTTATGAAGCGAGCTTCAATGGAAAAAAGTGGTGAACGTAACCTCGCTTTGCTAGAGCATTGTGAAAAAACGATGGTGTGTAGGCAACTTCGTCTTTGAAAATTGAAGTTTCAAAAATGTTGTTTTTTACTTTACAGAAAATGACGTTTTTTTTCATCACATAAAGTGATGGTGTGTATGCGGCATATTGTATTATGTAATATATGTGTAATACAAGTTATTGTCCTAAAACGGGTTTGGGGACCCAGGTCTTGCCCCAGGGAACATGTATCAATCCCATTTTTTCGGGAGAAGTGACTTTAATGATGCTTAAAGTGATTTTTTTTTAAATATTCCTTTAAATATCATACCTGCTGGGTGTCTAGTATGCCTGTGAGGTGGCACGTGTTTAGAACTGCCCCTGCACAAATGAAATTTCTATAGGAAAAAAGTCATTTAAAACTGCTTGCGGCTTTAATGTAATGTCTGGTCCCTGCAATATGGATGAAAATCATTGAGAAAAATAGCATGGCTTTCCCCCCACTCCCCCAGGTCATTACCAGCCCCTTTGGCCCTATATACTTTGAACAACAGTATACAGGCGGTGCAAACAAGACAGGGACTGTAGGTTTGTTGTTAAGTAGAATCTGTTTGTAATTTTGAACTGGTACTTTTTTAAAGTGTAGCTCCAGCCCAAAAAAATATATTTTTAAGCTTTTTGGAAAATATAGAGAGGGGTTATCACCCCTGTAACATTTGTTTTGCTGTCTGTGTGCATCTGTTCAGAAGATTTCACCTCGCTTTCTGTCCCAATGACAAATGATTATTTGAAAAATGTTTTTTTTTTTGTGAAACAAGGATTGGTGATGAAGCATCAGTGGACAGCAAACACCTCTTATAGAAGAGAATTTCCCTTCCTAGGGATTTCCTCACTTCCTGTTGTCTCCTTCCGTTTGCAAGTAGGAGTCGTTTGTAAGTTGGATGCCTGCCGTATATACTCTGCAGAAATTTGGGCCCTAGGTGTTGGTGTTGCCACAACACTATAAGCCCTCACAGTTAGTCTTGGTGGGCGCTTGAACGCCCTGCTGTGAACTATTATATCAAGAATTGTAATTGCATGCCATTGTTGAACAGTGGTAGAAAAATTGGGCCTTTGGTGCTGGCGCTAGTGCCACAATACTGTAAGTCCTCACAGTTACTCTTGGTGTGCGCAGGAATGGGCCCTGCTGTTAAATATTAGATCAAGAATTGTAATTACATGCCCCTGTTGAACAGGGGCAGAAAAATTGGTAGACATGTGCACAACAAAAATGTTCATATTTTTTTGTTCCGTTTCGTTTGCACAACAAAAATGTTCGTATTTTTTTGTTCTGTTTCGTCTCGTTCCGTAGATTCGTAAAGATTCGTAATTTTGTAAGACTCAAGTTTTCCTATTCGGACCCGTTCGTATTTCGTAAGAGGCAAGTTTTCCTATTCGGACCCGTTCGTATTTCGTAAGAGGCAAGTTTTCCTATTCGGACCCGTTCGTATTTCGTAAGAGGCAAGTTTTCCTATTCGGACCCGTTCGTATTTTCGTAACAGTTTTATTTTAGTTTATACTGAATGATTCGTAATTCTGTCTAATTTATTTTCGTTGATTCGAAATTCGTAATTTTGTTAGATAATAATTTTCGTTTAATGGATTCGTAATTTTGTACTTTCGTAAATACATAGAAACACGCGGCTAATCCATATTAAGATAGACTTTCTCTTAAGCCCCGTACACAAGGTCGGACTTTTTGCCAACAAACGTCAAAATGAGCGTTTTCCAAAAAATCGGACAAACTTTTTCGGTTTCAAAAGTCTGGCCAACTCCCGCATTGTCCATCACCTCCATTCGAGGATCACCACTAGGACCACATCGCACCAGGAGCACCGCCACTCAACCGAGCAGGTAAGGCTCTTAGGCCCCCCACATCTCGAACAGTTGATCCAGGGCTAACACCCGATTGCCTCCAGAGGGATCAGGAAGAATTTTATTTCCCGGCTGCAGCATATTGGCAAAGCTGGGCAGGGTTTTTTCCATCTTCCTCTGGATCAACTACAAGGGCAGACTTCAAAACTACACTATTAAATAAAATGACAACAATAAGCCTAGGTTCACACTGCTGCGAATTCAAAATCGCGGTAAAATGCGCGATTTTACCGCGATTTCGCGGCCGCGATTTTGCCGCGATTTCGACCGCAATTTAATGTAAATCGCGGCCCGAAATCGCAAAAGGTAGTACAGGAACTACTTTTTGAAATCGCAGATGCGGTGTCGCACTGATTAGGACAGTGTCATTGCCGACAATTGCCGCCGATTTGAGATGCGATTTGACATGTCAAATTGCATCTCAAATCGTTCCAAATCGTACCCAGTGTGAACCAGGGCTGAAACAAACTCAATCAGCAGTGGATACTCTCAACTAGTGATGGACGAACGGGCCCCATTGACTTTAATGACAGGCGAATATTAAAAACCTGCAGGTCATATTTGCAGCCACAAAATAATTACTAGCTGTGCACAAATAGTCCCACAACATGGACACTGACCTACCAGAAGTATTAAGTGAAAAACCGGATACATAAGTAAGTGCCGGCCATTACAAGCCCCAAAAATTAGCCGACAGTCGTTCACCTGACAGCAAGCAACTTTGTATTCTGTGGCTGGAGGTACATTAAGCTATTCACCGGATACAGAAGTAAGTGTCGGCCATTACAGGCCCCAAAAATTAGCCCACATGCGTTCACCTGACCGAAAACAACCTTGTATTCTGTGGCTGGTGGTACATTAGGCATTCACCGGATACAGAAGTAAGTGTCGGCCATTACAGGCCCCAAAAATTAACCCACGGCCACAGGCGTTCACCGGACAGCAAACAACTTTGTATTTTGTGGCTGGTGGTACATTAGGCATTGTAACAGCACTGGTGAACGGAGTGAACCACAACTGCGGTTAGCAAGGAATTCAATGCGATTCTCTATGCGACAACTCGGTATAAGGCCCCAGGCGTGACTCCTCGCAACAGGAGTTTGGGGGATCTATACATCATCTCTGTGTCACATAAAGAAAGGCGTTGAGTTTCTAAGCATGGACGCATTACAACATGTGACCAAGGCTTAGCGTTTAAAATTAGTTCAAGATCAATATCCCAATACACCACCACATGCAGGTGATTATCAGTAAGGGACCCCATGCGTCACTCCTAGCAACAGAAGTTTGGGGGTTCTCTACATCATATCAACCTTAGCATGTAGAGATGTAATTAGGCCACTAGGGGAGATGCTATGAAATAGCATCAACTCCTAGCATAGAAAAGTTAGAGCGAACATGTTCAACAATTAGGACAAGGCCTATAAGTATTTTATACTTCTGTCAAGCACGTAGTAAATTGTATTTGTAGTAACAAGTATTAATTGCATACAAGAGATAGTGTAGCTCAGGTACTTTGAGGATACACGTATAATACACAAGTTGTACTGGCAACTAATAGAAAGGTATGAGAGGCAATATAGCTTGGGTACTTTGAGAGTACATATAGTATTAGTAGTAACAAGTATTAATTGCATATGAGAGGCAATATAGCTCAGGTACTTTGAGAGTACATATAGGCCCGGATTCACAGACAGCGGCGCACATTTATGCTGCCGTAACGTATCTCCTTTACGCTACTCCGACGCAGCGCAGAGAGGCAAGCATGGAATTCACAAAGCACTTCCTCCCAAAACTGCGCTGGGTTTCCTAGGCGTAAGCCGGCGTAGGTGGAAGTGGGCGTGAGCCATACAAATGAGGCGTGACCCCATGCAAATGATGGGCCAAGCGCCAGACAGATACATATAACGAACGGCGCATGCGCCGTCCCGTGGACGTATCTCAGTGCGCATGCTCACAATCACGTCGGAACAACTGCCTAAGATACGCTGGATCACTGCCTACGGCGTGAATGTAACCTATGCCTAGTCATATTCACGTCCAACGTAAACTACGTAAGATACGCGAGCTAGAGATCCCTGGTGCAGACCTTTCCATGTCTGCTGCTGAGTTACACCTGCTTTATGGGGTTTAACTTTACGCTGAACGTACAACTTACACGCACCAGTCGTAGCCTGCGTCGGGCGCATGTACGATCGTGAATCGGCATATCTCCCTCATTTGCATATTTGAATAGAAAATCCATGGGAGCGCCCACTCTACGCTGGCGTAGGCAAGTTACGTCGGTGGAATGAAGCCTGTTTTTAGGCGTATCTTAGTTTTGTGGGCCCGGCGCACAGATACGACGGCGCATATTTGCACTTACGCGGCGTATCTCGAGATACGTCGGCGCAAGTGCTTTGTGAATCCGGGCCATAGTATTTCTAGTAACAAGTATTAATTGCATATGAGAGGCAATATAGCTCAGGTACTTTGAGAGTACAAAGTATTAGTAGTAACAAGTATTAATTGACTATGAGTCAATATAGCTCAGGTACTTTGAGGCCCCGTACACACGTCCGAGGAACTCGACGGGCAAAACTCATCGTTTTGCTCGTCGAGTTCTGTGTGAAGCCGCCGAGGTTCTCGGCGAGCCAACTTTCCTCATTGAACAACGAGGAAATAGAGAACATGTTCTCTATTTAGCTCGCCGAGGAACTCATCGGCTTCCTCGGCCGAAAGTGTACACACGGCCGGGTTTCTCAGCAGAATTTAGCTGACTGATTGGTGACACCTGTAACGGTTTTGCTTTTTATGCTGTATCTGTGTCTTATTCTTAAATAAAACAGCCCTAGGAGGAGGCTTTTCCTGTTTAAACACAGGTCCCTGCAAAAGTTACCTCACGGTTCTTTTCCTCTCAGAGGCAGCGCTGGGCAGTCTCCTCCTGAGGGAGTCCCCTGGTTACCCCTGGTCAGCGCAGCAAGTGGGTGAGAGGCCCTGAATAGGGCTCTAGGAGCTTTTGTCTATTTGTATGGACAGGTGTGCATATTATAATACACACTATGTAAATATTGGAGTCAGTATCTGGGTCCTTCCCCACATGCTGGTGGTGGCAGCAGGTGTTAGCACCTGGGATTCCCACAGAGTTTTTATTGTTAGTCCTGGACACAGTTTGTGCCAGGGTGGGGGTGGGCTGGGGGTAAAAGAGTGCCCCCTTTCCCCGTTATCCCCTGGGGAATGCTTTGTTATGAAGCCATGGACCAGGTACTTAGTTAAAAAAAAAAAAAAAAGCAGAAAAAGGCATTTATGGGTGCGCTTTTTACTGCTGCAAGGGACTCTCCTAAGCTGCATAGTGCAGCTGGGTTTCCGCCGAGGGCTCGGTCTTTTTCGGATCACACAAATCAGACCGCTGTGTAGGTTTTTTCCTTCTGTGCCCTTCTTTGATAATTTCTGAGATGCGGAATGAGAAAAGCTGCTGAGGGCTTTTGTAGTCCCTCACCGCCGGGCGGGAACCCCCGCTTGTAGGGATCTGACTGATAGAAGATCTGAAGTACTGACCCGTTTCATGTTTACCATGCTGGGGTCTGGCTTGTGGCCTATTGTGGCCACTACACTGGGGTCTCAGTCGGCGCTGGTGCCATTTTTTTGGGAGGTTTTTCAATTACATTGAAAACTCCCATTGGCGCCCATTTTGTCGTAGCCAAGCTATGGCGCAGCTTACATTGTGCCGGCCATTTTCCTGTGGCCGCGTTCTGAACGCTCGGCGGCCATCTTGGAGTAGTCCTGACCCCTAGTGCTGTATACAACTCATGGAGTGAGCATTTTGCACCAGACAGTGGAGGAGCACCGACTCTCTCCTGAGGTTATTAGGCTAGCGGACCAGCTGGTCCAGGGCCTCATATAGGTCTATGATGCTTCATTGAATGCTGCGCCCTTGTTATCCAGGGCGTTTGTTTCAGAATGGTTTTATGCACACGGTGGTGTAGTGCTTAACTCCATTACTTGGCAGCAAGAGAGTCATTGGTTCGAATCCGGACACGGACGCCAATCTGCCTGGAGCTTGCATTGTCGCGCCCTGTGTCTGCGTGGTTTCCTCCGGGTACTCCGTTTTCCCCCAAAGGCATGTGTGCATACATCTACATAATATTCATACACATTATGTGTGTGTATTATTTAGGGGCAACCCTCCCAGGCCGTCAAAGGCCCAGCTGGGGGACTAATCCGTTCCTGGGTGCGTAAGCCGATCACGCCGGCACCCAAATCCTGCCAATGTCCTTCCCTCCCTGTCTCTAGGTGGGAGGGGCGGCTTGCAGGTTCACAATTCAGTGAAACCTCCCTGCTCTCCGACCAGTGGGACTGCGAGGTGGTCTCTTCGGAGTACTAGATAGGGTTTCCTCCTATCCACAGAACAAAGTTATTTCCTCGTGTCTTCCTCTCCCGGCCTGACGGTCTGCCTTGGGCAGTGTGGGATTTGCTAAGCTGCTGGGTAATTTTACCTTTCCTGCAGGACGAGAGTTTTGGGGTTTTCTATGGGCCTCAGGCCCTAAATACCATTGTGAACGTCGGGTAGTTCCGCATGGAATCCATTTGTTCGGTGGTAGCTGCACTCCATCCGGGGGGATGTCCTGACGTCCTCGGACATCAGAGACGCATACATGCATGTCCCGTTTTGCGCATGTCACAGTGTTTTTTTCTGTGCTTCGTGATGAGAGAAGGGTCTCTTTCAGCCTATGGCCCTCCCTTTTGATCTGGCGTCAGCACCATGGGTTTTCAGCTAGGAGCTCGCACTTATCCTAACTTTGTTGGGACAGCAAGGCTTTGCCTCATTGGCTACTTGGACGACTTTCTTCTGAGAGCAGCTTCTGTCTCCAACCTAGTGGATGGGTTATTCCCATTCAGACCCTCCGAAGATTCGGGTGGGTGTTAAACGTTTAGGCCAGAAGGTGTAGCTCAGTGGCAGCAAGCCTGCCCTCCATGTGTGCGACCCAGGGTTCAAATCCTGGGCATGCTAGGTTCCGACTCAGCATTGGAGTATCTAGTGTTGATCTAGACTCCTCGGTGACAAAGGTCCTTCTTCCCCTGGAGAAATTGCAGGCTCTTCAGTCTGCGGTGAAGGTATTGGCATCACGCAATCAGTCTTCTCTCCGGGCGCCTGCTGGTTCGGGGCCTGTGGGTAGCCTCCTTCAAGGCGGTACTGTATGCCCAGTTCCACACCCTGGTTTTCCAGGGGAAATACTGTCCAGGTGGTAAAAATCTCTTGTCTCTGAAATCATTAGATTCCTGTGCGCCACCTAGTCAGAGTCTCTCTGAGTTGGTGACAGAGATCCCCGACTCTTCGGTCCGGGAAGTTGTTTCTTCCTTCCAGTGGTCGGTGTTTACGACGGATGCCAGCTCACGGGTTGTGAACCTGGGGGGTTCAGAAAACTGGGGGGGTCCAGTTTTGTGAATCGCTGGACTTGCGTGGACCCACGGCCACACTTCCCTGAATGTGTCTGGTCTCGGTAGCTACCCAGGGTCGGGCCTGTCTAGTGCCTGGTGGGAGACCGCCTGGGAATACCAGGTGCTGTCTACTGTTCATTGTCCTACTATTTTAGGCGATCAGGCTATGCTTCTCCTTATGGTCGACCAATCTGTTTTCAGCCAGACAACGTCACGGCCGTGGCTTCGGTCCACCATCAGGTATGCCGGCAGGCGTACTACTGGAGTCGCCAGATGCTGGACCAGGGCGACTGGTCTTTGTTCTTGGGGTGTTTCGGCTCCCTTGCAGGAGGTGAGCCTCACAGGGCATGGATCTCCTGGCCGCTTGTCTCCGCCGCAAGGGTGTCAAAGTTAGTGGCCAGGTCTAGTGATCTGGTACAGACGCGTTAGTCGTGCTTGTGGCCCTGTGGGGTCTGTATCGGTGATTTTTTGCCGTTCCTCCATGGTAGTTGCTCCCTCGGCCGCTCCACAGAGTGGAGGCTGAGGAGATCCCGATGATTCTAATCGCTCCAGATTGACCTCGGCGTCCTTGGTACGCTGATATCGGGAGCCTGGTAGCGGAGGTACCCTGGCGGTTGCCAGGGCAGGAGGTTCCTCTGTCTCAAGGTCCCATACTTCCTCCTGTTGTACAGTCACTGACTTGCTCAACATCGTTATTGGAAGCCAGACTTCAGGTGACCGGGGTCTGTCTGACTCGGTCATCTCAACAGGGCACCGTAGTCTTCTTCCGGAGGATCTACCGTCGCACCTCTCTTGGTGCGAAGGGATGGAGTGACGTCCACGGACATACTCGGTGTCCAGGGTCCTGCTGTTTTTAAAGCTTTGAGTGGATCTAAAAATTGCTTAAAGCACCGTTTGGGGGCAGATTTCAGCCTTGGCTGTGTTCTTTTAGTGGCCTTTTTGCGGCCCGTTCCCTGGTGGGTCCCCTTGTTTTGTGTGCAGGGGGTTTGTCATATACTTTCCCCTCTTGGCCCATCTCTTTCCCCATGAGTTTTGACTCTGGTGCTCTCGGTTCTTCAGGAACCTTCCTTTTGGAAACATCAGAGATTTTCTCTTGACACTATCTCAGAAGGTGGCCCCTTTAGTGGCCTTTACCTCTGTTAGAGGGGTTTCTGAGTTGGCGGTCTTGTCTTGCAAGCCGCCATACTTGATCCTCCATAAGGATTAGGTGATGGTGCGCCCGCGACCTTCCCTTCTTCCGAAAGAGGTTTCGACCTTTCATATTTTAGGCGTGGTACGCACTTTGCGGGTATACCAGCCTACTACGGCTCAGTTTCGGAGCTTCTGACTCTCTTTTGTGTCGGTGTCTGGTCCACAAAAGGGCCTGGCGGTCTCGTCGACCACCATTTCTCGGTGGATCAGGCAGGCCGTCATACAGGCCTATGCTCCTAGGGGCGGGCCCCCATTTCCGGTCACTGCACTTTCAACCAGGGCAATTGGTGCTTCCTGTTTTTTTTTTTCTGACATCATGCGTCGGTCTCACAGTTGTGCGAGGCGGCGATTTGCTCGTCCGTTCACGCTTTTTCCAGAATTTACATGGTTGCTGTGAGTGCATCTTATGATGTTTTTTTCAGCCGCTAGTTTTTGCTGGCGGCTGTTTAAAGTTGCACCTCCCCTGTTGAGGAGCTCTGCTTGTTTTGGGGTGAAGTTAAAATTGGTTTTACTGATATATTTCCCACCCCTCGTTTTTTGACACTGCTTGGGGACGTCCCACTTGTCAAGATTTAAGGAGCTGTGTCCGTCCATGGACAATAAGAGAAAATAGAATCTTTTGTACTCACCGTAAAATCCTTTTCTCTGAAGTCCATGGATGGACACAGCTCCCACCCCTCCTTTTTAGGTTTGTACTGTTTGTTACGAACTGAGGCTGCAAGTACCTAAAGACAGGTATTTGCACCCACTTCCGGCCCGGCATTCACGGGCAAAAGACGGGCATTCCGTCACATCCCGTCGCTTCCCCGTTGTGTGCTGGGAACACTCGGCTCCCAGCACACAGCGGGAGCCAATCGGCGGGCGCGGCGCGACTCGCGCATGCGCCGTAGGGAACCGGGCAGTGAAGCCGCAGCGCTTCACTTCCTGGTTCCCTCAGCGTGGATGGCGGGGGGAGCAGCAGAGAGACGAGCGATCGCTCGTCCTCTGCTGCGATCGGCGCTGGACTCCAGGACAGGTAAGTGTCCTAATATTAAAAGTCAGCAGCTGCAGTATTTGTAGCTGCTGGCTTTTAATATTATTTTCCCGTGGCACATCCGCTTTAACAAGGTTCCAAGTAGAGCTTCAACATGCAACAAGAAGAAATGAGAGTGAGACAAAACATTTTTTGAGCATTCAATTAATTGAAAATAACGAATAAACTGAAACAGGCTGTTTTTCAGCTGATCAAAATTTTAGGACCACATGCCTTTAAAAGGCTAAATCTGTGCAAAGATGTGGATTCATTGTCATCATCTGTCAGGTAGTCACACGTTGTGATGGCAAAGGCAAAAAAAATCTCCCTTTTTGGACGTGGTCGGGTTGCTGAACTGCATAAGCAGGGTTTCTCATCAAGACACTGGACGATCCTTGACCCAAATTAAGGCCCTTACTGGTGCTGACTGCAGCCCCATAACCATCAGACAGCATCTGAGACTGAAGGGCTTCAAAAGCAAAAAACTTCAAAAACCTTGTCTCCTTGAAAGCCACAGAACTGCTCATTTGGACTTTGCAAGAGAGCACCAAACATGGGACATTCAAAGGTGGAAGAAAGTTTAATTCTCTGATGAGAAAAAATGTAACCTTGATGGTCCTGATGGTTTCCAACGTTACTGGCATGACAAGCAGATCCCACCTGAGCTGTTTTCTACGCGCCACAGTGGAGGGGGCGCCATAATGGGCTGGGATGCTTTTTCCTTCAGTGGAACAATGGAGCTTCAGGAAGTGCAGGGGCGTCAAACGGCCGCTGGCTATGTCCAGATATGGCAGAGAGCATTCCTCATGACTGAGGGCCCTCGTCTGTGTG
Organism: Rana temporaria; assembly: GCF_905171775.1. Classification (NCBI taxonomy): domain Eukaryota; kingdom Metazoa; phylum Chordata; class Amphibia; order Anura; family Ranidae; genus Rana; species Rana temporaria. Next base: position 32,474,552 of record NC_053492.1, on the reverse strand, counting down.
GTAACGACTGGGTTTTTCAACAGGACAACGCTACAGTACACAATGCCCGCAGGACAAGGGACTGATCAGGACTGTAGTATTAGCCCACGGCCACAGGCGTTCACCTGACAGAAACAACTTTGTATTCTGTGGCTGGTGGTACATTAGGCATTCACCGGATACAGAAGTAAGTGTCGACCATTACAGGCCCAAAAAATTAGCCCCTGGCCACAGGCGTTCACCTGACAGCAAACAACTTTGTATTCTGTGGCTGGTGGTACATTAGGCATTCACCGGATACAGAAGTAAGTGTCGGCCATTACAGGCCTCAAAAATTAGCCCACGGCCACAGATGTTCACCTGACAGCAAACAACTTTGTATTCTGTGGCTGGTGGTACATTAGGCATTCACCGGATACAGAAGTAAGTGTCGGCCATTACAGGTCTCAAAAATTAGCCCACAGGCGTTCACCTGAATTTGAATGAAACATAGTCTACTGGTTACTTGTGTTCCAGATCCATGCTTCATTCATTTTTATAAAAGTGAGGTAGTCAACACTGTTTTGAGCTAGGCAAGTGCGCTTTTCGGTCTCAACCCCACCGCCTGCGCTGAACGTCCTTTCGGACAGGACACTGGACGAGGGGCAAGCCAACAGTTCCATTGCAAATTGTGCAAGCTCTGGCCAGAGGTCAAGCCTGCCCACCCAGTAGTCCAGGGGTTCATCACTTCTCAGTGTGTCCACATCGGCCGTTAACCCTATGTAGTTAGGTTCTACGCTTGCTGCCGATACTGCGCCCTTTTACTTATGATCACCCTGTGTAACCTTTGCTGGATGTATACTATTTTATCTACTTTTTATTTATTTTTTTGTTGTTTGGTTCCTGTTTTTAATAAACCCTTTTTTGGTCAATCTGATCTACACCATGTGGAGGCTTTTTTTGCTTTCTTACATGCCTTTTATACGCCCTGAAGCTGTGGAGGAGTAACTTTTGTCACCTCAGTACACACTAATGAGCTGCTGGAAGTCTGACTCAGACCGAAAGGTACTTGGGTCCACACCACATGGTAAGAGTGTCCAATTTATCTATCTAGGATTGTCTTCACATCTATGTCTCCCCTTATTCCAATCAATTTGAAGATCTGCTAATATCCACCACATGGTTGAATAGAATATCCATTTGATATTGTGTGCAGTCTTTCAGTGGACTTCTGTGATCAGCTGAGGTTCACTTTGGACTAACATTAGCAGAACTTTTTTTCTCAGAAAATAGGTGCAGGAACTCGACCACGACCCCGTTCAGATTTCACAAACAGTAGAAGGGTCTTAACCACTTCCATACTGGGCACTTAAACACCCTCCTGACCAGACCAATTTTCAGCTTTCGGTGCTCTTACACTTTGAATGACAATTACTCAGTCATGCAACACTGTACCCAAATGATTTTTTTGTCCTTTTTTTCCCACAAATAGAGCTTTCTTTTGGTGGTATTTGATCACCTCTGCATTTTTTATTTTTTGCGCTATTAATGAAAAAAGACCGAAAATTTTGAAAAAAATGTTTTTTTCTTAGTTTCTGTGATAAAATTTTGCAAATTATTAATTTTTCTTCATAAATTTTGGCCACAATTTATACTGCTACACGTCTTTGATAAAAATAACCCAAAGTTTTTGGAAATTATTTGGTCTGTGTGAAAGTTTTAGAGTCTACAAGCTATAGTGCAAATCATAATAAATGATCACATATGATCACACCTGATGTACTGAAGGCCTATCTCATTTCTTGAGACCCTATGGGCTCTTTCACACGGAGCGGACCGTTTCTGGGTCCGCTCCGTGTGTCTCCGTCGGCTCAGCGGGGATCCCCGCTCAGCTGTTGGCGGATAGGGCGGTCCCCGCACACAGTGCAGGGACCGCCCTGTCTCAGCTCCGCTCTGCCCTATGGGGAACCGGATGCAGACGGACCGTCTGTCCGTCTGCATCCGTTCCGTTCCGCCGGACGGAAGAAAAATAGGGTTTTCTTCCGTCCGAAAACCCGATCCCGACGGACGCGGACGTTAGCGGATGCTCCATCCGCTAACGGACGCGATCCCATAGGGATGTATTACAAGTCTGTTAACGGACTTGTAATAACGGATGAGCGGAACGGACATGTGAAAGGGGCCTAACAAGCCAGGAATGCCCACAGATGGCACTGATGAGGTGGCACAGATGGCACTGATGAGGTGGCATAGATGGCACTGAGGCAGCACAGATGGCACTGAGGTGGCACAGATGGCACTGAGATGGGTACTGATGAGATGGGTACTGATGTGCACCGATGAGGCCTGTGTACTGGTGGACACAGGTGGGCACTGATGAGGCAGCACAGATGGCACTAATGAGGCGACACAGATGGCACTAATGAGATGGCACTGAGATGGGTACTGATGAGATGGGTACTGATGTGCACTGATTGACTGTGTCACAGGTGGGCACTGATGAGGTGGCACAGGTGGGCACTGATGAGGTGGCACAGGTGGGCACTGATTGCAGATGTGCACTGAGGTGGCAGATAGGCACTGGTGGTACTGGTGGGCACACGGTGGTACTGGTGGGCACACGGTGGTACTGGTGGGCACACGGTGGTACTGGTGGGCACACGGTGGTACTGGTGGGCACACGGTGGTATTGGGGAGCACACAGTGGTACTGGGGGGCACTGTGGGGGGCACTGTGGCAGGCACTGTGGGGGGCACTGTAGTACTGGTGGGTACTGTGTGGGGCACTGTAGTACTGTGGGGGGCACTGTGTGGGGCACTGTAGTACTGTGGGGGGCACTGTGTGGGGCACTGTAGTACTGTGGGGGGCACAGGTGGTGGCACTGGTTAGTCTTTTTTTTTTTTTTTCCAGCGCTGGTTACTTTGATTTCTCTCCCCTCCTCACACGCGCTGTCTGTGTGAGGAGGGGAGAGCCGGCAATGAGAGATGATCTCATATGTTTACATATGAGATCATCTCTCATTGGCCCCACAGATCGCGCTGTAAATAGCCGCTGCGATTGGCTATTTACCGCGATCTGTGTTTGGCTGTGTCCAGGGGACATGGTCAGCACAGGAGTTCCCCGCTGCGCGCTCGGGAAACGAGCAAAGGGGCGGCAGTAAAAAGACGGCCTGTTAGAGATTGGGAGCCGCGCTGCGGCCGTACAAAGTCGTACGGCCGTCAGCTAGTGGTTAAAGGGGCATTAAATACGAGGATTGCATTACATACAGAGTGCAGAGTTCAGGGGGGGTTACACACAGTGCAGAGCTGTCACTTGTAAAAACATAAACCAGACTTCTGTGTTTACAAGTGATTGTGATGAACAGGCACCAAAGGGTCTGAGCCAGAAGTGGTGGAACTGAGTTCCCCCAAGTTCCCCCTGAAAAAAAGCCCTGAACATTAGTCATTCCCATATTACGCATTCAGCAATTCCTGTCACTTTTAAAGTAGTCATCTGTTTCTCCATACAGTCCTTCAATAGACTCCTATGTTCATCTGAGGTCTACTTTGGACTATTATTGGTTATTCTCATCTGGTTGTTCACGCACTCAGTATTTTTTGCTAATTTCAAGTAGTCATCGTGTGATACCATGTTTTACTTGCCTATATTTTGATCTCCTTTTACAAAACCTGTTTATTAGATTTTGTCCTCTCCATTAGCGCTGCACATATCCCACTTCCAATTCTGTCACATATCTTTCTGTATATTTAGTGCCAGCAGCTTTTTTCACCTTTCTATAGCAGCGCGGTATTTCTTCCCCATATTCCTATGTAGTCAAACACCTGTCAGTTTAGGCATTCCCTGATGCTGGATCCGGAGGACAGCTGTCGATGGGTCGGCTGAAAGAATGATCTGAGTGAGTGAGTGAGAAACTTATATAGCGCAACACATGCAAACTGAATAGCCTCTGGGCGCTCTCATATCATTAGTGACCAAGACCTCTTCAAACCGCCCTCTTCTTGCAGGCGCTGTTGGATTGGTACCCGAAACTGTTTCTCTGTGAGTGGAAATTCCTCTGCCAGCGGACGCAAAAGCAGAATGCAGCATTTTTTGAAGCAAGGCCTGGAAGTGCTGCATTCTGATAGCCCCCTGTGATGGTGGTTACATTTCTGCCATGTTTTGTTTGTACCGGGGGTCTAAGTACATTGCCACCCAGTACTGGTCCTTGCCCTTTTTGCTTTTTATACAGGGGTCCCTCTTAAAACGCTGGAGCATAAAGGCCCCCATTTGCCCTAAACTGGAAGCGCTGTACTGGCCTGGCTCCTGCTCATCATCCAGGATAATGTCGTCCTCATTCTCCTTCCCCCATCCACGGACAACACCAGGGATCCCAGAAAGTTTTAAAGCATGCTCTTCTTGCTCCTCCTCCTCCGCCCCGGCACCATCCTCCTCTGACTCCTCTTCAGACTCCCGTTGTTGACTTGTCTCAGGTGGAGTAGCCCCCCCCCCCCCTGGGAATTCATCCAGCATTGCAACTTCCTCATCTTCCTGCTCCTGCTCCTCGATGGCTTGATCAATGACACAACGCAATGCGCGCTCCAGAAAGAAGGCGTAAGGTACGATGTCACTGATGGCGCCCTGGCTGCGACTGACCAGTTTGGTGATCTCATTAAATGGCCGCAGAAGTCTGCATGAGTCGCGCATTAGCAGCCACTGGCGCGGTGCAAAAAACCAAGCTCCCCAGAACCTGTCCTGCCGCAGAGTTCGTAAAGGTAGTCGTTAGGCTGCTCCAGCAGAAACGTGCAGTTATCAAGCATATACAATGTTGAGTTCCATCGCGTAGGGCAGTCACAAATAAGACGACTAACCGGCAGGTTGTGTCGCCGCTGAATGTCAGCAAGGCGAGCCATGGCCGTGTAAGATCTTCTGAAATGGGCCGAGATTTTCCTGGCCTGCCGCAAGACGTCCCAGGGTATTTGGCAACGAATCGCTGCACAACCAAGTTCAGGACGCGTGCAATGCATGGCACGTGTGTAATTTTGCCCTGTTTCAGCGCGCTCAGCAGATTGGCACCGTTGTCGCACACCACTTTACCAACTGTCAAATTGAGCGGTGTTAGCCACTGATCTGCCTGTGAACGCAAAGCTGAAATGAGTGCAGGACCAGTGTGGCTCTTGTCTTCCAGGCACAACAGACGCAGCACAGCATGGCAACGTCTCCCCTTGGCATTTCAAATAGGTTCTGGGGATCTTGGACGGCACAGCGGAAGAGACGGTAGCATTGGAAAATGAGGAGTCAGCAGTCATCGTTTCTTTTAAGAACATTTGGGCCACGGAAGCCTGCCTTTTTGCAGAAAAACGTGAGGAAAGCATGATGGAAGGTGGAGTGGAGGACAATTGTGAGCATAGAGGGGAAGGAGAAGGAGAAGAGGCTGGATGGTGAGAGCCTGGAGTGTGGCTTTGTGGGTTCTGATGGCGTTGCTCTCACTGGGCTCAGTGATGGGAGGCCAGGTGCCTTCTTAAGGCGGTCGACCCTAGGTGAGTGTTGGGCTTACCGCGACTTATGCGTTGACTGCAAAGGCTGCAGATGGCAACACTATTGTCTGCAGTGGACACGTTAAAAAAAGCCCACACTGCGGAGCCATGGGCCGGCGTCCTGGGAGCGCCAGATGTGACCGTACATGGTTGATGGCTCGTTCCTGATACATTAGCAGTCTGGCCTACCCCTACCACCCCTGCGGAAGGGCCTGCCTCTTCCTCTGCCTGTCATTTTTTAAATGACCCTGTGACAAAAGTCTCTAGAGAAGCACAGTATATCTGAGAGAAGGTATATAACAAAATCTGACGTTTTGGGGGGCCACTGGTTTATCGCACCAGTTATGAAACTTTATGGACCTGTTAGGCCTGCTGGAAACGCCAACCTGTCCCTACACTGACAAAAAGTATATGAATGTATTACACACCTATGTACTGCAGAGCAAGTAGCACACCTATACCAGTGCTTGAAAGAACTTTTGTGGACCTGTTAGATAGCTATTTGATTGAATACAGCCTGTCCCTGCTCCAAACATCAACCTCTCCCTACACTGACAAAAAGCAGAATGTAAGATGGCCCGCCAGATCAGGCCTATTTATAAGGTAGTGGGTATGTCCATGTGCTGAAATGTCTCAATTGGCTGTCCTGCACCACCTGATGGATATGTCAAAGGTCAAAGTTCTTACCCATGTAACATTGCGGACTGCCGCGAACATCGCCAGATGTCCGCTGGTTTGGCGGACCGCGGACATGCAAAGTTCGCTGTGAAACGACCGCTGGGCGAACCGGCAGGCCATCTCTACTCTCAACTCCATCAACAAAGCTTTACTACAGACCGCAGACATAATCCCCCCCAAGCGCAGAACAGTCATCCGTAAAAATAACTCCGGCTGGTTAAATGACGCTCTTTCGTCATTAAAACAAGAGCGCAGGAGAGTGGAAGGCGCCTGGAGAAGAAATCCTACAAAGGAAAACCATGTCAATTATAAATTAATCACTAAAAAGTATCACAAGGAAATCTTCAAAGCAAAAAAATAACACTTTTCAAACATAATCACAAAAGCCTGGAATCGCCCCCGAGAGCTGTTCAATTTAGTCGTTCAGACTATGAACCCAGCCTGCCTAGAGGAACCAAAATACGAAACACAAGAGTTTTGCAATGAATTATCTGTTTTTTTCATCAATAAAATTAAAAAAATTCGTTAAACAATTCAGCAAAAAAAAAAAACACGCAAATCTCACTCTTAAAAATCAAAAAGAAAATAGTAATACAAATGCTCTACAAGTAACAAAGTTTACAAAGTTTGAGCAAATTTCCATTGATACCACTAAAAATATCATCAGAAGTCTACGAGACAGCACATCCTCTAACGACATCATTCCTACTAAACTGTTGAAAGAATGTGCCGATATTTTGGCACCCGCGATCACGCATCTTATAAACCAATCATTTAAAGAAGGTATGGTTCCGACTTCCCTAAAGCAAGGCATAATAAAACCCCTTCTAGAAAAAAACAACCTCGACCCAAAAGACCCAAACAATGGGCGACCTATACTGGCCTAAACATCTTTTCCAAGGTCGTTGAGAAAGCAGTAGTGCAACAACTACAGCACCATTTAGACTCCAACAAACTTCTGCACCCACTACAATCAGGTTTCCGGCCAGGACACGGGACAGAAACAGCACTTCTCAAAATATGGGACGACGTGCTAGAAGCAGTGGACGACGGAGAATCTTGTCTTCTGATACTTCTGGACCTTAGTGTTGCCTTTGACACAGTAGACCACAAACTGCTGTTGTCTCGCCTCTCAGAGGTAGCTGGAGTTGCAGACTCGGATCTACCCTGGTTCTCATCATTTTGGAAAACCGATCCCAGACAGTGAAACTAGGACCTTTCACGTCTAAAACACGTATCGTGTCATGCAGAGTCCCCCAAGAATCCCCCCTATCACCCGTACTATTCAATATTTACCGCCCACTCCTAAAAATTATTAATTCCAGAGTAGATTATGCAAATTCCCTCTACCTTGGACTCCCAAAATACCAGATTGCCCGGCTCCAAGGCGTCCAGAACACGGCGGCACGACTGGTAACAGGGAAAAAACCCTGGGAATCAATCACTCCCTCCCTGAGATCCCTCCATTGGCTGGCCGTGAAGGACCGAGTCACATTTAAAGCCCTCTGCCTGACGCACAAATGTGTACACGGAAATGCCCCCCCCAATATTTAGTTGAGAAAATAAAATACCAAAACCCCAATCGTGTTCTGCGATCTACTAACCGAAAACTACTGAAAATCACAAAAGCCTGCTACAAGACCAAAGGATAGCGAAGATTTGCAGTCCAAGGGCTTCGACTGTGGAACGCATTACCGACTAATATCCGAATGGAAATTGATCACCAGGCCTTCAGAAAAAAACTCAAGACCCACTTATTCTGAAGGATAAACAGAATGAAAATGGATGCCAAGCGCCTTGAGGGTGATTCAGTTTGCAAATGTAGCGCTATACACGTTTTTCACTCACTCACTCATGGACTACTTAAAGCAATGGTTTAACATCCGTACAGTCCCTTGCTGGCATTGGCATCTTCTCTCTCATATCAGTTTACAGTAAAACCTTGGTTTGCAAGTGTAATTTGTTCCAGAAACATGCTTGTAATGCACTTGTATATCAAAGCATTTTTTTTTTACATAAAATAGTATAAAAGAGAAGAGAGGCACCTCTCAGGCCGGGTACACACGGGCAAACATGTACGATGAAACCGGTCCGTCGGACCGTTTTCACCGTACATGTCTGCCCGGGGACTTCTGTATGATGGCTGTACTAACCATCGTACAGAAGTCCGCGCGTAAACAATACGCGAGGCGTGTCCGCGCCGTCGCGGTGACGTGGGCAGGGCCTGCCTTTTAAATGCTTCCACGCATGCGTCGAAGTCATTCGACGCATGCGAGGGACGGCGGGCGCTCGGACATGTACGGTAGGTCTGTACTGACGACCATACATGTCCGAGCGGGCAGGATTCCAGTGGACGGTTTTAAAACAAGTCCAGGAATATTTGCCCGCTGGGAAAAGGCCCGGCGGGCAAATGTTTGCTGGAATTCTGCCCGCTCGCGCCTACACACGACCGAACATGTATGCTGAAACTGGTCCGCGGACCAGTTTCAGCATACATGTTTGGTCGTGTGTACGGGGCCTAAGTGTAGCAATAAGTTGCTAAATGTTGTACCTTAATTAAATGTAACCATATTGCTACACTTAGGCCCCGTACACACGACCAAACATGTATGCTGAAACTAGTCCGCGGACCAGTTTCAGCATACATGTTCGGTCATGTGTAGGCGCGAGCGGGCAGAATTCCAGCAAACATTTGCCCGCCGGGCCTTTTCCCAGCGGGCAAATATTCCTGGACTTGTTTTAAAACCGTCCGCTGGAATCTTGCCCGCTCGGACATGTACGGTCGTCAGTACAGACCTACCGTACATGTCTGAGCGCCCGCCGTCCCTCGCATGCGTCGAATGACTTTGACGCATGCGTGGAAGCATTTAAAAGGTAGGCCCGCCCACGTCGCCGCGTCATCGCCACGGCGACGGCGCGGACACGCCCCGCGTATTGTTTACGCGCGGACTTCTGTACGATGGTTAGTACAGCCATCGTACAGAAGTCCCCGGGCAGACATGTACGGTGAAAACGGTCCGACGGACCGGTTTCATCGTACATGTTTGCCCGTGTGTACCCGGCCTTAGGCTCCTCTCTTCTTTTTTTATACTCAGTTGTGACATGATGCTACTCTTATATCAAGACATCGCTTGTATATCAAGGCAAAATGTATTAAAACATTTTGCTTGTCTTGCAAAACGCTCTCAAACCAAGTTACCCTCAAACCAAGGTTTTACTGTATTTCATTTATTGCTCAACATTTTTTTTACCTTGTAAATTTATTGCATCATTCATTTCTGTGGAAAACGTTCTCATTTTACCGGAATAGAATTCCCCTGCACGGTTATGCAACATAAAAGGTTAGTACTATTTACTGAAGAAAAAAGTCAATATCCTTAGTTGATAAAGCTTTGTATAAAAACTTGATCACAGAAGTATCACTGCAGAGGAAGATTTTGGAATAAGACACATTTTCATTGTCAGGTACAGTAATAATGGGGAAAATGAGGTTTAGGTTATGCTTGTGGCAGGAAGTATCATGCTTATGTTTTTACAATATTGTGTATATATGTGAGCACAATATAAATATTTTGCACAGTCTGATGCAAAAAAACTGTTTAACCGTACAGTATGTAGTAGTTTATAGAGCCAGTGTAGCTTAACCACTTTTCTATTTTTTTTTTACTTATTTGTACTCGTTAGAATCTGCATTTTGTGCTAGAAATTACTGCAAAACCCCCAAAAAGTATTTATTTTCTAAGACCCTAAAAAAAAAAATATTATTATAGTTGCAATTTTTTTTAAGTCGCACAATATATGTGGAGTTGTTTATCAAATGCATATTTTTAGGAAAGAATACACTAAAATTAGGAAACAAACACAATATAAAACCCAATTTTTTGGGTAAAATATAAAAAATAAAGTTGCATTGAGTAAATAGATACCAAACATGTCAAGTCTTAAAACTGTACACTCCTGTGAAATCGCAACAGACTATGGTACCCAAAATTTTCCATAGACAATGCTTTAAAAGTCTTTAACGTGTTACCAGTTTACAGTAGATTAACCACCTCAATACAGGGCACTTTCACCCCCTTCCGGCCCAAGCCATTTTTTTTCCCCGATACATCTGCTCTTTAAACAAATGAAGAGTGAAAAGTTTGAAAAAATAAATCACACTTTATTTTGCTTTTTGCTATAGTAAATATCCCGATTTTTTTTTTTTTTTTTTTTTTTTTTAAACACATGTTTTCCATAGTTTAGGCTGATACGTATTCTTCTACATCTGCAATTTTTATTGTGACTGAGATATTGCAACGGACATATCGGACCCTTTTGACACTATTTTGGGACCATTCACATTTATGCAGCGATCAGTGCTATAAAAAGGCATTGATTACTGTATAAATGTGACTGGCAGGGAAGGTGTTAACACTAGGAGGCGATTAAAGGGTTAAATATGTGTCCTAGACAGTGATTCTTAGTGTAGGGGACTCACAAGGGGAGGAGACCGATCGTGTTCCTCTGTACTGGGAGCACACCATCGGTTTCCTCTTACCTGACAGGACATGGATCTGTGTGTTTACACACACAGCTCCACAGTCCTGCCCCGTTACTGGGCAATCGCCGGTGCTCAGCAGACATCGTGCCCACCGGGCACACGCATCGGGTTCCCAGTGACGCGGCCCCTAGTGGCTCGGGAAGGCGAAGACGTCATATTATTATATTTTTTTTATGTCCTTTTTTTATTTACACTTTTTTTATTTTTTACTTTATTGCCATCACATAGGGGGTGTGTTATAGCATGGGCAGGTGACAGGTCCTTTTTATTAAGACATTGGGGGTCTATAAGACCCCCTTTGTCGCCCCTGCCTTCCAGTGGCAATATTCCAGCATAGAACAAGCTGGGGTAGCTGCATCCTCAGCTACTCTAGCTAAGAAATGACAGCTGTGACCCTGGAAAGTCCTCCTGCTTTAACCAGGGAAGCAGTTTCACATGATCCTGTGCTCCCTACTGTGCCCATTCTTATGGGCTCCCACCATCCATACTAGATTTGTTTTTGTTTCAGTTATATTAAAGGGGTTGTATAGGATTCCCCCCCCCCCCTAAATAGCTTCCTCCTGCTCGCCCCCTCCCCCCTTAAGAGGCTTTCTCCACACCAGGGAGGAAGCCTCGCATTACTGTGTGTAGTTACAGACAGAAGAACAGAAAGTGAGGATTTCTCAGAAGAAATAAGGACATTTAAAAGCAAAATTGAAGGATGGGGTAAGTGAAGGAGGACTGCACTAAGGTAAAGGAAGCAATTTAGGGAAAAACATGTTTTCCTTTACAACCCCTTTAAGGAGCATATAACAAGAGGAGCTGGAACGCACAAAAGTGGGTGGAAACACTCAATTCTCCCAGCTGGACAGGATCAGAGTTGGGGATTTCGGCAGGAAGACCCAACAAGCTCAACCTTTTATTAAAGCGGGAGTTCACCCATAAATGCCGTTTTTGCTCTTTTACCCTTAGATTGATGCTCATTTAGTCTAGGGGAATCGGCTAGTTGTTTTAAAATCCGAGCATTACTTACCGTTGTAGAGGGCGATCTTCTCCGCCGCTTCCGGGTATGGTCTTCGGGAGTGGGCGTTCCTTCTTGATTGACAGTCTTCCGACAGGCTTCCGACGGGCGCATCCATCGCGTCACGATTTTCCGAAAGTAGCCGAACGTCGGTGCGCAGGCGCAGTATAGAGCCGCACCGACTATCGGCTTCTTTCGGCTACTCGTGACGCGATGGATGCGACCGTCGGAAGCCTGTCGGAAGACTGTCAATCAAGAAGGAACGCCCACTCCCGCAGCCCATACCCGGAAGCGGCGGAGAAGATCGCCCTCTACAACGGTAAGTAATGCTCGGATTTTTAAACAACTAGCCGATTCCCCTAGACTAAATGAGCATACATCTAAGGGTAAAAACAGCATTTTACCGGCGAACCTCCGCTTTAAAGTATGATTTTTAGGTGGAATGACCCTTTAAGTAACATTTGTGAGTGATTTTCTTTTGTTTTTAGGCTGGGTTCACATTGGTGCCATCCCAGACATCGCATGTGATTCGCACCGCATGCCTGTGATGTCTGTGCAGTGCGAATTTAGCCATAGAGTTTGTATGGCTGAACTTGCATTGCATTCGGACCAAAATGGTGCAGGAACTTTTCTTTCGTCTGCACTGGAATTGGATGGCATGGGTGTTCAGACCCAATTTCACAGTTCACACACTGCATTTGGGGTTGTCATTAACTTTATATTGATACCCGCAGTGGTTTGCAGAGAGCAGTGATAACTGCCTGCAAGACAGATGTGATGCGGGAACCCGTACAGGAATCGCTGTGGTTCCCGCATTGCACCAGTGTGAACCCAGCCCTAAAGTGGTTGCAAACCCTTACATATACCTAGTGAAGTGACTGGCCTCAGATATGAAGATGAATCCTTATCCTCCTACATAAGCTGTACCTGTTTATTTGCAGCCCTCTCTGCAATATTTTGCAGAAACCATTTGGGATCTGAGGCGATTTGCCGCAATATTGCCAGCCATCACCAAAAAAGCCCTAATAATTGAGCGACTATTGAGAATCGATCAACGATCGACTATCAAAAATCTCCGCTGATCAACACAAGATCGGCAGTAAAACACCGACTAGAAATCCATGATTTCATTCTACAATACGATTTAGACTGCCTCTTTATTACAGAGAGCTGGCTCACAGCGGACTGTAACACCATTCTAAGTGAACTGGTGCCAGATAACTATCGTATCATAACTAAAAACAGAATAGGGCAAAGAGGAGGAGGCCTGGCGGTGATCCATAAGATTTATCTTGCGATCACCAAACCAGTCCTTCAAAACCCTCTTCCATTCATGGAAACCCTTACTCTACAACTGCAAACAAACTCCCAGGAGACTGTCCGGATTCTACTCTGCTATAGACCACCCGGTCCAAAATCGCAGCTTTTACTATCATTGACGGACTTTATCTCCACTTACACCCTTAACGGCAAACACCTTTTGCTGCTCGGGGATTTCAACCTCTGGGCCAACTCCCCACAAGACCCCATTGCCGACGCCTGTATTCACCATCTGGAAGGATTAGGTCTACAACAATTAGTATGTGGGCCCACACATGCTTCAGGTCACACACTCGATCTTATTTTCAGACAAGATCTGGAAATAAAAAACGTGGAAAATGAACTGTTGCCATGGACAGATCATCATGCAATTAAATTTATTATTTCGGAAATCCCTTCCTTAACAAAAACATCAAAACCAGTGACAACACACTGGACTAGATGTCAGAGGAAGCTCCACTCGGAACTCTTCAAAACCACGTTAAGGGGAAAAATAAAAACAATTCAGCCGCATCAAACGGCCGAAGAAACACTGGATGCCATAAACGCAGCCCTATTACAGGCTGCTGACTTAATAGCGCCGAAACGTAAAACCTGCACCAGGAAAAATACCTCCAGCTGGTTCAACAACCAACTGGCGTTACTGAAGCAAGAGCGCAGAAGGGCGGAAGCCGCCTGGAAAAGAAGCACTTCAGAGGAAAACCTCTCCATCTACAAAGCAATAACAAGAAAATACCATAAAGAAATTTTCAAAGCCAAGAAAAATTTTTTTTCCAAGGCTATCAACAGCGCCCTCAACCGCCCCCGCAAACTCTTCAAGCTGGTCACTCAGACCATGAATCCAGGATGTCTTGAAGTCCCCAATTCGGACACCCAAGAATTTTGCAATGATTTATCGGATTACTTCATTAATAAAATCGGGGAAATCCGAGAAAGCATTCAGCAAAACAATACCCCCCTCAACGCCCCCCGCAAATATTCACACAATACCCACAACAATTCACCACAATCAGGTAAGTTCACGCTGGAACCCATCTCTATCCATGCCACAAAGAATATCATCGATGCTTTGCGTAACGGCACAGCACCAAATTATAACATCCCCACTAAACTGCTGAAGGAATGCGCCGACATCCTGGCACCTCCTATCACGCAGCTTATAAACCAATCTTTCAAGGAGGGCAAAGTGCCCTCCAAGTTGAAAGAGGGCATAATCCAACCCATCTTAAAGAAACCCACACTAGACCCCAAGGACCCACTCCACCGCCGTCCCATAACATGCCTAAATGTACTCTCAAAGGTAATGGAAAAATTAGTGGTACAACAGCTGCAACAGCATCTAGATACCCATAACCTACTTGATCCATTTCAATCTGGCTTCCGTCCCGGACACGGGACGGAAACAGCATTGCTCAAAATATGGGACGACGCTCTCGAGGCCGCAGACGAAGGAGAATCGTGTCTTCTGGTTCTGTTAGACCTAAGCACAGCTTTTGACACTGTAGACCACAAACTATTATTGACACGGCTAGCTGAAGTAGCCAGAGTCGCAGAAGGCGATTTATCTTGGTTCTCCTCTTTTTTGGAAAACCGATCACAAACAGTGAAGTTAGGACCCTTCACTTCTGAGAAACGCATAGTATCGTGCGGAGTCCCTCAAGGATCGCCTCTGTCGCTGGTGTTATTCAACATCTATCTTCGTCCTCTTTTTTAAATCATCAGCAGCCAAAAACTGCTTTATCACTCATATGCAGATGACACGCAACTATATTTCCGCATTTGCAATAGAAAGGATCGCCACCTCAATCTAGAGACATGCCTCTCTTTGATAGAGAACTGGATGACAAAGAGTTACCTTAAACTCAACGGAGCGAAAACAGAACTTCTCCTGTTTCACGCCAAGCGGATGAATCAACATGCAACATCGTGGATACCCCCGCCCATTCTGGGCAAAAGCATCACCCCTAGTGCCAAAGTCAAAAGTCTCAGGGTCATCTTCGACTCCTACATGACAATGGACGCACAAATAGGGTCGGTAGTCAGCGAATCTCACCATCTGCTGCGCCTACTACGCAGACTTACTCCTTTTATTCCCAAAGAAGACATAGCGGTCGTAGTGGGATCAATTGTGAACTCCAGACTGGACTATGCTAATGCCCTTTACCTCGGACTCCCAAAGTACCAAATCGCTCGTCTGCAAGTCGTTCAAAATACGTCCGCCAGACTTGTGACTGGGAAAAAGCCCTGGGAATCAATCTCACCTTCACTGAGATCCCTTCATTGGTTGCCAGTAAAAGACAGAATTGCTTTTAAAGCACTCTGTCTAACGCATAGATGTATCCATGGGAAGGCTCCCCATTATCAATGCGAAAAAATAAAAGCTCACAACTCCAATCGCGTTCTGCGATCCACCAATCAAAATCTTCGCCAACTACAAGTCCAAAGGAGATAGAAGATTCGCGGTCCAGGGTCCCAGACTATGGAACACTTTACCAACCAGCATTCGGTTGGAGGAGAACCACTTAGCCTTCAGGAGAAAGATCAAAACTCATCTCTCTTGATATCAAAAGAGACAGGAGCAACAAGCGCCCAGAGGCGATTAAGTTTGCATGTGTCGCGCTATATAAGTTTCTCATTCATTCATTCACTCTCTCCTCTACAGCCATTCAAAGTGCTGATTTTTTAAAGCTTGTCTAAAAGTCCAGAAAAAGGGGGCAGAGAGTTGAAGTTACACTCTGCAGAGCTCAGCCAGCTGTCTAGAGGGAAGAGACACAACTTCTTCCGCACAGCTCACAGGAACAGAGCTGAGGCTCTCAATCACAGGCCGTGTGCTGGAGATCTCTCCCCTGTTACCATTTTTCTCTTGGTGTCAGGAAAACTTGTCAGAAGTATCTCAAGCTGATAGCAGAAGAAACGAAGCAGCAGACAGAAATTACACTTAAGCCTCGTACACACGCACGGTTTGGGAGAGCTTTTTCCCCGAGAAAACCGTGCGTGTGTATGCTTTCTAGGCGAGAAAACTGCAGGGAATCCTGACGAGAAAAATAGAGAACCTGCTCTCTATTTTCTCATCGGGATTCTCAGCAGTGTTTCCTGCCGAGAAAACCGAGAGTGTGTATACTTACCTGTTGCAGGTAATCCCACGCATGCTCGATATGAGTTTGACGCATTTGCGGTAGCATACAAGTTTAGTGTGGGGTGTAGCAAGATGGCGGTAACGTCGTAGTCGATGACATAACCGCGTTCTTGCCATTCAAAAGAACGGCGGTTCTTTTGAATGGCCGTCTGTATGCACGGCTTGGCAAGCCAAGCTCGCCAAGAATCCCGTCAGGAAAACCAAAGTTATTTTCCTGACGGGATTTCCGGCCGTGTGTACAGGGCTTTAGTGCTCTGGGTTGAGACAAGTACACACTATAGAGCAGGGGCCTCCAAACTTTCCAAACAAAGGGTAATTTTACTATCCTTCCAACTTTAAGGGTGCTGGACTGTGGCCAGTGGAATAAGAAAGAGCCCTGGTGACAGTGGGAGTAAACAATGCCTTGTCATTGGTGTCAGTGGGGGGAATAGTGTCCCATCATTGGTGTCAGTGGGAAGAATAGTGTCCCATCATTGGTGTCAGTAGGAGGATTAGTGTTCCATCAATGGTGTCAGTGGAAAGAATAGTGCCCCATTGTCAGTGACAGGAACTATGCCCCACTGTTGCTGACAGTGGGGGGGGGGGGGGGAATAATGCCCCAAGGGCCGGATGAAAGCAAACCTTATGTAGAGGAGTTTTCTGATGAATATTGGTGGTTTGTGGAAATCCAGGGATAAAAATGTTTATTAGATCTTTGCTATTTGTTCTGTAAAAACTTCAATAAAAATCATCGAAACATTAACCCCAGACCAAAATGCAGGTAAAAGACCAGGCCCCTTCCTTTTTGCGATTCGGCACTGTCTCGCTTTAACTGACAATTGCGCGGTCGTGCGATGTGGCTCCCAAACAAAATTGGCGTCCTTTTTCCCCACAAATAGAGCTTTCTTTTGGTGGTATTTGATCGCCTCTGCGGTTTTTATTTTTTGCGCTATAAACAAAAATAGAGCGACAATTTTGAAAAAAATGCAATATTTTTTACTTTTTGCTATAATAAATATCCCCAAAAAACATATATACAATTTTTTTTCCTCAGTTTAGGCCGATACGTATTCTTCTATCTATTTTTGGTAAAAAAAATCGCAATAAGCGTTTATCGATTGGTTTGCGCAAAATTTATAGCGTTTACAAAATAGGGGATAGTTTTATTGCATTTTTATAATTATTTTTTTTTTTACTACTAATGGCGGCGATCAGCGATTTTTTTCGTGACTGCGACATTCTGGCGGACACTTCGGACAATTTTGACACATTTTTGGGACCATTGTCATTTTCACAGCAAAAAATGCATTTAAAATGTATTCTTTATAGTGAAAATGACAGTTGCAGTTTGGGACGGTTCCAGGCCCGTCGGAACAAGAGAGGCAAAGGAGGCAATTGCTTGGGGCCTCGAGCTGGCCAGGGGCCCCAGCATCCAGCGGCACAGGCAGCAGGATTTTTGTATCTTTGTACTTTCAGCTCTCAGCAGGAATTCCCTGCTAACAGCTGAAAAGTAAAGAAAAAAATGCTGGCGATCATTGGTTGTCAAGGAACGGGGCCGCCGCTTCCTTGACAACCAATCAGATGTCCTTTCCTCCCCACCTCCTCCTCCCCTCTCGTCAGCTATCACCATGCGGTCAAGGGCGGCAAGTTGCTCTGTGGGAAGCAGCGTAACGTGGGCAGCCGATGGACCCGTGCTGTCCCTCCCTGGGTCCGATGCCTCAGCAAGCTGCAGGAGTCGGGACACTACTGACAGCGCCGACTCTTGCACAGAACAGTGAGGGGGATCGCTGACACGTGCATATCAAGTGCAGAGAACCGGAGGACCTGCGGGCGGAGGTAGCGGGACTCGGAAGCCCTGAAAGAAGTACACGCACAGTGAGTAGATGGCTGTGTGATAGAGGCGGAGGCTGGGCAGGACTATAGGAGGACTACAATCTCCAGCATGTCTATGTGCGGCTGGAGGTGTGGGGCTGGAGGTGTGCGGCTGGAGGTGAAACTATGGTGAGACCACATGTGAGTGTCTGGATGGCAGGGGGAGGAGCTCAGAACACCCTGCTATTTTTTGAGGGGGCAAACTGCTGGCAATTGATAGGCACAGTGGTGACAATTAATGGCATGGCACATAGGCGAAAATTAATGGCACAGTGGCTGTGTTTTATGACATGGCACAGTGGCGACAATTGATGGCATGGCACAGTGGCGACAATTGATGGCATGGCACAGTGGCGACAATTGATGGCATGACACAGTGGCGACAATTGATGGCATGGCACAGTGGCGACAATTGATGGCATGGCACAGTGGCGACAATTGATGGCATGGCACAGTGGCGACAATTGATGGCATGGCACAATGGCGACAATTGATGGCATGGTAAAGAAAATGGAAAGAAATCTATGGTAATTGTTTTGTATATATTACCTGATTCAAAAAAGAAGCAATTAGACCCCTTTCACACTGGAGCGTATTGCAGGCGCTATAAGATTAAGGGCGGTTTGCAGGCGCTATTTTTAATCTTATAGCGCCTGCAATACGCTCCAGTGTGAGAGGGGTCTAATTGCTTCTTTTTTGAATCGGGTAATATATACAAAACAATTACCATAGATTTCTTTCCATTTTCTTTACCATCCCATTTAAGAGTCCTTTCACACTGAGCCGCTCATAGCGTCGGCGGTAAAACTCTGCTATTTTTACTGCCAACGCTATGGGCGGATTTGCTAGCGCCCGAGGAAGGGTTAAAACCGCCCGCAATGCGCTGCTGCAGCAGCGCATTGCCAGCGGTATAGCTGCGCTGTCCCATTGATTTCAATGGGCAGCAGCGGTAAAGGAGCGGTAAATACACCGCTCCTTCTCCGCTCCAAAGATGTGGCTAGCAGGACTTTTTTTTTACACTTTTTTTTACCGTCCTGCTGGCGCAATTCTCCAGTGTGAAAGCCCGAGGGCTTTCACACTGGAGACAATTGAGCAGCTTCTTAAAAATAGCGCCTGCAAACCGCCCTTAAGAAGCTGCTCAATTGTCTCCAATGGGCTTTCACACTGGAGCATTGCGCCAGCAGGACGGTAAAAAAAGTCCTGCTAGCCGCATTTTTGGAGCGGAGAAGGGGCGGTGTATTTACCGCTCCTTCACCGCTGCTGCCCATTGAAATCAATGGGACAGCACAGCTATACCGCTGGCAATGCGCTGCTGCAGCAGCGCATTGCGGGTGGTTTTAACCCTTCCTCGGGCACTAGCAAATCCGCCCAAAACTGAAAAATGTTAGTGTGTGTTTTAAGTATGTTGGATTTCGTTATTGTGCACTTTAATGTATACTTGATTTTATGGTACAGTGGTGTTTTTTGCAAATAACATTTTATGCACATTATATACAACAGCAGTATTTGCACTGTAAACCTTCATTTTTTATATAAAGTGTGGGTGAACTTACACTGTATCGCTATGCTGTGGTTCTTGTAGGCTTTGTGTGCGTGCAGGGGGGGGGGGGCCTCCATGTCCATTTTGCTTGGGGCCCCCAAATTCCTTCAAACGGCCCTGCTTAACCACTAGGGGTTGGGGTTATGTGGGTTGGGGTTATGTGTTCCCTGAAGTGTGTTTACAACTGTAGGGGGGTGTGGCTGTAGGATTGACGTCATCGATTGTGTCTCCCTATAAAAGTGATGACACGATCGATGCACGGCTCTCCCCGTTCTTCAGCTCCGGGGACCGATCGCGGGACCCCAGTGGCGATCGGGTCTGCGGGTCCCGCGGTCCCGGAGCTTCGGACCGGGTGGCGCCCGCGACCCACGGCTGGTTACATGTACAGGACGTACCTGTACGTACATCTGCCCAGCTGTGCCATTCTGCTGACGTACATATGCAGGAGGCGGTCCTTAAGTGGTTAAAAAAGTTGTTGGCATCCTGAGGAGATAAATGAGACCCCTTAAAGGAGAATAAGCTTAGTGACCTATTTACTTGATAGGTGATGAATACAACCAGGAGAACACACACTGTGAATGGTGGTGGAATGCACTTTGAACACTGCATAGTTAATTCAGGCACAGTGGATATATTATATCATCATAAAAGAACCGGTTTGCAGAGGATTTTTATTTAATCACATAAACATTTAGATAATGGAATGTACTGTATATAAGATATATGTATAGTTATTAGATGTTTTAACAGATAAGTATCGATTTGTATGTGTGCGTGTGTGTATATGTATATATATACATATATATATATACACAATATTTCACAAAAGTGAGTACACCCCTCACATTTTTGTAAATATTTTATTCTATCTTTTCATGTGACAACACTGAAGAAATTACACTTTGCTACAATGTAAAGTAGTGAGTGTACAGCTTGTATAACAGTGTACATTTGCTGCCCCCTCAAAATAACTCAACACACAGCCATTAATGTCTAAACCGCTGGCAACAAAAGTGAGTACACCCCTAAGTGAAAATTTCCAAATTGGGGCCAATTAGCCATTTTCCTCCCCCGGTGTCATGTGACTTGTTAGGCCCCGTACACACGACCGAACATGTCCGCTGAAACTGACCAGTTTCAGCGGACATGTTCGGTCGTCTGTACGTCCGACCGGACAATTTTCCGGCGGATTGGACAGGTTTCCAGCGGATAAATGTTTCTTAGCATGCTAAGAAACATGTCCGCTGGAAGCCTGTCCGTCGGACATGTTCGGTCGTCTGTACAGACTCTCCGGACAGGTCCGATCGGCCGCCATCCCTCACATGCGTCGAAGTGATTCGACGCATGCGTGGAAGCATTGAACTTCCAGGGCCGCGCACGTCGCCGCGTCATCGTCGCGGCCACGTCACCGCGTATCGTGTACGCGCGGATTTCTGTTTGATGGTGTGTACAACCATCAGACAGAAATCTCCGGGTGGACATATCCGCTGAAAACGGTCCGGCAGACCATTTTCAGCGGACAGTCCGTCCGTGTGTACGAGGCCTTAGTGTTACAAGGTCTCGGGTGTGAATGGGGAGCAGGTGTGTTAAATTTGGTGTTATCGCTCTCACTCTCTCATACTGGTCACTGGAAGTACAACATGGCATCTCATGGCAAAGAACTCTCTGAGGATCTGAAAAAAAGAATTGTTGCTCTGCATAAAAATGGCCTAGGCTATAAGAAGATTGCCAAGAGCCTGAAACTGAGCTGCAGCACGGTGGCCAAGACCATACAGCGGTTTAACATTACAGGTTCCACTCAGAACAGGCCTCGTCATGGTCGACCAAAGAAGTTGAGTGCACGTGCTCAGCGTCATATCCAGAGCTTGTATTTGGGAAATAGACATATGACTGATGTCAGCATTGCTGCAGAGGTTGAAGGGGTGGGTCTTCAGCCTGGCAGTGCTCAGACCATATGCTGCACACTGCATCAAATTGGTCTGCATGGCTGTCGTCCCAGAAGGAAGACTCTTGTAAAGATGATGCACAAGAAAGCCCCAAACAATTTGCTGAATACAAACAGACTAAGGACATGGAAGTCCTGTGGTCTGATGAGACTAAGATAAACTTATTTGGTTCAGATGGTGTCAGGCGTGTGTGGTGGCAACCAGGTGAGGAGTACAAAGACAAGTGTGTCTTGCCTACAGTCAAGCATGGTGGTGGGAGTGTCATGGTCTGGGGCTGCATGAGTGCTGCCGGCACTGGGGAGCTACAGATCATTGAGGGAACCATGAATGCCAACACGTACTGTGACATACTGAAGCAAAGCATGATCCCCTCCTTTGGGAGACTGGGCAGCAGGGCAGTATTTCAACATAATACTGACCCCAAACACACCTCCAAGGCTACCACTGCCTTGCTAAAGAAGCTGAGGGTAAAGCAGTGTTGCCAACCCCCCCAAGTGAAATTTACTGGCAAGATGCCTAAAAATTACGAACTACATACATTTTTTTACTGAAAAAGCACCTAAAATGGCTGTTTTCGATGCTAAACTGTGCAACTTTTAGTATTTAAACTATAAACATGTTGCTACTGCTATTAGCAATGTGTTTAAGTTAAACAAAAGTCAAAAAACGAATTTCTCTATTTACATGAAGGTCAGGTTAATATAACACAGCCAGCACAGCATTCCCCCTTACAGTGCAAGGGAGAACTCTGCGAACCTTGATGTAAAGGACGATGCCACAGATCACTATCTAAGGGGGAACTCTGATGTAAGGGGGGGCTCTGCTCTCCCATTTACATCAGAGTTCCCACTTACATCAGGGTCCGCAGAATTCTCCCTTGCACTCTGGTTTTATCTGATAGTTTCCGCTACACAGTCCACACACCTCTGACTTCCCTCGTGATCCCCAATCTGGCGGTGCTCCCACTCTTGAATCCTCTACTGGCTCCCCCTCAGAGACTGCAGACATGTAACAGGAGGTGGACAGGATACCGGATATAGCAAGACAGAGATGGTATACAATAATAATATATATTTACTCACTATTTACTCATATATCATTTGGTCATGTTAGTGAGAGTTTATTATTTTATCATTGAACAATGAACATTTAATGTATTTATCCACCATCATTATTTATACACTGATAGTATTTAGTCACTAAATTAAGACACTAAACTAGAACGGCAAGCAGGGCTGGTGCAAAACTATTTTGCACCCTAGGCGAGACCAGCTACTTGCGCCCCCCCCCCCTTTTAAAAAAAAAATAATCAACATTAATTAAAATTTTTTATCACCAGAACTCCTGGTGGAGGAATGGAGCCAGGTGGACAGGAGTGCAGCAAGTTGGAGGGAGGATGGAGCCAGGTGGACAGGAGAGAGGGGATCAGCCAGGTAAGGGGATGGAGCCAGGTGGATGGAATAGGGGGTGCAGCCAGGTGGACAGGAGGGGGTGCAGCCAGATGGGGGGATGATGGAGTCAGGTGGACAGGAGGGGTGCAGCCAGGTGGACAGGAAAGGAGGTTCAGCCAGGTGGAGGAATGGAGCCAGGTGGACAAGAGAGGAGGTGCAGCCAGATGGAGGGAGGCTATAGCCAGGTGGACAGGAGAGGGGGCATCCAGGTGGATTGAGGATGGAGCAAGGTGGAGGGATGGAGCCAGGTGGACAGGAGGGGGATGTGTAGCCAGATGGAGGGATGAAGGCAGGTGGATAGGAGGGGTGTGTGGCCAGGTGGAGAGATGGAGCCAAGTGGATAGGAGGGGGTGTAGCCAGGAGCATGGGCATCCGCTCCATAGGGCAAGGGGGGATGTTTGACCCCCCTAGGATTGTAAGAGAAGACACTTGACTTGGCTCTCACTTAAAACAGTGAGAGGAGGACAGGCTTGGTAGTGCAGCAGCAATGAGACATGCTGACAGCACAGGGAGAGCTCAGGTGGACTGACCCATTGTCACAATGCTGTGTGTAACATCCCAGTGAGTACAACCACCCCCCTTCCACAGAAATGGAAGAGGCTGCATCGGCTCTGCCCCCTCCCTCCCCTCTGTTCCTGTGTACAGTCGTCCATGCTGGGAACATCAAGTGAGTTATCAGCATTGTCACTGTACTCTGCCCTCTCTCTCTCCCAAATATTTCACTCCAGAGTCCCCCTCTTTCCTCTGTTGTGCTCCAGCAGTCTTTCATTAACCCTATGCTGATAGTTGGCCCCATCGTGTTCCTTTAGCCAGGGTTTTCACTTGTGTGATCCTAGACATTGCATGTGATTCGCACCGCATTGCTGTGCAAATCACATGGGATGTCTGTGCGATGGAAATTCAGCCATACAAACTGTATGGCTGAAATGGCATTTGCATCAAAACTGTGCAGGACCCTTTTTTTGGGAGTGGATGGGTTTTTACACCTATGCAATCCAATTCCTGCACCATTTCACAGTTCTCACTGCAATCAGCAAACCAATATGGGGGTGTCATTAATTTTACATTGACACCCATAACAGTTTGCAAAGGGCAGCGTGAACGGCCGACAAGCAACATGCAATGCAGGAATCGCACTGGAATCGAACCGATTCCTGCATCGCATATATGTGAACTAGGACTCAAGTGGGTTTACACTGATGTACTGTGGTTCAGTTGCAGTGCCGGTGTATACACAGTTTTCCTGCATTTATCTCCATTTTCACTACAGTCCCACAGACTTCTATTAGATTACACAGTTTTGCAACATTTTCTGAAAGCGCACCAAATGTTCTCTATACTGAATCTTTGGTGTGCTTTCAGAAAACACAGTAAAGTTACACAAGCTAATAGAAGTGGGGATTAAATGCAGAAAAACTGCATATACACTGCGACAAACTCCAGGACACCAGTGTGAACCCAAAGGCTTCAGGATGCTGTGTAATGTAAAGGGGTCCAGAGGTGCAGGATGCTGTGTAATGTAAAGGCGTCCAGAGGTGCAGGGTGCTGTGTAATGTAAAGGGGTCCAGAGGTGCAGGGGGTTGTGTAATGTAAAGGGGTCCAGAGGTGCAGGGGGTTGTGTAATGTAAAGGAGTCCAGGGGTGCAGGGGGTTGTGTAATGTAAAGGAGTCCAGAGGTGCAGGGGGTTGTGTAATATAAAGGAGTCCAGAGGTGCAGGGGGTTGTGTAATGTAAAGGAGTCCAGAGGTGCAGGGGGTTGTGTAATATAAAGGTGTCCAGAGGTGCAG
This sequence comes from Rana temporaria, assembly GCF_905171775.1. Classification (NCBI taxonomy): domain Eukaryota; kingdom Metazoa; phylum Chordata; class Amphibia; order Anura; family Ranidae; genus Rana; species Rana temporaria. The sequence goes on along the minus strand of NC_053492.1, from coordinate 32,449,830 downwards.
GGGGTTGTGTAATGTAAAGGAGTCCAGAGGTGCAGGGGGTTGTTTAATATAAAGGAGTCCAGAGGTGCAGGGGTTGTGTAATATAAAGGAGTCCAGAGGTGCAGGGGGTTGTGTAATGTAAAGGAGTCCAGAGGTGCAGGGGGTTGTATAATATAAAGGTGTCCAGAGGTGCAGGGGGCTATGTGATGTAAAGGGGTGCAGTGTGCTGTGTAATGTAAAGGGGTCCAGAGGTGCAGTTGTGGAGAGGGGGTACACAGTAGTGACAAAGAGATATTGAAAGATGCAGGGGGCACAGTCGGGTGTTATTACATTTTAACGTGGGGGAGGGGCGCGTTTTTAACCCCCGCTAGCGGTCGAAGAAAGGGTTAAATGCGACTGTGTATCGCCGCTGCCGAAGCGCCCCCCCCCCCCCTTGAAAAAATTTCAGCGGACGCCCATGGCCAGGTGGAGGGATGGAGCCAGGTGGATAGGAGGGGGTGTAGCCAGGCGAAAGGGATGGAGCCAGGTGAATAGGAGGGGGTGTAGCCAGGCAAAAGGGATGGAGCCAGGTGGATAGGAGGGTGCAGCCAGGTGGAGGGATGGAGTAGGTGTATAAGAGGGGGGGGGGTGTAGCCAAGTGGATAGGAGGGGGTGGAGGGAGTCACACATCAGTGATAAGGTCTGACTAGACCTTTGAAGCCTTCACTCCCAGCGCTTCCCCGACCACCTGACAAGTTCTTACCTTGTACACTTCTCTTCAGCTCCCTCCACAATTTAGCAGGCAGCAGTCAGTGTCACAAGTCACTCCCAGGATTAGCAGATGAGGTCTCTTAGAGGCTGTGAGTCACAGCTCATGCACGGGAGACCTCTTTCAGCTTGTCCCCCATCCGATCAGCTGATTGGTTGGTTCCACCCCCGGGCTCCAGCGGACGACCGCGGAGAGGCTGGGTAAGCAGGACGGGCTGCAGGACCCAGCGTGTGTCCTATGGCTAGTCCATCCGGCTGTCTCTGTGCACAATGCTGCTCATCCTGCTCCTCCAATGGCTGCACATCACCCAGGGAGGGAGGCGGGGCGGGCAGAAAGTTAACACCCACGGCTGCTGGACAGTGGTATGGTCAACCCTGGCTCTGGGGGATCTACCTGCTTCTTCTCCCAGCCAGCCAGATGGAGCAGCGGGAGCCGCTTCCCACTACACTCCTTATCGCACCAGCCACCACCCGCCAGGGGGGAACCAATCTTCTTGAGGGGAACCAGCGGCTCTCACCAGATCCGATCGCAGGCATTTTTACTGGCAGTGTTCGGCTTCTACGGACATTCACGGGCAGTTAAAAAAGTGTCTGTTTTTACGGGCTGTCCGTAATTCTACGGATGGTTGGCAACACTGGGGTAAAGAGAAGATAGTCACTGCTCCAATTAGGTATGTGGATGAATCTGTATCCTCTCAGAGAAACCCAGGTGCCAGCAATGCACGAAGCAATTGTAGGAAGAAATGTTTGGACAGCCACACTTTGGAAAAACCTTCTCGGTTGCCTTTTATTGATAAAAGTATTCAAACACCACACATCACAGAAAAGACAGGGCCATACACCTGACGTTTCGCACTACAATCAGTGCTTACTCATGAGTAAGCACTGATTGTAGTGCGAAACGTCAGCTGTATGCCCCTGTGATGTGTGGTGTTTGAATACTTGTATCAATAAAAGGCAACCGAGAAGGTTTTTCCAGAGTGCGGCTGTCCAAACATTTCTTTCTACAACACTGGGGTAAAGGTGGTGGACTGGTAAAGCATGTCTCCAGACTAAATCCTATTGAGCATCTGTGGGACATCCTCAAGTGGAAGGTGGAGGAGCACAAGGTCTCTAACATCCACCAGCTCTGTGATGTCGTCATGGAGGAGTGGAAGAGGACTCCAGTGGCAACCTGTGAAGCTCTGGTGAACTCCATGCCCAAGAGGGTTAAGTTAAGACAGTGCTGGAAAATAATGGTGGCCACACAAAATATTGACACTTTTGGCCCAATTTGGACATTTTCACTTAGGGGTGTACTCACTTTTCTTGCGAGCGGTTTAGACATTAATGGCTGTGTGTTGAGTTATTTTGACAATTTACACTGTTATACAAGCTGTACACTCACTACACAACATTGTAGCAAAGTGTCATTTCTTCAGTGTTGTCACATGAAAAGATAGAATAAAATATTTACAAAAATATTTGAGGGGGTGTACTCACTTTTGTGAGATACTGTATATATACGGTGTGTGTATATATATATATATATATATATATATATATATATATATATATATATATATATATATATATGATATATTGGCACATAATACATAGTGACATCTCAATGTAAGCAGCAATACAAATAATTGTTTTTCACAAGGTTTAATAAGTAGTATTGCATATGATTAATTTGACGTCCACAGCGCGGCTCTCAAGTGCCGAGTGGACGTCTTTGGACGTCCTCTTGTTGACATTCCCGTGCACGCCGCTGGGGGCGCGCAGCGGGGAAACAACGTGCCCGGCGCATCTCTGGGAAGCCGAAGTGTGTGCCTGGCGGCCGCGATGTCCGCCAGGTACCCACGATCGGCGGTGACAGCAGGGACGTGGAGCTCTGTGTGTAAAACACAGAGCTCCACGTCCTGTCAGGGAGAGAGGAGACCGATGCTGTGTCCCTTGTACATAGGGACACAGCATCGGTCACCTCCCCCAGTCAGTCCCCTCCCCCCACACAGTTAGAACACACCCAGGATACACATTTAACCCCTTCCTCACCCCCTAGTGTTAACCCCTTCCCTGCCAGTCACATTTATACAGTAATTAGTGCATTTTTATAGCACTGATCGCTGTATAAATGTGAATGGTTCCAAAATTGTGTCAAAAGTGTCCGATATGTCCACCGCAATATCGCAGGTCTGACAAAAAAAAAATCGCAGATCGCCGCCATTACTAGTAAAAAAAAAAAATCCTAAATCTATCCCCTATTTTGTAGGCGCTATAACTTTTGCGCAAACCAATCAATATACGCTTATTGTGATTTTTTTTTAACAAAAATATGTAGAAGAATACGTATCGGCCTAAACCGAGGGAAATTTTATTTTTTTTTAAAAAAATTGGGATATTATTATAACAAAAAGTAAAAAATATTGTGTTTTCTTTTCAAAATTTTCTGTCTTTTTATGTTTATAGCGCAAAAAATTAAAATCGCAGAGATGATCAAATACCACCAAAAGAAAGCTCTCTTTGTGGGAAAAAAATGATAAAAATATAATTTGGGTACAGTGTTCTATGACCGCGCAATTGTCATTCAAAATGCGTCAGCGCTGAAAATTGGTCTGGGCACGAAGGGGGTTTAAGTGCACAGTAATGAAGTGGTTAAGGATTGAGGCTAGGTTCACACTGCTGCGAATTCAAAATCGCGGTAAAATCGCGATTTTACAGCGATTTCGCGGCTGCGATTTTGCCGCGATTTCGGCCGCGATTTAAGAGACATCTGTGCAGGGTTCAATGTAAATCGCGGCCCGAAATCGCAAAAAGTGGTACAGGAACTACTTTTTGAAATCATTACATACACACGATCGTGAAAAAAATGCTTGAGCAAAGCGCGGTGACGTACAACATGTACAACGGCACTATAAAGGGGAAGTTCCATTCGGATGGCGCCATCCTTTGGGCTGCTTTTGCTGATTTCGTGTTTGTAAAAGTTTGATGAGAGACGATTCGTGCTTTTCAGTCTTCGTGTTTTTCAGTCTGTTACCGCGTGACGAATGTACTATCTCCATTACAAATGCTAGTTTTACCAGAACGAGTGCTCCCGTCTCATAACTTGCTTTTTTTCACGTCGTTAAAGCCTACACACGACGATTTTTCACGACGTGAAAAATTAGAGCAGGGATATTCAAACTATGGCCACCCAGCTGTGGCAGAACAAGTCCCATGAGGCATTGTAAAACTCTGACATTCACAGACATGACTAGGCATGATGGGAATTGTAGTTCCTGAACAACTGGAGGGCCGTAGTTTTTAGGACCCCTGAATTAGAGCATGTTCTACATTTTTAATGGCCATTTTTCACGTCGAGAAAAATGCTCTGGAGCCTACACACGGTCGTTTTTAATGACCAATTTTAAAAATTGCATTTTTCTCGTCATGAATGCTGCATAACATGTAACATGTTACAAAAGGACCGGCCCCTGATCCCCACAATCCCCTGTTGTGACAGCTATTGGGGGATCTTCTAGCTGTCAAAAGCATCACTCATTCACAGTATTCTGTGAATGGCAAAACTACAAGTGCCAATATCCTTAGTGCCTGTCGGCTTGTTGTTGTCAATGAACTACCACGGCGCTGTTGAGCACTGTAGTAGTTCATTGATTCTTCCTGTTGGTGTGTATCTGCTTGCCTGTATGAGGTACGAGCAAACAGATGAACTGACAAGTCTGCAGGAGTCCTGCATGGTATCAGTGATCTGCTGATCGTTGGTGCCATGCTTTATAGGCTCCCAAAACAAAAAAATAGAAAATGCACTTTTTTTTACCTGCAAAACAATGTGCATTTATTATTTTTTTTAAAGGTGAACTTAGCATTTAAAGCGGGGGTTCACCCTTAGAGGGCACTTTTTCCCCTTAGATTCCTGCTCGTTTTCTCTAGGGGAATCGGCTATTTGTTTTAAAATATGTGCAGTACTTACCCGTTTACGAGATGCATCCTCTCCGTCGCTTCCGGGTATGGGCTGCGGGAATGGGTGTTCCTTCTTGATTGACAGTCTTCCGAGAGGCTTCCGACGGTCGCATCCATCGCGTCACGATTTTCCGAAAGAAGCCGAACGTCGGTGCGCAGGCGCAGTATAGAGCCGCACCGACGTTCGGCTTCTTTCGGCTACGAGTGACGCGATGGATGCGACCGTCGGAAGCCTCTCGGAAGACTGTCAATCAAGAAGGAACGCCCGCTCCCGAAGACCCATACCCGGAAGCGACGGAAGAAGATGCAGCTCGAAAACGGGTAAGTACGGATCATATTTTAATACAAATAGCCGATTCCCCTAGACCGAACGAGCAGGAATCTAAGGGGAGAAAAAAAAAAATGTAATAAATGGGTGAACTCCCGCTTTAAGTAAAAAATATTAAATGCACATATTTTTGCAGGGAATAATTTTTTTTTTTTTTTCTAACGAGCCTGTAGACATTGTAGAGCATTGTACACGCTATCAGTAGACAGTGTGGGTGTCGGGGGACAGACCTTGAGCATGGTACGCATTACACCCTGAATATCGGTGCAAAGTGTAACATGCTCCAAAAGATTAAACTATCCTATAACATCACTGCAGTTCTATGAATGCATAGCATTTTATGTGTTGGTATAAATCAAGAAAACTGTAGAAATTCCTAAAATATGTTTTCTAATAATCATAGTTGAAGATGGCGCGTCACGTCCTGCTATGCCTACTCTGTTTGTTGACTTGTATCCCAGGAGGGATGTTACTGACTAATGAAGAACTGGCGAGAGTAACAGAATACATCAAGAAAGAAATGACTGAGTAAGATGTATATTCCATGATGAATACTGGTTTGAAATTGAAATTTTGAAAAAAAAATACGTTTTTATTTTTTTCTGTTAATTTTTTTGTAAATAAGTAAGTTTTCTCTTTCAATTACGGGCACTGATATGGCGGCACTGATGGGCACCGATGAGATGGCACTGATGGACATCGATGAGGTAGTACTGACGGGCACAGATGAGGTGGCACTGATTGGCGGCGCTTGTATGCGGCACTGATGGGCACACATAGGCAGCACTGATGGGCACACATAGGCGGCACTGATGGGCACACATAGGCGGCACTGATGGGCACACACAGGCGGCACTGATGGGCACTCATGGGCGGCACTGATGGGCACTCATGAGCGGCACTGGGCACTCATAGGCGGCACAGATGGGCACTCATGGGCGGCACTGATGGCTACTTATGGGTGGCACAGATGGGGCACTGATAGGTGGGCACTGGGCATGGATGGGCACTGTGGGGTGGCACTGATGGACACTGTAGAGTGGCACTGATGGACAATGTGGGGTGGCACTGATGGACACTGGGGCGACACTGATTTACCTATGTTGCCAATCAGTCACTTTCTCACTTGTTTCACTTATTTATGCCTCCACCAGTACACCAGCCTGCCTGCTAACCTGAAAAAACGTATTTGCACTCTAAAACCACACATCCACATTATAGTAGTGGCATAAACAAAAATCGATCAGAAAATATGTATACCAGTCACACAGCAATTATATAATACCTGTGTATATATCTGTACATCCACCATTTAATTTACTGCACAGCCACCATTTAATAAACTGTACAAATATATGTCCACCTACCTGTAAAATTATAAAACTGTATATCTATCTAGCAATAGCAACTGCACATCCATCAGCTTACCTGCGCTGGTGCGAAAAAAAAAAAACTGCATACTTTGCGTAGCAGCCATACAGGTGCCTGTTGAGGGGGAAGGAAACCTGCATAATTGCTGCCGAATGACTACAAAGCTATTGCCATCTGTTTTTTTTTTTCTGTTTTGTTTTTATATCTTTGGCAATAGAAAGTCCCAGCAGCACATTTAGCGGAGATGACGACTCGCAGGCAGGCAGCCCTTCAGCCCGCCGGGGGTGGAATTAGGAACTCCGGCGGTGGGCTGAGAGCGTACCTGACGCCGCAGAGAGGAGAGCAAAGAGGCGGACGAACCATGGGAGTGGCAGCCCGAAACCAGGAAGAGAGATATGGGAGCTCAGAGGCAGGGGGGGACATATGAAGGTGGGATGGGGCTCGCCAGGCCCGAAACACACATGCAAAGTAGAAGTCTTCTGGTACATGGACGTGGCCTTCAAATACCCGGTGAAGGAGAGAGGAAAGCAGGTGGAAGCCCCAGGACCTGGAGCTGAGGGATGGCCTGCAGATCCTGAGAGATACGAATGAAATATGGAGGGAAAACTATCCCAAAGGGGAAAGGATGGGCTGCCGATATGAATGAATGAATGAATGAGAAACTTATATAGCGCGACACATGCGAACTGAATCGCCTCTGGGCGCTTGATGTACCTGTCTCCTTTGATATCAAAAGAGATGAGTTTTGATCTTTTTCCTGAAGGCTAAGTGGATATTGGGAGATACCTCAGTGGAACAGAGTCAGGACTTATTAATGCTTCGAATGGACAGAGAAATACTGGTGACATATAATGGCAGCCAATGGACGGTCCGTGAGGGTGGGGAGATACCAGGAGATGACCAAGTTGACTCTTTGGGTGGAGGCTGGGGTTCAGGGGGGAGCACCCCAGAGATGGAATCTACATTAAAGACTGCCGCACTGCCGGTACTAACCACTGTACCTGCACCGGCTGTATCTCTGGCTGTGCCCCTGGCTAGAGAACAAAGTATATCTGGCATAGAGGGGACAGAGACAGTGACAGGAGTAATCAGCGCTGACTGGGACATTAGAGAGCTTATAAGAGCACTCCCTACAAAAGCAGACATACAGCAACTGATAGCTACAGTAGAGCGATCATGCAAACAAGCGGTGGAAGAACTTAGGGAGGAAGTGGTGGCAGTAGGAAATAGAGTGGATGCAGTAGAAAATGGCCAAGATGAGATCACACAGGCCGTAGTAGATGACCAAGATGCTACCAAATACCATGAAGAAACTTTGAACACTTATAGGGACCAACTGGACGATTTTGAGAACAGAGATCGTCGCCAGAACATACGCATAAGCGGCCTACCTGAGAAATATCACAATAGCGAGTTAGCTGAAGTAGTACAAAAGCTGTTTTTTCAAATCATGGGGGCGTCTATGCCCGAATGTGTGGAAATGGACAGAGTTCATTGTGTCACATCTTTTGCTAGTCAGAACAAGGATAGGCCAAGGGATGTGATATGTAAACTGCATAAATACTCTGTGAAGGAGGCTTTAATGAGGACTGTATGGGATACATCCACAATTGAATATGAAGGAACTAAAACCTCCTTATTCCCTGACATATCACGCCACACCTTAATGCAACGTAGAATGGTACTCCCAGTGCTGGAGGTCCTGCAGGCGGTGGAGGTTAGGTATCGTTGGTGATTCCCCTTCCGTCTAACAGACTCCAGAAATTGGAAAAACGGAAAATTGAATACTTACCTTTGCGTAATTTTCCTTTCCTGGTGCCTACCCATGGCAGCATACCAATGGTCATGGCTCCGCCCCCGACCGACCCACAGGACCTATTAACTCTCTAATAAAAGGAGTAATCCCCCCCCCAGTTAGGCATTCTTAGTAACTAGACCTCAGACCCAAAGAGCAAGTCAACAAGGGAGGGTGTATGCTGCCATGGGTAGGCACCAGGAAAGGAAAATTACGGAAAGGTAAGTATTAAATTTTCCGTTTTCCTGGTGCCTCCATGGCAGCATACCAATGGTCAAATAACTCGCTTACAGGGAGGGTACTGCTCAAAATATATTTTAATGAATTACAGAACAGATTGCTGTAGCACTTTTCTCCCAAAATCGCGGGAGGTGAGAGCTGCCGCATCTAGGCTATAGTGAGCCATAAATGTGCTGAAGGAGGACCAGCTTGCTGCCTTGCAGATTGTTTCCGGAGAGACACGAGCCAAGGCTGCCCAAGATGATGCGATTCCTCTCGTCGAGTGGGCGTTCACCGCTTTGGGAATAGGGAGACCACTAGCCCGATAGGTGTTTTGAATAAGTTTCACAATCCAGTTAGCTACTGTTGTTTTGGAGGCCGCTTCTCCTTTTCTTGCCCCTCTGGGGATGATAAAGAGTCGTTGGCCCTTCCGGAACCCCTGTGTGAGTTTTAGGTAATGTTTTAAGGACCTGGCCACATCTAGCTCGTGTAAGTTCGAGGAGTTTTGATCTTCTTCAAATGCTGGAAGGACCCATTCCTGATTAAGATGAAAGGCCGAAGGAACCTTGGGAATGAATTGATGAATAGGCTGCAAAACCACCCTGTCTGGGAAGAATGTGATATAGGGTTCCTGAGCACCGAGAGCTTGGATCTCTGATATTCTGCGTCCCGACATGACAGCAATTAGGAAGGCCGTCTTCCAAGTGATGTCCTCCAGCGAGCATTCCTCTGTAGGGGCGAAGGGTGGACGTGCCAACGCCTCTAAGACTACAGTGAGATCCCACTTGGGATATAGCGTCTTCCTAGGGGGGCGTAATCTTAGGACCACCTTCAGGAAATGATCGACTAGAGGGTCATGGGCCCATCTGGTATCCGTTAAGGCTGAGATGGCAGATACCTGGACCTTTAGTGTGCTGTGGCCCAGACCCAGGTCCAGACCTGATTGAAGAAACAGCAGTACATTATGGATCCCGGGAACTAGAGGGTTGAATTGGTTGGAACCCGCCAGAGCTATAAACCTCTTCCATATCCTGTAATAAGTGGCATTTGTGGAAGACTTCCTTGCCTGTAGGAGAGTTTGAATCACCTCCTGAGAACACCCTAAGCTGCCCAGCCTCCTCTGTTCAATCTCCAGGCCCTCAAACTCAGGATCTCTGGGCGTGGGTGAAGGAAAGTTCTTTGTGACAGCAGGCCGCTCTTGTGAGGTAGAGGAAATGGATTGCCCAGTGCCAGACTGACCAAGAGTGGGAACCAGGGTCTCTTCGGCCAGTATGGAATTATCGCTATGATGGTGACATCCTCCTTTGTCAGCAGTTGGAGAAAGCGTAGTATTAAGGGTGTTGGGGGAAAGGCGTACCCCAACCGGAAAGACCCTGGCTGTATCAGGGCGTCCACCCCTGCCGAAGTCGGACATGGGCCCCTCGAGAAGAATCGTGGGGTTTTCGCGTTGAGGGGTGAGGCAAAAAGATCTATTTGGGGAGTCCCCCACTGCCGGCATACTGCATTGAAGACTTCTTGGTCTAGCGACCACTCGTTGTTGCTCACAAACGACCTTGATAGGCGGTCGGCTAGTTGGTTTTCGGGACCCGGAATATAGGATGCCCTCAGGTTGCATAGGTTCTTCTCTGCCCAGGAAATTATTGGGGTCACCTCGCTGAATAGTGATCTGCTGTGTGTCCCACCCTGGTTTTGGACGTAGGCCACTGCTGCTCTGTTGTCCATTTGGAGGAGGATTGATTTCCCCCTGAGTAGAGGAGCTAAATGTAGGAGCGCCATCCAAGCGGCCCTGAGCTCCAGGACGTTGGAGATCACACCCTCCGCACTGAACGGCCACTTCCCTTGAACTAATTTGCTTTGGGAGTGAGCCCCCCAACCGAGCTGACTGGCATCTGAGGTAAGAACAGTCCAGGCAATCGGCCCGAGGGACCGAGGTACTAATAGATTGGATGGCCTTGTCCACCACCAGAGGCCGGACTTCATAGAAGAGGTAATAATTATCCTCTGCCTGAGGTGTACTTTCCCCCATTGTGCCAGGAAACCCAGTTGGAAGTCCCGCAGGTGCCATCTGGCCCACTTTATCATTGGGATGCACGACGCGAGGGAGCCTGTGAGGCTCAAGCAGTCTGACGCTGACATGCTGTAGGATTCTAACGCCCTCTTCACCTTCTGGATTAATGCTGGTATTTTCTCGGGAGGAAGAGAGACTGCTCTCTCCGGGGTGCTGAATAAGGCTCCCAAGTACACCATCCTTTGTGTTGGCGCTAGCTGGCTTTTTGTAAAGTTGATCAGCCAACCGAACCTGGTTAAGGTGTTTAACACTGTTTGAGTGTGTTCTTCCAGGGTACTCTTGTGTTGCGACAGAACCAGTATATCGTCTAGATAGTGCAATACTCTTATCCCCCTTTCCCGGAGGGGGGCCAGGATGGCTCCCAAGACTTTTGAAAAGGTTCTGGGTGCTGACGAGATTCCAAAGGGGAGGCACTGGAATTGTAGATGTAGATTGCCCACTTTGAAACGTAAGAAATGTTGGAACTGGCTGTGGATGGGGATGTGGAGGTACGCATCCTGAAGATCTATGGAGGCCATCCAGTCCCCCGGCTGGACTGATAGAATCACTGTGTTTAGGGACTCCATCTTGAAGTGTTCTAAACGAATGTACTTGTTCAGTCTCTTTAGATCCAACACGGGTCTCCACCCTCCCATCTTTTTGGGCACTAGAAAGACTGGAGAGTAAAATCCCGAGTCTATCTCTGACTCCGGAACTGGTAGAACTGCCTTTTGCTGCAGGAGCATTTGAATGTATTGAAGTAATATTTCCCTTTTCTCCTTGGAGGCCGGGATTTTGGTGTTTCGAAAAGAAAATGGTGGAGGACGTGTCTTGAATCTCCAAAAATGACCTTGGAGAATAGTGGACACTACCCATTGGTCTGTGCAGCCCTCCACCCAGATCTGCGCATAGGATCTTAGCCTTGCTCCCACTACGCTGGTCTGGGCGGTAGGGGAGTCAAAAAGACTTCTGGTTATCCCCAACTGAGATAGCGGGTTTTGGCTTTCCCAGCTTGAGGAAGGAAGCTTGTGAGCCCTTCCAGCCCCTTCTGTATTCTCTACCTGGGCGGTAAAATCTTGAGTCCCTTCCCCTCTGCTGGGCCGCTGGTCTAGGAGCAAACCTCTTTCTTCTGCTTCTGTCTTGAGGGATCAGACCACTCTTTCCCCCCGTGACTCTGGTGATTGCGGAGTCCATTTTCTCTCCGAACAGCGCCTTCCCGTCGTACGGGATGCGGCACCATGATTGTTTAGACGATGCGTCTGCTGCCCATGGTTTCAGCCACAGGCCCCTTCTGGCGGTAATAGAATACAGCATGGCTCTAGATGAACACCTCAGGACGTCTATGGCCGCCTCTGCCATAAAATCTGAGGCCAGTTTCAGCTCATCCAAGGCCTTTATAATTTCTTTGGAGTCTATGCCAGCCCTGAGGGCTGTCTCGATGTTATCCGCCCATACTTTGGTAGCTCTAGAAATAGAAGATAAGGCTACTGCCGGTTTGCAAGCCCCTCCGGTCGCCTGGTAAATCCTCTTGAGGTCCGTGTCGATCCTTCGATCTAAGGTATCCTTGAAGGAGACTGCTTCTTCTAATGGCAAGGTCGTATTTTTTGCTAGCCTCATGACTGAAGCGTCTACAGAAGGGATAGAGTCAAAGAGTTTTGCATCCGATTCGGCCAATGGGTATAATTTCTGAAGACGGTTAAAGGCGACCGGCCTCTTGTCTACCTTTTGCCATTCTCCTACGATAACCCCCTTAATCTCTTCCATTAGGGGAAAGTTGGAAACTTTTTTAGTCAAATGAGGGAAGTACTTTTTTGTTTTGGAAGGAGGTTCAGGGTCTTCCTCCCATTGAATAGCGTCCTTGACTGCTACCACAAAGGGCTCAACCAGGCCAAAGTCAAAGGTTGAAGCCTCTTCTTCATTCGGGATTGACTCATCCTCTGAGATGCTTCCCTCAGGGTGAGAGGTAGATGTCCCTGCGACCTCCTGATCAGCGGGAGGGGAGGCGGGAGTGCTCTGTACTGTGGCCAATTCCCTGATAGACTCCTTGATTAGATCTTTAATGGAACTAGAGGAACCTTGTCTTTCTGCTGTGGCTTCCAGAAAGCACTGGCCACAGGCTAATTTCCCAGGAAGGGCTTTTCTGCCACACACCCAACAATCGTCCCTCTTAGGTCTGGAGGAAGCGTGGTGGGAGGAACTCTGGTGACTACTGGAATTGTGGCCTGAGTGTCCCGAGCTTCTGTGGCTCCTTGAGCCTCTGTCTTGGGTAGATCTGCGAGAAGAGTCTCGTTGCGGGCTGGGAAGACAAAAAATATAGGATGCAAATTTTTTTCCCACCTGTTGTAGTGCTCTTTTATTTTAAAAAAGCTTACCTGCTGTTGCAGCCCTTACCTAGTGGAATGTTGAGGATCTTTTTGTAGTGGCATGACTATGTCCAGGGCAGCTAGGGGTAGATTTATTTCAGAAATTACTATTTTTTCCCCCCCTTTTTTTTTTTTTTTTAACACCTTTATATATATATATAAAAAATAAGAATGAAGCTATACACCTATACACAAGATCAGCAGGAGGAATATATATATATACATATATATATATATATATATATATATATATATGCACCATATCCATACATTATATATATATATATATATATATATATATATATATATATATACATATATATCCATATATATCCATACACAAACACATAAGCATAGTGATCCACTTAAAAGAAAAGATTATTCTCCCAGTGAACCAAAAAGAAAACCAGCAACAGTTTATTTTCCTAATCTTTTTTTTTTTTTTTTTAAACAAGTATTATTCCTCTTCTGATAAAGAAAATGAGCCTTACCCTGACAGGGATCCATGGTCAGAGCAGGAGAGGTGGAGATCAGAGATGCTTCCCTCAAGGCAGCCTGTCCTTAAATGAGGCAACAGGCTGCCTTAAGTAGATGAGAGCACCAAGATGGCCGCCCGCGATGTACTGCGCATGCGCCGCCGCGCCGACGGAGGCCCCGCCCACCAAGATGACGAGGCTGAGCTCCGTGATGCGCGCAAAGCGCCGACAGCATGTGAAGCCGCAAGCAGGGGAAACAGCTGACCCGCTCCCTCTCTCCCCGCTGGGGTGGCGGGGGTCAGGTAAAGCACCTCAGATGAGGCTGCGCTCCTGTGACTTGTACTGGGGAAACGTAAAATGTTTAGGACAGTCAGCCTGTGCACCTAACGAGGAGAGGGGAAGCTCCTGGAGGTTACAAGTGTGTGTATTTGCCAAAAAAAGATCCACAGAAAAAAGGGCTCCTATACTTATCTGGTGCCTTTAGCAACCCAAGCGATAGGACTCCATCCTGCAGGAGAGCATGAACCTGCAACGGTACACCATAAGACGGTGAGGTAGGGCTGACGCGTGATCCTGCGGGGATGAGGACAGAAAAAAGAATGCCTAACTGGGGGGGGATTACTCCTTTTATTAGAGAGTTAATAGGTCCTGTGGGTCGGTCGGGGGCGGAGCCATGACCATTGGTATGCTGCCATGGAGGCACCAGGAAATGGCAGTACTTCGAACTAAGGATGACTTAAAAAAGTTTTTGGAAATATTGAACCTCCCTCCAACTGACTTCCCACACTGGAGAATTGCCAATGCTAAATTCTCAATGCAATGACCAGACCCTTGGTCTCAGGTGTCAACAAAAGGCCAACAAAGGACATAAAGTGCATAGAAGCAGACTGACTGTTTGTAGGGACTAGAGGTGGTGGAGAAGATGGAGAGGGGGTTCCCCCCTTTCCTTTTTTCCCCTTCCCCCTCTCCCTCTCTCCTTAAAATAGGAGATGTAGTGGAAAGAAACTAAACATGAATTGAGTAATGCCGGGTTATATTAGATCCTAAACCCTGTTTTTTTTTTTTCTTACTCTTGTTTTTTTTGTCTTTTTACAATTAGATGGGTCCTGGTATTAGGGACTGAGTAATCTGCATAGAGCAGATGGGTGGGAGGGTTTGAGGGGGTCAAGTAGTACCTACACGGGCCTACCCTCCCGGTAGCTGGTACATTTTACTAAGCAAAGTGTTAAGTTGTGTTCAATTTAGGTTTTGTGATTTTTGCATGGGTACACTAAGGCCCCGTACACACGACAGAGGAACTCAACGTGCTTGGCACGTCGAGTTCCTCGTCGAGTTTTGGGATGAAGCCGCCGAGGAGCTCGGCGGGCCGGCTTCTCCCATAGAAGAACGAGGACAACGAGAAAATAGAGAACATGTTCTCTATTTTCTCGTCGAGTTCCTCGGCGGCTCCATCGAGCCAAAACTGTACAGACGACAGAGATTCTCGGCAGAATCCGGGTTTTGACCGAGTTTCTCGGTGAATTCTGCCGAGAATCTCTGTCGTGTGTACGAGGCCTTAGAGAAGAAAATGAGACAAGCGGCAATAGGCTAAAAACGTTCCACATCTACTCAAGATGTAGGAAATGGCTAACGCTTTAAAAATAATAACTTAAAATTGAGGGGGCTGTATTCGCCCCATAGAATGGTCCGTTTATGGCAGGAACTACGTCATCAGGCTGTGGATATTGTTTTCATGCAAGAGACGCACTTCATGCCAGGATCCGTACCTAGGCTACTGTTGTGTCAGTATAATCAATGGTTTCACTCAACAACACCTGTTGCAAGGGCAAGAGGGGTAATGATAGCCTTTGGAAGAACGTGTCCTCTGGTCCCCATGTCTGTGCAAACGGACCCGGAGGGGAGATTCCTCCTCATTAAAGGAATGTTGCACCGACATTGTTATACGTTTGCATCTATATATGCTCCGAATACCCGCACAGTTGATTTCCTAGCTAAGACCTTGAGAATGCTGGAAAAATTTAGGGAGGGGTTTGTGATATTGGGGGGTAATTTTAATATTACTCTAGACCAGGGGTCTCCAAACCTTCTAAACAAAGGGCCAGTTTACGGTCCTTCAGAATTTAGGAGGGCCGTACTGTGTCTATTGGGAATGGAAAAGGTCCCAACATTGGTGGTAAAAATATGCCACATCATTTGTTTCAGGGGGCATAAGTGTGCCCATTTTCAGTGTCATTGGCCTAAATTATGCCTCATTGTTAAGCTGGGTTGCACAAACCCCCCATCCAAAGTGACTCCCGTCCGTGTTATTGGGAGGAATTGTGCCCCATTGTTGGTGTCATTGGGAAGAATTGTGCCCCATTGTTGGTATCAGTGGATGAGATCGCTCCCTGAGGGCCAGATAAAAGCAAGCAAAGGGCCGCAACGGGCCCCTGTGCAGCAGTTTGGAGACCACTGCTCTAGACCCAAAACTAGATACTATAGCAGGGAAAACAGTATTATCCTTTAGAGCCCTAAAACTTGTTAGAAAAACTTCTCTGATCCCTCCATTTAGTAGATAGCTGTAGGGTAATAAATATGGAGAAGAAAGACTATAGCTACTACTCAAAAACAAGGTATACTCAAGGCTGGATCTGATATTAGTAGATCAGTACTACCTGGAATATGTGAAAGCCGTTACTATTGAATCTATAACAATTTCTGATCATGCACCAGTTATGCTGATGTTTCTTCCAGCATCTGTGGGTCACCAAGATAGGATATGGTGACTAAATAAATCATTATTAGATGATAAACAGACATCGGAAACCGTACAGCAAAAAATAGTTGAATATTTTGAAATAAATACACAGGGGGAAGTATCAAAACAAACAGTATGAGAGGGGGTTATTAGAGGGGAATTAATAGCACGTGGCTCACAAGTTAAAAGAAAAAAAAGAAAGGAGATAGAGGACCTGTTGTAAAAAATACATGAGTTAGAGATGAAACACAAGACTAACCTTGACCCTGGGGAGGCCAAGCAGCTGGATACATTAAGAGAAACGCTCTCCGGATGCTTGGACAGAAGGGCCAAGGATAAATATAGTTTTTTTGCACATCGATTTTATGAACATGGGAATAAGTGTGGCCGATTATTAGCCAGACAACTAAAAAAGCAACAAGAGCTTTCCCATGTCCATAGTATACGATTAAACAATAAACAGGTAATAAATACTAAATCTATAGGTGCAGAATCCCAACGTTTCTACAAGGGCCTATATGATATTCAATCAACCTCTTTGAGGGCAGAAGATGGGGGGCGGGTGGAGAAGATGAGAGAATACATTGGGGAGTCTACTCTACCAGTCATCTCACCTGGGATTATAGAGAAATTAGAAGGACCAATTACCACAGAAGAAATAAGCAAAGCAATAGAAAACCTGCTGAAGGGTAAAAGTCCTGGACCGGATGGTTTAACAAATGCATATTATAAGAAATGTTGAAATAGTGTATAAAAGGCCTACTATACACTGCTTAGCACCACTTAGATATAAATACCTATGCAAAACCAGGAGTAAAGAATGCCAATCTAAGTGTAAAGTTATCTACTAATTGAATACCAGATAACCTAAACGGAAGCAGCTGTTTAAAAAGAAAAACATATATAAACCAGCACTCTAAGGGCCCTTTCACACGTACGGACCGTATGTCCGCATTTTCATCCGTCCGTTTGCGGATGAAAACGGGACATACATGGGTCCCTACAGGTGTCAGCGGATGAACATCCGCTGACACCCGTAATTTGTCCGCCTCCAGAAAGATCCGCATTTGCAGACGGAAGAAATCCTATTTTTCTTCCACCTGCCGGATCGGATGAACACGGACATACGGTCCGTGTTCGTCCGATCCCCCATAGGGGAGAGCGGAGGAAACACAGGGCGGTCCCTGCACAGTGTGCGGGGACCGCCCTGTCAGCTGCCAGCTCAGCGGGGATTTTACGGAGGATCCCCGCTGAGCTTTGCGGACACACGGAGCGGATCTTTACTGATCCGCTCCGTGTGAAAGGGCCCTTACGCTTATTGATGAAAAAGGTAAGTCTATTCAATAAAATAGAGCACAAACAGCGCTAATCTATAGGTGGTGTTATCGCTCCCACCAACAAGTCCAGAATAGATGTAAAACAGCAGATGAGAAATGTCCAAGAAGGAGTGTTGAAAAAGAGGACGGTTAATTATAAAGAATCTCCCTAACGGGGTTCCTTATTGCAACTGGCTCCATGATAGATGTTATCTGCAGAGATCCATGGTCAATGAAGTTTGATTCACTGAAAAGCGTATCATTTATCTCATTGTGGTGAGTTTGAACTCTGATGGGGCAAGTGTTCACAAGTGGTGAATTGAGAGGATTTTGGTGGAAGGTGCACGCTGCTACATTCTTCTTTTTCAACACTCCTTCTTGGACATTTCTCATCTGCTGTTTTACATCTATTCTGGACTTGTTGGTGGGAGCGATAACACCACCTATAGATTAGCGCTGTTTGTGCTCTATTTTATTGAATGGACTTACCTTTTTCATCAATAAGCATTAGAGTGCTGGTTTATATATATTATAAGAAATGTATACCTTTATGTAATTATTTCAAAAAATTACAGCCTCTAATCCCTTACCCCCTGAAGCATTGTTGGCATATGTGACAGTCATACCGAAACCCGGGAAGGATCCACAATACTGTGCAAATTATAGACCTATCTCCCTCCTAGATTAAGACTAACCTGTAGGTGCAAGAAATATACGGTTAAGGAGATATTTTCACATAAACGGGCACCGATGTCTACGGCTCATGCGCGCTGTAGACATTGGCACAGGCGCACTGAGCGTGCCTTTTTTGTGAATGCCATTATTCTGGTTAATGCCATTTTTTGCGCATGCACAGGGATCTGCCAGTCCCGCACACATGCGCGGGAGTGACATCATCGCCGATCCAGCCAATCACAGGAAGAAGCTCCAGGGGACATGGCGGCGGCGGTGGACGAGACCGAGGAGGACTTCGGGGGCTTTGATCTAAGTTAAGTGCCACATAATGAGCTAGTATGCTGTGCATACTAGCTCATTATGTCTTTCTCTTGCAGGTGTTTAAAAACAAAATCGTGAGGGTTTACTTCCTCTTTAACTCAGACACCACATTATTGGCAAAGATTCTTGCAACCAGACTACAGGACCAAGTAACACAAATAGTCCATTTAGATCAGACGGGCTTCATGAAGGGCCACAAAACTAAAGACAACACCATTTGGGCCCTTCATGTACTTCACTAGATGCAGAAAGGACCTATTTAGATACCTAGAGTAGTACTATCAATGGACGCCGAGAATGCATTTGATAGAGTAGATTGGATTTTTATGATGGAAGTATTGAGAGAAATAGGCATGGGGAGTGGATGATGGGATGGATATCGGGATCTTATGCAGGCCAGATAGCCAGGGTCAAGGTTAATGGTAAATTTTCAGGTTATTTTCAGATATGTAATGGCACAAGGCAGGGCTGTCCCCTGTCCCCAGTACTGTTCGCTATAATTTTAGAACCATTTCTTTGTAGAGTTAGGGAGAATAATGGAATAACAGGGGTTAGAATTGGCTCTAGGGAACATAAAGTATCAGCATCTACGACTTATTATTTTACTTTTCTGGACCACAGGAATCTATACCCACATTGATGCTGGAAGTTCATAGTTATGGAAGGTTATCCAACTTTAAAATACATTTGCAGAAATCAGTACTATTACCTAGTCATGTACCATCAGCAATGGCCACATTTATGCAAAATAACTTCCCGTTTATCTGGAACATGGAATCATTACATTATCTAGGAGTGTATATTACCGCAGATACAAAACTCTTGTATGAACGCAATTATGGTTCCCTAATAACAGAAATAACTGGGGATCTGCATAGATGGAAAGGCCATTCCCTGACATGGTTTGGCAGAGTTAATACTCTCAAAATTAACATAATACCTAGAATAATATATCTCCTGTATTCTGTACCTACAGTATACCACTCCCACAGACCCTTTTTTTAAATGATGCGTAAAGCTTTTATATCCTTTATATGGAACGATGGAAATCCTAGAATAGCATACGATATCCTACGCAGAAATAGAAAGGAGGGAGGAATTGGTCTACCAGACATTGCTCTGTATTACAGAGCAATGTCTTTGGTACGTATATTAAATTGGTGCCATGATTCCCTAAATGAAGGGTGGGTCTTGGTAGAGAAAAGTATGGTAGGTAGGAACCTAGCGGGAGCACCATGGAAACCGCCCAGGGATAGAGGATTGTCAAAACTCGAAATACTCTAGCAGTGTGGGACAGAATAAATTAATTTGGTAAATATGCGCCCTGCACATCACCATTGGCTCCACTAGGTGGTTACCCATGGTTCCCCCTGGGGGAGGAAGGGGGACCATTAGGCACATGGGGCTCAGACAGGAACACAATGTACTCAAGATATGCATCATCAGGAAATGTATTCCCCCCTATTGGAGCTGGTATCATCTCAGGGTGAAATGTCTGGGTGGAGATACTATCAAATGCTGAATTTCTTCAATATCTTTATTTAAAAAAAATATATTTTTATTTATTTAAAAAAATCTTCTCCGTCTTCTTTTTCTTTTCTTCCTACTTCTTCACCGCCCTCTCCTTATTCCTCATCCTTCTTTACCTCACAGTTTTCTCTCTCCCATTTGTGAAAGTGAAAGAGATATATATTTGAAGATATACAGAGGGGTTTATTTGAAAAATCTGTTTGTAAAATTGTATTTATTTTTTGTTTGTTTTTTCTCTTTTCTTTTTGTGTAATACATATAAATGTTTTTTTTATTTTTATTATTATTGTCTGTGTTTTGTAATGAAAAATATGAATAAAGAAGAATTAATCTAAAAAAGGTGGCGACTGTAGTCGGTGCTCACCTGTCACAATGCGGCTATGCCTGTGTCTTCTTTCCTGGCTCTCCCGCCACGCTGACGATGTTATCTTATCAGCAGAGCAGGGGGAGGGAGGAGCTGGAGATCTGCACAGAGACCAGGAGTATTTTCATATTAACAAGTGGGCAATCATCCACTTGTTAATATGATCCAGATCTGCAGCTCCTCCCTCCCCCAGCTCTGCTGATAGGATGACATTAACATGGCCCTGGAGACCTTGGAGAGGACACACAGGCTGAATCCTCTGCCCTGCCGAAAGTAGGACTGTACAGAGGAGGCAGAGAAAAAGGGGGCATTGTGATTAGAGAGAAAAGTGGGGGGCATGACTACAAGGGGCACTTTGATGGGGACTGTGATTGCTAGGGGCACTGTATTATAATCATTATAGTGAAGTCCCTTTTATATCACAGTGCCCCTTACATTATAGTAGGGAGGACCAACTCCGTGAATATTTGGCACCAACTGTGAAAATGCCTTGACCTATTTTTTGTCCCAGTCCAGGCCTGCTTATAGCAGCAACTCAGCAGCACAGCTCCCATTCTCTCCCCTCCCAGCAGTGACTTAGATGCTCGCCTCCCCCTGCTCCCACTTCCAGCAGTGACTTGGTGGAACAGCTCCCTCTGCTCTCCCCTTCCAGCAATTAATCAACAGCTCTGTTCCTCTTGCCCCCCCCCTCCCTCCTATCAGTGTCTCAGTAGTTCAGTCCTCCCTCTCTGTTCCCTCATCCAAGATGTGACTTGACAGCTTCCAGCCATTTGGGACTAAATATTTTGAAAAAAAAATGTCTCCCTTACATTTTAGTACAAAACATATCAAATAGAAATGCAAGGCAATGATAGACACCCCCAGAATGACCCCTCTTGCCAAATGTTATCTCACCGTATATCAGGTCAATCATAACACAAGCATCCCCACCCCTTTATGTACATGTAGCTACTGGGCGGGTAATGCCCTGGCCACAGTTGACTGGGTGGCAGTGGGCAGGAGTGACAACCTCCTGCTGGGTTCATTCCAAACCCAAGTTTTGACCAAACCTGCGCTCATCCTTCATGTAGAATCATGTTATCGCTTGTTAAAAAAATAGGCAAGAGGGGGCTATGTACTTTATTTTTAAGTAGTAGCTTCTGAATTCAGGTCTGCATACAACATACTGTATTTAATAAAAGCAAACCTTATCTATTTATAGTGGACACCTCAACTTTCAACATGCCTATGCAGTGAAGTTCACCTTGGGTGAATGCAGACGTCTAAGTCCTGAAGTCATCAAGCAAGCTCTGAGCCAAGAAGATATTGAATCTCTCCGTGACACAGTCTACAAATTCGGGGTCTATAACGGGCCCAGAATGGTGGCAGCCTCCTACAGCGATTCACAAGTTTCACAACCCACATTGCATGCTGAATATCGTCTGTTGCATGGTGAGGGTAACGTTTCTCCCATTCAGAATCTGATGAACAAAGCACCGGAGGCCGGATGCGTTGTGTTTTTTTCTTTATACTCCCCATGTTTAAGCCGGTGTGTTAATATTGAGAATGATTTCAATATTATAAAGGAGCTTTCTGTATTTGATAATGTAAATGAAGCTCAAAGAGCTTTTGTTTTTAGAAACATATACTCTGATGATAAGAAGAGACCCGATAATGAAATCGTGGATGGTTGGCGTTCACTCAATGAAAGGATGACTCTATTCAATTGTAAAAATGGTAACTGCGATCGATGCTTCATAAGACCTGTCGGTGGTAAAGAAAGCCTTGTCGTTCGGAAATGCCTTCATCCGTAATTAAAGGGTATGTCAGGGCAAAAGGAAAAATACATATTCAGTACACCTCTAAAACACGAGCACATTTCTTCATGTTTTATTCATTTTTAAAAGGTGGTAAGAATGAAAAAAATACTCATTGACCTGCCAAAAATCTAGTGAGCTCTTAATTTCCTCTTTGGGAATGACAAAACAGTGGTTCTGCTGTACTGAAATGTCAACTAGCATTGTCAGTCCTGCCTGCTTAACTACCGAATTCCACCTATCCCCTTCCTTCTCTGTCCACTCCTCCAACGTACATTTCAATGTAGCTGCCTTGAATCGCCAAGAGCCTGCCCACACACTTAGGTAGATTCAGGTACGTGAGCCTAAAGATTGCGGCGGCGTAGCTTAGCCATTTCAGGCTACGCCGCCGTAAATTAGCTAGGCTAGTAATGATTCTAAATCAACTTACCTGCTAATCTACGGCGGCGTAGCCTAAAACGAGCGGGCGTAAGGGCCCCTAATTCAAATGACTTGGAGGGGGGTGTGTTGTATGGAAATGAGGCTTGACCTCACGTTTTTTGACGTTTTTTGCTACTGCGCATGCACCGGGCGCCTACATTTCCCAGTGCGCATTGCGGCTAAGTACGCCGCACGGGCCTATTGATTTCGACGTGGATGTAAACGACGTAACTCCCGATTCGCGGACGACTTACGCAAACAACATAAAAAAATCAAACCTCGCGGCGGGAACGGCGGCCATACTTTAACATTGTTATTCCACCTCATAGGTGGAATAACTTTAGGCTGCCTAAGGCCTTACGGAAACGACGTACTTCGACTGCTGCGGCCTGGCGTACATTCGGGAATCGGCGTACACGCTCATTTACATAATCTACGCCGGCCACAATGGAAGCGCCATCTAGCGGCCAGCAGAAAAATTGCAAGCTAAGATAGAACGGCTCAAGCCGTCCTATCTTAGCTTTGTTTAAGCGTATCTCTGTTTGAGCATACGCTAAAACAAACGCCGGCGTAGATTCAGAGTTAGGCCGGCTTATCTACTGATGAGCCGGCCTAACTCTTTCTGAATCTACCTAACTGTATTTAGGGAGGTATTTTGGGAGATGTAGTTCTGGACGAGTGCATTTGTCAATAGGAATTGAGCTGCCAGCAATCGACCCTGCAAGAATTTTACAAGGCTGGTGATGATGTCACCAAAAGCAATAAAAACAAAAAAAAAGATTCTTGCTACAGGTACAAAGTAAAAGAAAAAAAATAATACATAAATGCTGGAACATGATCTTAGAGGGGGAGAATGATGGTTGGTGGTAAACTTGGGTCATGTCAGAGTATTATAGAGCAGTGGTTCTCAACCTCAGCCCTCAAGTACCCCCAACAGATCATGTTTTGGGAATTTATCTTAGATAAAATAGCTGTCCAAAATGCCATTGACTGTGATTTAAAGCACCTGAGCAAGATAAAGGAAAACCTGCAAACATGACCTGTTGGGGGTACTCGAGGACAGGGTTGAGAACCACTGTTATAGACCACTTATGGATTGACAATGGATTGACATACAAATTCTGCAGTTTAGAAAACATGGTTATTTCAATCAGTATGAATTATTTTGCCCTTTGTTTAATTGAATAACAAATGCTTGCAGGCTTCAGGGAAACTGTAATGGTTTTTGATCAATTATATTATTTTAATGTTTGCAAATGTATAATCTATAAATGTAGAAAAATCAATGTTTAAATTGCTTCAATAAAATCTTTCTTTTGCAAATGTAAAAAATGGTGCTTCTATTACACTCTGTATGCAGGGCCTACTGATGCTGGTGATACTAATAAGAAAGCATAGCGTTGTCTCCCCCACTGCGTAAAGCCTCGTACACACGATTGGATTTTCGGCAGGGAATTGTATGATGACAGACGGTTGGCCTAAAATCAGACCATTAGGGCCAGATTCATAGAGATCTGCGGCGGCGTAACGTATTGTCTTTACGTTACACCGCCGCAAGTTTTCAGCGCAAGTGCCTGATTCACCTTGCGTGTAAACTTACGGCGGTGTAACGTAAAGCCGTCTGTCGCAAGCCCGCCTAATTCAAATGGGGCGTGTACCATTTAAATTAAGCGCGCTCCCGCGCCGAACGTTCTACGCATGCTCCGTCTGGAAATTTCCCGCCGTGCTTTGCGCGAAATTACAGCGCCCAACGTGTTTTTTGAACGGCGACGTGCGCAACGTACTTTCGTATTCCCGGACGTCTTACGCAAAAAAAATAAAAAATTTTAATTCGACGCGGGAACGACGGCCATACTTTAACATGGATGGTGTAATATTACCCCATCTAAATAGCACTCTTAACTTTATGAGGCGAAAAAGAGAATGCGACGAACGCGCGTACCTTTGTGAATCGCCGTAATCAGCTAATTTGCATACCCGATGCTGGAAAACGACGCAAACTCCACCCATCGGCCGCCGGAAAATTACACCTAAGATCCGAAGGCGTACGAAGCCGTACGCCTGTCGGATCTTAGCCAAAACCCGTCGTATCTTTGTTTGTGAATTACAAATAAAGATACGACACGGCAAATTTGAAAGTACGCCGGAGTATCAGCACTTTTTCTGTGAATCTGGCCCCTAGTATGCTCCTTTAGACAATTGTTGTCCAAGATTTGGCCAACCAATGTTGGATGGCAGGCTAATACATTTTCGGCGGACAACGGTCTGTTGTCAGATTTCCGTATCTGTAAACAAGTCTGTCACACAAAAGTTGAAAGTACAAACACGCATGCTCGGAATCAGTGCTCACCAAACACGACATTAGCAGAAGGGGCACAAAGGGTGGTGTTTAAGAGCTGAAATTCCACTTAGTACATCACTACATTCGTATTTGTTTGCTGACAATTGTGTACCGTTAGTATGCAAGACAAAATCCAGGGACACGCCCTTTTGACAAAAGTCTGACGCTCTGTTGGCCAACAATCTGATCATGTGTTCCAACCCCAATTAGCATTTTTTAAATGTATGTCCTTTCATAATGCGTTTTTTATAATATAAATCCGGTCACTTACTATTTTACAATCCGCCGCCGCTCCGTATAGTTATTCATAAAAAGATAGTTTATAAAATGTCCACACCGTTGTCATTTTGCTTGTGGGCATTGTGAAGCCCACAAGCACTTACTTCCTGGAAGTCTTGGATGGGGACTGTTAATTGGGTAGCGCACTGCATCCTGGGAAATGATGACACACATTTCCCAGGAGCATTAGAGGGAGATGATGTCAGGATCCTAGGTGATTCCAAAGGCAGATTTCGTGGGACCGCATAGCAACAGGCATTTCCAGATGAGTACTGTATTTTTTTTTTTTTTTTTTTTTTTTTTTTAGGTCTAATGAGCACAATAATGAAAAATAAATTTGGGATGGAAACTCCACTTTAAGGCTGGCCAAACATGGCTCATTCTTTTTTTTTTTTGATCAGCCAGAGGATTCCCACATCCACAAGCAATGAGGATGTAGGAATCCTCCCCTCTGTGCTATGGTATTCTGACAGTGGGGACTACTATACTCTCAGAATACACTGATCAGAACTGCAGCACATTGGCTGCAGCACAGATTGGAAAAAAAATAATGCAACATTCCCATTCGAGGGAAGCTGATCATTAGATCAACTTCTCTCAAGCTGGAATGTCGATGGTTGGATCAGAATTTGGCCAATCCTTGCTGAACCGCACCATTTTCAATCCATCTGTGGCCATCTTTATTCTCTGTTTCCACTGGTGCGACTTGTCATGCAACTTTGGACACATAAATTTGCATGACAAATCACAGCCCATTGATTTCAATGCCACCTGTTCCAACCTATGCAACTTAAAGTTGCAGCGACTTTGAAAGGATGCATGTACTACTTTGAGACGGCTTTTGATGCAACTTTGATTCAGAGAGTGTAAAGAGTGTAAAGTCGCATCAAGGTCGCACTCCAAAGTCACACTCTAAACAGTGCGACTTTTGAGTTGCACTAGTGGAAACGTAGCCCTACTGAACATCCATACAGCTGCCACATAAGACTATGGATACATTTGATTGTTAGGGGATTAATAACAACCAGTAGCTTTCAGTACTGGCAGCGTGGTGCTGATATATTTTGGTGTAGATAGGGGTTGATTTATGGTGCAGGGGATACCGATGCAGGAGAAGACAGTCTGCAACAAAGGATTATACTAACATAAGAGAGGGCAAGTGTAGAGGTTATGGAGAGATTACAGGAAGGATTAGTGTGAGAATTATTGTGAGGACTACAGGGAGAGTTAGTAATGTAGTTACAGGAAGTGCTAGTGTTAAAGTCAAACATTTTTTTTACCGTAATGCATGAGCAGTGTAGATAAGATGTCCCAACTTGTTTTGTGTCTGCCCCACCATGAGTACCATCCACCTTGCTATTAATTAAATTAATGAGACCACACATAAATTGGAGTACAAATGGCCATAGCAGCCTTTTTATTAACAACTTATCAGCCTGTTGGTCTTATGACGGCACCCAGAATTCCAACTTGTTCCACTTGTAACACTGCAGGACCTTTTACCATACCAGGCCTCCAGCCATGACACACCGGCTCAGAGACAACCCACACCCGCAGTGCAACTATTACCGTATTCCAGCTAGCCCTAGTAAGTGGAATACACCAGAGGGGCACATACCACCGATGAGCCCCCCCACACTTCCATCCCAACTGTATTTTCTTCCACCGTCAAAAGACCAATCACCGCCACCGCCCACTTGGGTGACACCTTACCCTTGGGGGCCCCTCCACTCCCACAATGTTCATTGAATGCCATCCTGCAACCCCCATGTACCACAAATCAATACACCCCCCCCAGATAAATGGACCCCTATCCTCCCTTGTAATACTGCCTGTTATCCGATTCCAATACTAAATGGCAAATGACCATCCCCCATTACGAAAACAATTTGACCCACCACTTAAAGGGGTTGTAAAGGTTTGTTTTTTATTTTCTAAATAGGTTCCTTTAAGCTAGTGCATTGTTGGTTCACTTACCTTTTGCTTCAATTTCCCTTCTAAAGTTTTTTTTCTTTGTCTGAATTTCTCACTTCCTGTTTCTCCCCAGTAAGCTTGCCCCCATCATCTGGCTGGGGGTTAGTCAGCCAGAACAGCTTACTGAGGAGGAAGAGGAAGTGGGAAATTCAGACAAAGAAAACAAAGGAAAAAGAACATTTAGAAGGGAAATTGAAGGAAAAGGTACGTGAACCAACAATGCACTAGCTTAAAGGAACCTATTTAGAAAATAAAAAATGAACTTTACAACCCCTTAACTTTTTTTTTTTTTTTAATTTTTGTAAAATCTCAGAAATGACCGCGCAATACGCCAAGTCGTCCAAGCCACCATGTCGGACTACAAGACCAACATATCCATGAAGGCTGTACAGAGACACTGGAAATCGAATTTAACCTCCCGAATGAGCTCCCTACTGGAGCAAACCCTCCAGATCGTTCCCACCAACATGTACTACCAGAAAGTCCGGTGGCCTGTGAAGGCGTGCAAATTAATGCACCTCAGGCACTTCCTTGCTCCACCTCATCCCCGGTACCCCTAACCAGCTGACACCCACCTCCCCCCTGAAAAATGCCTAGCTACCATCCATCTTAACGGCAGCTCGCCTGGCACCCAGAAGATAAGAGTAACTCCAGATCCAGATGAGACATGCTGCACTCCATCTGAAATAACAAAATACTGGATAACCCCCACACAACCATGAATACTTGCCCAGCATGATAAATCCCCCCCCCCCTTTTTCCACAATTAATCAGCCACCACAGAGGGCGAATGTAACTACAGAATCTTCTGGAGTCCCATCTCCTACTCCTCTCCACAGCCGCCTCATTCAACCCATATCAAGCAGCCACTGTGACCACCCTGATACGGAAGGAGTGCGAGGCATACTGTCTTTTTAAAAAAAAACGCTGCCCATAGACCACCCCAAAATTGGCTAAAACAGAAACTTGGAAAATGGAGACCCATCCCCATGCCACAGAAATGGCCCCCCCACTAGCTGGCGGACCTCCAAAAACTGCTGCACCACCTCCACTGGACAAATAGTGGAACCTGGCAATGGAAAAAAGTTGCACTCATGCAACCTAGCCCTCCTGGTACACCTTTGACCTGCGCAGCAATACGCTCCACCTGTCCCTACTACCAGAGCACCTCCTGTACCCAAATACCCCCCCCCAAACTTCCTAGCCGTACTGACCAGCTCGTTGGTCCGAAATTCCCGCCAAAAAGCCAGTGAAAAGAAACGCCTTAAATAAGGCAACTTCGTAGCTGAATGAACACAGAGATCCCAGCAATGCCAGATTGGCCTACAATTTAGCAAAGACCACCGGCCGCCTAACATCCTTTTGTTTTTGTGACTACCGATATCCTTTTACTGCCATTCAAACCCAAAATATTTTTGTAACATCCACCCCACCCTGTAACTTAAAGAAAGTCCGCCAGCTTCTTCTCTATAGTGGACACCGACACACTATGTTCATAGAGACAAAATAAAGGACCCTCACCCTTACCTCCAACTGCACCTGATCCACCCACGCTAGACCTACCACCAATACCGCCATAACTTGGTGTAGGCTGTCCCTATAACCTCACTCACCGACTCCTGATCCAACCTGCACCGGCTCAATACAATCTCCCACAGCCACCCGTGCCAAAGAACCCCCTGTTGCTCGGCCTCTGGTGCCAGCCCTCTGAACATATCCCACTGAACCTGGACAATGAGTCCGCTAGCGTATTGTCTACCCCAGGGAGGAGAACAGCATATAGAAAGATGTTCAATTGTAGGCAGTGAAGCACCCGGTGACACAACAGCCTTAGACCAGGTTGGGATGAACTGAGATGCGGTCAATGACTTGAACCACTCCCATGTAGTCACAATTCAACCTAATTTCAATTTCAAACAACTCGCCCCAGATTTCCATGGCCAGTAGTGCACTGGAAGAAGCACCAGGAGCACCCTGTTACTGAAAAAACCCACATCTAACCAGGAACACGGCCAAGGTGCCTGTGACAGACTCACCTGGGACAGAGGCTTTTGGAGGGGACTGAATGCTAGCCTCTTGCCTTGCGATCATGGGCCCTGGCATTTAGGGGAACGGTGCTCTTTGTGAGCTGTATGCCTGGGGACCGTGTATATGCCATATTAGAGTGACTGATTCATACTGTTGGGACATACAGTGTAAGGAGATGCTAATGCCATCCCCTCCAGCCATCTGTCTGTTCTCTGTGCTAATTGACCCTGCTATTGTGTGAAGATGTCCTGTGTTTACACTTATGATAAGGTGTATTGTATAGCAGGTGAGCAAGGAGACGTGACGTCTACCCTGAAAGGTCATATCTATGAGTCGCCTAGTCTGGGTAAATGATTAGTTAATTAGCTCATGTTAATTTATGTTCTGGTTACCTCCTCTTTAAACTGTATATTAATAATCCACCCGGTCGTCCAATTGTAGCCTCTATGGACAGTATCACCACTAATTACTCCCTATACATAGATTATTTTTTACAACCTTTAGCTCAAGTCCTTCCGTCATATCTTCGAGGTGGTACTCACTTAATTGAATTACTTTCGCCCTATTCTTGGGAGTCTACCTATTACTGGTTGTCTTTGGATGTTTGTTCTCTCTATACATCCATTCCACACTTGATAGGATTAAAGGCAGTCTCACACTTTCTTAAAGAAGACCCTAACCTTAATCATCAACAGATTGACTTCATTCTCTCAGCCACCAGGTTCTGTTTGGAACATACAGTAATTACTTCCAATTTGATTATTGACTTCTATTTACAGAAGAAAGGTACAGCTATGGGCGCTAATTTTGAACATAGCTACGCAAACCTTACCATGGGTTTATGGGAAGCCAGCTATATTGACAAAAACAACCTGTTTGCAGCTAATATGGTATTATATGGTATAAGGTTTAAACAACTCACCCTTATCCCCCTGGTGGGAATGTTCCAGTGTAAAAAAACTAAATGTTTAGCCTGTACTAATGTCCCCCATGGTAAAAAGAATTTTGTAGCTAATTAAAAGACATTTACCCTGAATTCCTTTTTTAATTGTTCTACGACACATGTTATTTACTGTATTTCTTGTCCTTGTGGTCTTTTATATATTGGCTGAACAATTAGAGCCCTCCGTAGGAGATTTGGCGAACACAGGCGGGCTGTTCAAGCAGCCAACCCCAAATATAGTGTAGCACGTCATTTTGCTACACATCATCATCAAGATACCTCTTTGTTGCAAGTGTGGGTGATTGAAGCCATACCCGAAACCCCCACTGCCGTTGAGAGATTTCAGCGCCTCTGTAAACAAGAAACCTACTGGATTTATTCCTTAAATACTATGTCGCCCCATGGCTTGAATGAGGAAATTGACACTAATAACATCATCTAATCATTTCCTTTGATTCTTCTTGCGTTTTTTAAGATAGTTCATGCCTACATATTATTGGGGACTTCGTGTCTTATGGGGTTTAGCCCCATTCTACAGAATAGGAGTGAGAGTGATCTGTCCTGTGGTCCACACATTTGTACATATTTGTACATATTTGTATGCGCATATAAGCAGAGTTTTAGTGTAATATATGTACATACATATGATTTTAACTACATTTTTTAAACAATATTCCTTTAAATAGCATTCCCAATACAATAATAATTTGACTATATATTTATTCCTATAGGGACTATATTATGACTGTTTTTGCTTTGGTGTTTCTAAGTGTGTGCGCATACGCGCATACATACAGTGGGTGACCGCGATATTGTGTCAATCTCGCTCCCATTCTCGGTGAGATTGACCACCTACGAGCCCCATCGCGGGAGCCAGCGCCGAGCTGGCTTGCCACGATGGAGACAAAGCCGTCATAGAAGCGACGGGAGATCGATCCCACCAATTCTAGGTGTGCCGTTTGGTATGAATCCTGAGGGGGAACTCCCCGCCTGATTTTACATAAAAATCCGGCATGGGTTCCCCCCTCAGGGGCATACCGGGCCCTTAGGTCTGGTATGGGTTGCAAGGAGACCCCCCTATGCCGAAAAACCGACGTAGGGGTTCCCCCCACAATCCATACCAGACCCGTATCCAAAGCACGCCGCCCGGCCGGTCAGGAAAGGAGTGGGGGCGAGCGCCCCCCCTCCTGAGTCGTACCGGGCAGCATGCCCTCAACATGGGGGGTTAGGTGCTCTGGGGCAGGGGGGCACACTGTTGATGAGGACAGGGCCCCTTCCCGACAACCCTGGCCGTTGGTTGTCGGGGTATGTGGGCGGGAGGCTTATTGGAATCTGGGAGCCCCCTTTAATAAGGGGGCCCCCAGATACCGGCCCCCCACCCTAAGTGAATGAGTATGGGGTACATCGTACCCCTATCCATTCACCTGCAAGCAAAGTTTAAACACAAATAAACAACACAGGGTATTAAAATATTTTATTAGTCTGCTCCGGGGCCCCCCTCTCTTCTTTAGCTCTTTCACGAGGGGGGCTTGCTTCTTTGACGTCTTTGGGTGGGGGCCGCTCTTCTTCCCGCCATCTGGTTCTCTTCTGCCGCCGGGGGGGTCGCTTTTATAAAAGCGCCCCCCACCGGCGGGCTTCCTCAAACGTCTTCGGCGGGGGGGGTGTGCCGCTCTTCTTCGCCGCCGTCTGGTTCTCTTCCGCCGCCCGGGGGGTCGCTTTTATAAAAGCGTCCACCCCCCAGCGGGCTTCCTCCGACGTCTTCGGCCGGGGATGGTGTGCTTCTGTCTTCTTCTTGCTTTTTGTCTTCTTGCTTCTTCTTCTGTCACCTTCTGCTGTCTTCGTTCCTTTAGGTGTTGACACGTCGCTTCCTCCCGCTGCAATGCCGGGTGCGGCGGCTCGCACCGACTTATATAGGCCACCTACGACGTCACAGTCCCATCATGCTCCGGTACCTACCCACGTACCTACCCTGCTCTGATCTTTTCCTACCTTGACCCAGGCTTGTCTTAAGGATCTTGCTTCTGCTTAAACCTGCCTGACCACCTGTAAATGACCCCGGCCTGTCTTAAGGACTTTGCTATCTTTTAAGTACCATACTTGACCCCGGCTTGCCATACGAATTCCACTTGCAGCAGCTGTAGCCTGATCAACAGTGCTAGATCCTCTGTCAGTACAGATCTAAAAGGACTTTTGCACCAGTCTCAAGCAGCCTCCAGGGATTACCTGTTCCACTCTTCTACACCCTGCTGGCAACCCATGCTTCTGTTCCATCCCAGGGGTATATTGCACTCAGCTGCAAGGGGAGCCTCTTTCAGCAACTTGGCCTTGGATAAGGTACATGACAAAGGCACACTCTGGTACCTGGTTTGCTTTAACCATGACCTAAGTAGTGACATATCTCCAGCATACCAATTGGTATTTCCCCAGTGAGATCCCACCTCCAGCACACACATCAGTCTTTCCCAGTGAGATCCCACCTCCAGCACACACATCGGTCTTTCCCAGTGAGATCCCACCTCCAACATATTATTGTTTTTTCCCCAGGGAAATCCCAACTCCAGCATGCACATTAGTCTTTCCTGCAGCACACATATTGGTCTTTCCCCAGTGAGATCCCACTGTCAGGACCTGGGCTTGAACCTGGGACCTCTTGTATGTCTGGCATTGTCTCTTCCCACTGAGCTATCTGGAATGCTGGACAGTTCCCTGCCTGATCTGCTGGATAAACCTACATGATCCTTTAGACTACTCTGCTTGGTGTCTTGATTGCCTTGAACCCCTTGCTCCTCCCATGAACTTCCTATACAAGCCTTGTCTTAGCACTTCCTCTTTGCCAGGTTATTGTGCCTTCCCAGTCAGTGCCTTGCTAGTTGTCTGCTCTGCTGCCATTTGTACCTGCAACCACCCGTGTTTGACCCTCAGCCTGTTCCTGGACTACTCAACTGCCTGATCCCAATCTGCAACCACCCGTATTTGACCCTCGGCCTGTCCCTGGACTACTCATCTGCCTGATCCCAATCTGCAACCCCCCGTGTTTGACCCTCTGCGTGTTCTTTGATTACTCTTCTGTTTGATCTCAACCTGCAGCCACTCGTGATTGATCCCTTGGCTTGTTTACTGACCACGCTGCTGTTTCATCCTTGTCTGCTTATCTGCTACTGGCTTGCTCACCTCCTGGTGGGGCGATCCTGAGGACCGCGACCTGGTGCTAACACGTAGCAAAATCCATCTTCACCATCAGGAGCTCTGGTGAACACCAGTTAGCGCTTAGACTCCGCACCTCAGGTAAGACCGTGTCATCTGCCAGAAGTGACTGTCTGTATACCTGTCTTCAACTGCTATAGCTATTGGCCTCTGAGCCTAATGCCTAAACGTGACACCCACCTTAAACACACATGTTGGTCCTCTCCAGTGAAATCCCAACTCCAGCACACACATTGGTCTTTGCACAGTGAGAATCCAACTCAACTCCACCTGTTGGTCTTTGCCCATTGAGATACAACCTCCAGCGCACACATTGGTCTTTTTTTCGCAGGGAGATCCCAACTCCAGCATACATATTGGTCTTTCCCCAGTGAGATCCCACCTCCAAAACACCTTACATTGTGGTACGCATATTTTACAAGGGGGGGCTTATTTGTTTGCCAATAAACTTTTTGAAAAACGGTACTACACTATCAAAGTTTATTCCTTTATATGTACACGGGCAAGATATATACCAGCAGAGTGGTGGAGAGTGCAAGACCAATGACAAAGGCTGATTGTGTATCCCATGCTGTTTTTTATTCTCGGTCTGGTGAGTGCATCCCCATTAGAGGATAGTATCCCCCCACGTGGTGAAATACAACCCCCTTGGTGATAAGGAGCACATGTTATGGAAGACACTACTCACAGCTGATGTTCATCTGCACCATTATTGAACACCTATGTTTTCATAGTATTATAATCAGAACTCACGTTATGATCATCTAGCGCTGCTGCAGTACACATTGAACTGTTTGGACTTTTTAGTCAATTGCATTCATTCACGTTTACTGTTTTCTTACAATTATTTCTTTTTTAAGCGGCTGCTTTCAGTTTGTCTATTTTTCCTGGTTATCACATATCTTTATCGCTATTTCCTGTGCGCTGAACAGTGTTTATCTGAAGGAAGGGCGCATATTTTAAACACTTTACATACAGTTTCGTTGATCCTTTCTCAGCTGCTATGGATGCATTAAGATTTTTGACCAATAGGAATCTAGACATAAACAATGTTTTTGTAAATAATGAACCTACTACCACTCAAGTAAATTATAACAGCGCTATGTCTGCACTAGGCAATGTTTTGGAGAAACAAGTAAGGGCCTGGTGGAACATTTATACACTTGAGCAGTACATTAAAGATAAAATCATCATCAGAAGCCTAAGGTGGGATGTTGTACCACAAGATGGCCTTGATGATCCAGGATCAATTCAGGAATGGTATGATTTTTTCATTGGGGTTGGGTTCAAACTGCAGGAACTCATCCTACAAAGGAAAAAACGGAAAATGGTCATTTTGGAATCAAAAATTAATGAATTTAATTTGCAACTTGACCCCATAAAAAATTCTCAAGAAATTATTGATTTCAACACTAGAATCAATAAGCGTCTCGAGAAAGTTGATAAGGACACTCAAAAAAAGAAAGTCAAAAAATACCATAGAGACATGGGCGACTTCAAAACTAATACCATATTTGCATGGCAACAATCATTACCGGACAATATCAATTTAATAGAAAAAAAGCAACCACAAGAAATACGACTGTCAGTGCCAATATTGACAGAACGCATTAATACATATGGTAATGAGGAGGTCACTATAGACTCACCTCAACGTTTCTCAACCCCTATTGCAAGAGGAAGGGGGAAAAGTAGAGGTGGTGGCACTAGAGATAACCAATATCAGAATCCACAAAGCAGAGAATACCAGATTCCCACACAAAATAAGTTTGCACCATTAAGAGCCTACCAAGAAAACCATGACAATGCCCCTCCTCCACGTCCTTTTTTAGGGCGAGGGGGGCCCCAAAGGAGGGGTCGAGGCCAGCCACCCCGCAGGGGGAAACCCCAGAATTACCCCTCTTCATACCACCCACCTGTCCATTATCCTCCACCCCAGTATCTGCCTCCACAATACCCATCAGGACAGTACCAGGAACAAGAATGGAGAGGAACTCAAGCCACGAACCAATGGGAGAAGGACCGCTTCCCATACCCGAAAAAGGACGAACCAGAGGGTGCAGGGCAGGATGGAGGTCGCAGAAAAAGAAGAAGGCATCAGGAATAGGAGGCATTTTTAATTTAACTTCTGTCAGGTCACCCGTAGCCAGGTGACAAGTGCACCCCGTAGGGGTCAGGGATGCACCACAGGGTGGTGAATCCTATGGCCGACTACTGCTAGCAGAGACGAAGCGTGAACCTAAGATCACCCAGGGCGCGGAGTCTAAGACCCAGTCTTGTATTCACCAGAGCCTTTGATGGTAAGGATGGTCTTGGCCGCGACTGGGTCCAGGTCGCATCCCCGAGATTCCTCAAGTCACACTCCGAAGCAGTCAGCAGGACAAACAGTGGTAATGGGCAAGCCGAGGTCAGGGCAACAGGCAGACAAGGATAACCGTGGGACATGCAAATAGTCAGGGGCACAGGCAGACAAGGAAGTCGGGGACAAGCCAAAACGGTACACGGAAAGATGATCGTAGCACTCTGCAAACAGGAACTAGCAAACTACACTGCAGACAGGAACTAAGCATAGGAACACTGTTGAACAGCACTGCAGACCTGTAGAGCAAAGGTTAATATAGGCTTCCTGGGATGGACTAGGGTGGAGCCATACAGGAAGAGGAAGTGATAAAAAGGGAAACCAGAACAGGATCTGCCTCTAATGAACACATGGAGATCAGGTAGGCAGACAGACTTGATGCATATTCATGACAGTACCCTCCCTCTTAAGGCCCCTCCCCCTCCCCAGCCTGGAGCCAGGGCTAAAGGGGAATCCCAGAAGAAACCTCCTCGACAAATGGGGCGCAAAGATCTCAGATGCAGAAATCCAAGACGCCTCCTCAGGACCAAATCCTCTCCAAAGCACAAGGTACTGAAGAATGCCTCTGCAGAGACGAGAATCCAGAACTTGAGTATCCTCATTGACCAGAACCGAAGTAGGGACAGGAGGAGAGGATTTATTGAGGACCAAAGGCCTTTTAGAAATAAGTAAGGGCATGAGAGGGTCAACAGGAATCTGAGGAGGATCAAGCAGACCCTTAAAGATGAACTGGGGATTAAGCACAGGACCATCAGACTGGGCAGAGATCAGAGGAACCCTGAAGTCAGGTTGGTTAGAAGGTGACAGGGCACAGGAGTCAAGCTGGATAGCAGGGAAATCAGCAGAATACAGAGAGCCCTGAAAACAAGGTAGAAAACCCCATTTGGCCGAATGAGGCAATCTATCCAAAGGATGGATTGAGCCCCTTAGACAGGTTGCAGGAGGGCCTGAACAAGAAAAGGTAGGAGACTCACTGGGCATGGGCCGACCTGGCATAGCTGATGCAGAGGCCGATTGAATAGCATAGTCAGGTGTAGTGATTACCCGAATCGCATCACAAGGCGTAGTGACTGCAGAACTCGCAGACAAGTTAGCCTGGCTGTGCGTTTTAGGGACAGTCAACGGTAAACTGGAGTGAATGATCGGCTCAGGTTCACAGACGGGCTCCTCATCCAGAGTGCTACATTGGCTAGAAAGTGCATCAGCCTGACTATTGCAGGACACATTCCGGACACCACTACATGTGGTAGGACGAGCAAAAGATTCTGAAATGGTGGCAACAGGAAGTTTCTCTTTTGGGGCAACCTTGGGTAGGCAAGACGTGGAACAGGAGGGACCCCAAGCCAGGATCTGTCCAGCAGTCCAGTCAATGTGAGGAGAATGGAGTCTTAACCAAGGAAGACCCAAAACGATAGGAGCTGAGGTCTTAGGTAGAACAAGGAAGGATATCCACTCCTGGTGAAGTGTGCCTACTGACATCTTAACAGGGACTGTCTGGAAGCGAATAGGACCCCCCGGGAGAACAGTGCCATCAATCGCCGAGACCACCAATGGTGTGGTGAGGGGCAAAAGGGTAAGTCTCATGGGCGATGCGATTTCCCAGTCTATGAAATTGCCAGCGGCTCCGGAATCCAGATATGCCGAGACCGAATGAGAAGAAGCACCAAAATGAAGGGACACAGGAAGAAAAAGACGAGAAGGTGAAGGGGATATTTCTGGATCCAATACTCCACCTTCCAGATGTATTGAACCCGAGCGTTTCTCGGGGCGAAGAGGGCAAGTGTCACGAAAATGACTTTTGCCCCCACAGTATAGACACAGGCCTAGAGTTCTGCGCCTGGCACGTTCCTCAGGGGATAGTCTGGTCCGACCCAGCTGCATGGGTTCCTCAGTTGGCAAGGGATGCTCCACGGGTCGAAGAGAGGGGAGCTCAGGCTGACTAAGGGCCAAGGGATGTTGGCGTCGCTTTTCTAGGGTCCTTTCCTGAAAGCGAATATCGATCTGATTACACAAGGAGATCACTCCGTCCAGATCAGTGGGGATGGTTCTTCCTGCTAGTTCATCCTTCACTCTATCAGATAGGCCATGCAAAAAGGTTGCGACTAAGGCCTCATTGTTCCAACTCAGTTCAGCTGAGTGGATACGGAACTGAAGAGAGTATTGTCCCACTGAACGGGATTCTTGGCGGAGACGTAAAAGGGCGCTGGCTGCTGAAGAGACACGAGCCGGTTCTTCAAAGATATTCCGAAAAAGTTTCAAGAAAACAGGCAGGCTAGAAACCACTGGATCATTCAATTCCCACAGAGGGGCAGCCCAGGCTAAGGCTTCCCCGGAGAGGAGAGAAATGATATAGGCTATCTTGGCCCGATCAGATAAGAAGTACTGGGGCAGGAGCTCAAAATGAATAGTGCATTGGCTAAGGAATCCCCTGCAGGCTTTGGAGTCTCCAGAAAAACGGATTGGAGGTGATAACTTCAGTGAATGCGACTCTGCGACTGGTGCAACAGGTGCAGCTGCTGGTTGTACTTGGGGTTGCGGATTCGGGGTTCCCAGCGAGGTCTGAAGCTGATCAAAGCGGGAAGCCAGATCCTGAAGGAAACGCATCACCTGATCCTGATTAGCTTCATGCGTCTCGAGTCTGCGAACAATGCACTGTAATGGATCATCTGCGGGGAGCGGCATGTCGGCCGGATTCATGGCTGTTCAAACTGTCAGGTCACCCGTAGCCAGGTGACAAGTGCACCCTGTAGGGGTCAGGGATGCACCACAGGGTGGTGAATCCTATGGCCGACTACTGCTAGCAGAGACGAAGCGTGAACCTAAGATCACCCAGGGCGCGGAGTCTAAGACCCAGTCTTGTATTCACCAGAGCCTTTGATGGTAAGGATGGTCTTGGCCGCGACTGGGTCCAGGTCGCATCCCCGAGATTCCTCAAGTCACACTCCGAAGCAGTCAGCAGGACAAACAGTGGTAATGGGCAAGCCGAGGTCAGGGCAACAGGCAGACAAGGATAACCGTGGGACATGCAAATAGTCAGGGGCACAGGCAGACAAGGAAGTCGGGGACAAGCCAAAACGGTACACGGAAAGATGATCGTAGCACTCTGCAAACAGGAACTAGCAAACTACACTGCAGACAGGAACTAAGCATAGGAACACTGTTGAACAGCACTGCAGACCTGTAGAGCAAAGGTTAATATAGGCTTCCTGGGATGGACTAGGGTGGAGCCATACAGGAAGAGGAAGTGATAAAAAGGGAAACCAGAACAGGATCTGCCTCTAATGAACACATGGAGATCAGGTAGGCAGACAGACTTGATGCATATTCATGACAACTTCAGTGGAACTCACACATAAAGAACTGAATATTTTAAATTTAGGCCTAAAATGTGGCATGAAGAAACCGGTCAACAAATTCAATGTATACATAGATATTCATAAATATATTCGTAAACTGAATATGAAAAAATATTTCATTAGATGTACTCCACGCATTGGCAACAATGTCACGAGTTCGGAGACCGTAGTCAACAGTGGATTAAAGAACAAATCATTATTTAATCCCCTCAATAACCCAAATCACCAGGTGGAGGTGTTCAAGAGTTTGGTACTGAGAGACCTAGACCACTTGAAACCTAAAAAGAACGTCAATGTAAAACACATACAAGAAGGAATCGATATGTTAGAAAAACGGAAAGATATTATTATAAGACCGGCGGACAAAGGAGGGGGAGTAGTGATCCTGAGTAAGGCCTTTTACCATGGACAAATTTCGGATATGTTGGCAGACAAGTCCACATACAGCCTATTGGAGCAGGATCCGACTCATGCTTACAGACAACAGCTACAGGCACTTGTTAAAAGAGGCTCCCAATTAGGGGTTCTAACAGCGAAAGAAAAAAACTACCTGACACCAGCTAGTAACAAAGTCCCAACTATTTACACTCTTCCTAAGATACACAAAGATCCCCTGAACCCCCCTGAGAGGCCAATTGTTAACAGCATTGACTCCATATCTTCCAGAATGGGACAATATCTGGATACCTTTTTACAAAAGAGTGTAAGAATAACAAAATCTTATCTGAAGGACACTAAGGATCTCTTGTTAAGCCTTCAGGAAATCACTCTGGAGGTAGACTTACCCGTGTTACTTGTAACTGCAGATGTATCGTCTCTTTACTCCATCATACAACACGATGACGCACTGCTTGCCCTGAATTGGGCGCTTTGCCAAAGAGATGATCTGCCACACAATCAGAAAGTTTTTATTGGTAATGCTCTCGATTTCTGTCTATCCCATAATTTCTTCTGGTATGACAGCAAGTATTATTCCCAAAAAAGAGGAGTTGCCATGGGCGCGAAATTTGCACCAAGCATAGCAAATCTGTTCATGGCCGAATGGAAAGATAAGGTGATTTTTAAAGACAGACGGAGTGAATTAATTTTTTATAAACGATACATTGACGATTTGTTTTTTATCTGGGCTGGTTCCACTGACTCACTTACCGATTTTTTAAGCATTTTAAATCACAATAATAAAAACATCAAGCTAACCTCGGAATACAACAGTTCTGAAATTAACTTTCTAGACGTAACTGTATACCGACATGAACAAAGATTAGCTACAAAGGTATTTTTTAAACCCACCGACAGAAACAGTTACCTCCCTACCACCAGTGGACACCACCCATTGTGGATCAGAAACATACCCAAAGGGCAGATTATGAGGGTGAAACGAAACTGCACTGAGACAGACAACTTCATTGCGCAATCTAAAATTTTGACTGATAGATTTGAAGCCAGAGGCTACCATCCGGACAAAATGAAAAAATTGGTGGAAGAAGTATGAAATATACCCTGGAAAACATGTTTACAGAACAAAAAATCCGACAGTGATCCAGCCACCAACACAAAAGAGTGGGGCTTTCTATCCCAATTCCACGCCCAGTATAAAGAAGTGGAGGAAATCTTTAACAAACACTGGCACATATTACTGATGGACAAGAAACTGGGACCCTCACTCCCACCTAAGCCGCAGTTCATCTATAAAAAGGCCTCGAATCATGGGGATCGGATTGTAAAGAAGGTACTGGATCCGCCCGCTAAACCTAAGACCTTTTGGAGTCAAAATGGTTTCTTTGCATGCAGAAAATGCAAACCTTGCAGAGAAGTTACACATATCATGAGAGGCCTCGAGAAGTTCACATGCCCGGTCAACAGCACAGAATTTGACATTGACCAGTTTATCACTTGCAACACTGACCATGTTGTATATGCACTAAAATGCCCATGAAATTTAATCTATATCGGAAGAACGAAGAGGAAAATGAGAATACGTGTGATGGAGCACATCAATAATATCAAGTCAGGTTATGAAGACCATAACGTATCACTCCACTTTAAATTGAAGCATAACCAGGATCCATCTGGGTTACAATTTTGGGGAGTTCAACATATAACGCAAAACTGGAGAGGAGGCCATAGGATCCGAGAATTATCAAAGAGTGAAACAAGATGGATCTTTTTGACTGAATCACTTGCCCCAAAAGGCATGAACATTGAGTTGGATATCAACTGCTTTATAAGTGATGCATAATAACATATATATTACACAGAACACGGATTATTTGACTATCCATATCCCATATGGTTTGGAGTTATTGGTCTCCAAAAAGTCGCCCATGCTCTATTGTATCGTTATCAGATCACCCAATATGTATGGCCTTATGATCCAATCAATATGTTCTAAAGTTGGGTTAACATACCATGTGGTTTTAGATATTATTATTCATGTTTTTAGGACATTTCTTTAAACATTTATCTATTTATTTTAAGAATGGTCTTAATGCTGGATTTTATACACTGGGCACATTTTATTGGTTTTAGTGTTTTAGTGTTTTATGCTTATCCATTTTATTGTTCCGTTCTTATAATCTCATAACCATTTTACCACTGATGTCACTCTTAATGGATACTAGGTATTATTAGTCCCAGGGATATTTTAATTCACTGTATCTATTTAATTCTATATTGTAATTGTTTATCATTCCTTTTAAAAGTATGCATGCACTGTATATCCTGTACGGGCTATATGCACTGCGGGATATCACAGTGTATTTACATATTGGTACTGGCAGCTTGAGGCTTTTTGGACCAATTGGTCCAGTCAGACAGGGGTGGGCGGGCCTGCAGTTCTCCTTCAGGAGATGCGCGCGCACCTCTGACGTCTCACACCATTGATAGGCTGATCTGACCTGTCATGGACAGCGGCCCTAAATCATTGATGCAGCTGCGCGGTTTGTGAGTCCATCTCACTTCCGCCCAAGACCTGGCACTGGTCTCACGCATGCCACAGCGCAGGCGTGAGACTCGTGCCAGGACGCTGAGTCAGAGGGCGGTCTTTTTGCCAACACCTAGCGGCATTCGATGCCTGCTAGAACGCCGCCTTCCCACTTCCGCCCTACTATGGGTATATGCCTCACGCGCGCCATCGCGCATGCGCGAGAATGACGCCGTGATGGCGAATTACGAGTGGGACGCCTCTGGCTATATAATAGGTCGCCGAGAGTTGCAGCCACGCCCTCAGACAAAGTCAGCCAATGACGAAATGCGTCAGGGCGTGGCCAACATCGGACGACCTAGACACTGTGCCCTCCAAGGATCAGGAACTGAGAACAGAGCCGGAGCGCCATTTCTTACCTGGATAGGCAAAGAGAGACAGGCACAGTACTTTACATGCTCTTTTATCTTACATTGTGGTACGCATATTTTACAAGGGGGGGCTTATTTGTTTGCCAATAAACTTTTTGAAAAACGGTACTACACTATCAAAGTTTATTCCTTTATATGTACACGGGCAAGATATATACCAGCAGAGTGGTGGAGAGTGCAAGACCAATGACAAAGGCTGATTGTGTATCCCATGCTGTTTTTTATTCTCGGTCTGGTGAGTGCATCCCCATTAGGGGATAGTATCCCCCCACGTGGTGAAATACAACCCCCTTGGTGATAAGGAGCACATGTTATGGAAGACACTACTCACAGCTGATGTTCATCTGCACCATTATTGAACACCTATGTTTTCATAGTATTATAATCAGAACTCACGCTATGATCATCTAGCGCTGCTGCAGTACACATTGAACTGTTTGGACTTTTTAGTCAATTGCATTCATTCACGTTTACTGTTTTCTTACAATTATTTCTTTTTTAAGCGGCTGCTTTCAGTTTGTCTATTTTTCCTGGTTATCACATATCTTTATCGCTATTTCCTGTGCGCTGAGTGTTTATCTGAAGGAAGGGCACATATTTTAAACACTTTACATACATTATGGTCTTCCCCTGTGAAATCCCAACTCCAGCACACACGTTGGATTTTCCCCAGTGAGATCCTACCTCCAGCACACACATTGGTGTTTCCGCAGGAAGATCCCAACTTCA
This sequence comes from Rana temporaria, assembly GCF_905171775.1. Taxonomy (NCBI): domain Eukaryota; kingdom Metazoa; phylum Chordata; class Amphibia; order Anura; family Ranidae; genus Rana; species Rana temporaria. Next base: position 32,406,837 of record NC_053492.1, on the reverse strand, counting down.
ACACACATATTGGTCTTTCCCCAGCGAGATCCCATAACCAGCACACACATTGGTCTTTCTCCAATGAAATCCCACCTCCAGCACCAAAACATTGGTCTTTCCCCTGTATTCATCCTCCAAGCCCATATGATCTTCTGTTCCCCTCCCAAGACTCCTTCCTGTGCAGTCACACATGCCTACAATGGTAGAGAGTGATAGGCGTCCCGGGAGGCACACGTCAAGTCAAAGCCTTCTGTGTGATTGTGAAAGGCAGTCTCAGCCTGGACCCCCACCATGCCCCCAACACGTTTCACTCCACCCACTGAAACTTACTCATGGGATGGAGTCTCCAGGTGGAAGGGGGCGGGTAAATGCATGATTGGCCACCACCCAGTAAAAGAAAAAACACCAGGAGTGTGAAGTGATTGCGAAGGGCTGGTGTCACGTACCTGGGTGAAGTCTGAAGTGACGAGGTCAGCCTCTCTTGAATCTCGGGCCCTGGTCCCGCTGAGAGCGGAGAAGCCAAGGGCCAGGGGAGACACGAGTGCCCGCAGATGTAACTCTGGAAGCCCGCAGCAGGTGATGCGAATCTTGAAAGGCAGGAAGTCGCAGCAGGTTGCAGGGACAAAGTCGCAGCAGGTTGCAGGGACGAAGTCGCAGCAGGTTGCAGTGACGAAGTCGCAGGTACCCGGGAAGTTGAGTGGAGCCAAACAGGAGACAGGAGCGTGGTCACATGTAAAGCCGGGTTCAGCAACGAGCAGGCAGCAAGGCACAAAGTCATCAGGCAGAAAACAGGGTCACGTGGGAAGCCGAGTACAGGAACCGAGAGTCAGAGGTGAAGCGAGTCCAATAGAAAGGTCAAGGAAGCCGAGGTTCAGTAACTGGGATCAGGAGCACAGGAACAGGCACAGGATACAGGGACCGGAACCGCTGAGATCCATCAGCACTAGGCTGGGGTCAGTGCACCCTTTAAATAAGCTGTCTGGCGCCAAGGGACGCTCACGCTCCCGCGAATTTGCGGGGACAGCTCTAATAGTTCTCTTACATTGCCCCCTTTTTACGGGCAGCCTCCGGATGCCCCTCAGGGGTTTCTTTTCTGGATGGCGCTGGAAAAAGGCACAAACTTTTTGTGGGGCATGCACATTGGAAGCTGGTTCCCAAGAGATCTCTTCCGGACCATAACCCTTCTATTTAATCAAGAATTGCGTTTGACCCCTCTTGGTCTTGCAATCCAGAACAGCTTCGACTTCATACTCCTCGTTGCCTTTCGACGAGAAGTGGAGGAGGGTTTTCCGGATCCCGATTGGAAAATGGGTTAGGCACTGTTGGTTTTAGTAGAGAGATGTGGAATACCGGATGAATTTTCAGGTTCCTATGTAGAATTAGCTCAAAGGCCACAGGGTTAATTTTCCTTTTAACTGGGAAAGGCCCCAGAAACCTTGGGCCAAGTTTCCTGAAGGGACAACTCAGCTTTAAATTTGCAGTAGACAACCAGACCTTGTCTCCTGGTTCCAGATTTAAGTTACCTCTGTTCTTTTTGTCAAAGAACTTCTTGTTGCTCGCTTGGGCTTTAGAGATGGTATCCTGAAGTAATTTGTTGTTAGTGTTGATAAAGTCTAGTCTGTCTTGTACAGCAGGTATGGAGGACTCAACAGGCAGTTCAGGCAAAAAGGAGGGATGATTGCCATAATTGGCGAAAAAGGGTGATTGCTTGGTAGCAGAGTGAATAGAGTTGTTGTAAGCAAACTCCGCCAGTGGGAGAAGGGAAGACCAGTCATTCTGAGAGAAGGAGGAAAAGCACCGCAGGTACTGCTCCAAGGTTTGATTGGTTCTCTCCGTCTGTCCATTAGTCTGGGGGTGGTAAGCAGTGGACAGACGGAGTACGATGTTTAATGCTTCACATAGGGACCTCCCAAATCTGGAGGTGAACTGCACTCCTCGGTCAGAGACAATGTTGTCAGGGATCCCATGCAATTTCACGCTTTCTCTGATAAATGTGGAAGCCGTCTCGGCAGCAGAATGGGTGCCTTGTAAAGAAACAAAGTGTGCCATTTTGGTCAGACGGTCCACCACAACAAATATAGAAGTGAAGTTCTCAGACGGGGGAAGTTCCACAATAATATCCATAGAAATCATGCTCCAAGGTTTCTTGGGCACCGGAAGGCTTTCAAGTAGGCCCCAAGTCTTGGCTCGGCTGGTTTTGCAGCGTAGACATGTCGCACAGGATCTTACATATTTGTTACAGTCCTGTATCAGGTCGGGCCACCAAAAAGAATGGGAAATTAAGTCTATAGTCTTCTGGATACCGAAATGGCTTGCCAGGGGGTGATCATGACACCGTTTGAGAACAGAGACTCTGAACTGTTCCGGGACAAAGATCTGTTCCTTGTGATAGTAGAGTCCATCCTTAAACTGAAGAGGTAAATCTGGAGATGGGGGATGCTCTGTCTCATCTGTCTTTATTTGGAACATCAGGTCTGACTGAAGAAGAAGAAAGTTCTTGGCTGGCAAAATGGTGTCTGGCTCTGAAGGTTGAACTGAATCATGGAACATGCGCAAAAGCGCGTCTGGTTTGCCATTTTTTGAACCAGGACGGAAGGTGATATGAAATGGGAGAAGAATAATGCCCATCTTGCTTTCCGGGGTCTTAGTCTCTTGGCTGTCCTCAAATATTGCAAGTTCTTATGGTCCGTGAAGATGAGAATAGGGTGAGCGGCTCCTTCCAACAAATAACGCCATTCCTCAAGTGCAGCTTTAATGGCTAACAGTTCCCGGTCTCCAACATCGTAGTTCCTCTCAGAAGGATTCAATTTTTTGGAGAAAAAGGCTACGGGATGCAATAAAGATTTAGGACCCTGTTGCTGCGACAGAATAGCTCCAACGGCACTTTAGGAGGCGTCCACCTCCAAAATATAGGCCAGGGACGGATCAGGATGCTTCAGGATGGGAGCCGAAGTGAAGAGGGTCTTTAATTGTTCAAATGATACTTGTGCTTCAGGAGTCCATCGGAAAGGAACATGCTGTTTAGTTAGTTGGGTAATAGGCGAGATGATACCAGAATTTTTTTTTAATACATTTTCTATAAAAATTAGCAAAACCCACAAACCTCTGTACTGCCTTCCTGTCAGTAGGGGCGGGCCATTCCAGAACTGCAGCGACTTTCTGTAGATCCATGGAAATGCCATCAGCAGAAATGACGAGTCCAAGAAACTGTATGGTCCGCTTTTCGAAGTCGCACTTCTCAGCCTTGGCATAGAGGTGATGTTCACGGAGTCTACTCAAGACCTTCTTCACATGGGTGCGGTGTAGTTCAATCGTTTCAGAGAATATAAGAATGTCATCGAGGTAGACTATGATAAACAGATCAAGAAAGTCCCGAAAGACATCATTTACCAAATGTTGGAAGGTGGCCGGGGCAGTGCAGAGGCCGAAGGGCATAACTAAGTACTCAAAATGCCGAAGCGTGTTCTGAAAGCTGTTTTCCATTCATGTCCTTCTTTGATCTGGACTAAATTGTAAGCACCCCTTTGATCTGGACTAAATTGTAAGCACCCCTTAGATCAAGTTTGAAAAATATGTGTGCTCCCCGCAACCTCTGGAACAATTCAGGAATCAGCGGAAGTGGGTATCGGTTCTTGACAGTGATCTTATTATGGTCCCGGTAGTCAATACAGGGTCTTAGAGAGTGGTCTTTTTTTCGACAAAGAAAATACCAGCTCCTGCAGGTGAGGAAGAATGCCAGATAAACCCCTTTTCCAGACTTTCGTCTATATATTTGCGCAGGGCTTCTAGTTCAGGTTCTGAAAGCGGGTAGATTCGACCAAAAGGAATCTCGGATCCGGGTAAAAGTTCAATAGGACAGTCATAAGTCCTGTGTGGGGGCAAGGTATCTGCACTTTTCTTATTGAACACATCCAAGAATTTATGGTAGGCAACGGGCACCAGTTTTACAATTTCAGGGTCCGGACAAATACTGAGAAGGGGGAGTAGGGTTACAGGTCCTTTCTGGAAAACATTGTACCTGACAATAGTCGGATGAGAAGGAAACTTTTCCAGTGACCCAATCTATATGGGGGTTATGGGCTTTTAGCCAGGGTAGCCCCAGGATTATAGGGAACATGGGAGAAGCAATCACATCCAAACAAAGGAGTTCCAGATGTCCTGAGGCAGTACGGCAGGGAATAGGTATAGTCTCTTGGGTTACTGGTCCAGACTTGAGACCAGAACCATCTGCTAAATGAACAGTAAACCCCTGCCTCTTGGAGCATAGGGGTAATTGGTGTAAGGTAGCGAATGCAGCATCCAAGAAGCAACTGCAAGCCCCTGAGTCTATAATAGCAGATACAAGGACAGTCTTTACTGGTAACTGTAACTGGAGTGGTAAAGAGAGGTGGTTCAGGCCCCTTACAGGGAGATGCATCATGTGGGGCAACAGGGAGGTGGACTTGGGAGGTTTCACAGGACAAGTCTGAATAAAGTGACCAGTTCTCCCACAGTAAAAGCATAGTCTGTTTTGAGGCGTTCCGAAGAAGACAGAGCTGGTCTCGGGTAGCTTTCACGTGAGAGTTTGTGGAGCTCCTTATTCTTAACGGACATTTTCAATGATCCGACAGAACTGGCGGAAATTTGAGAATCAGGACTAGAAGATGCAGGTGGCTTGGTATTGGCCCTCTCTGATTGCCTTTCTCGTAACCGATGGTCAATCTGAATGACAAGATTAATTAATACTTCCAGGGAGGTGGGTATTCCCACGCATGCTAATTCATCTTTTAATGGATCAGAAATTTCATGACGAAATTGATGATGGAGAGCAGCTCTATTCCACTGAGTATCCATACTCAGAACACGAAAGTCTGACACATAATTTTCCACAGCCCTTTGGCCTTGCTGGAGTCTACTGAGTGTGGATTCCGCCGATTGTTGGAGAAAAGGGTCGGCATACAACTGGGACATGGCGGAAAAGAAGGAGTCCGTGATTGCCAAGGCCGGGTCTTGTTGCTCCCGAAGATGATGGGCCCAGAAAAGAGGCTCTCTAAGTAGCAAGGTGATGATGAACCCCACTTTGGTGTCTTCGGAAGAGAAGGTTTGGGGTAGCAAGGAAAAATACAGTTCAAAGGCATTTCGGAAGGTACGAAACTGTTTGCGATTTCCAGAAAAACGCTCAGGCAATGGAACTCTGGGTTCAGGAGGCGTGGCGGTCACACAGAGCAGACTGAAGTCCGTTTGAACTGAAGAGTTCACAACAGCAGGAGAGGAGACAGGCTGATCCCAAAGCTGACCTTCCATCCGATTCAGATCTGTCTGAAGATTCTGTACAGTGTGGTCAAGTGCCGAGAGGGATTGACAAATGTCTTTGAAAGAAGAGGCCTCCTTTTCAGACTCCATTGCGGGCTGACGGATAATGTCACGTACCTGGGTGAAGTCTGAAGTGACGAGGTCAGCCTCTCTGGAATCACGAGGGGAGACACGAGTGCCCGCAGATGTAACTCTGGAAGCCCACAGCAGGTGATGCAAATCTTGAAAGCCAGGAAGTCGCAGCAGGTTGCAGGGAAGAAGTCGCAGCAGGTTGCAGGGACGAAGTCGCAGCAGGTTGCAGGGACGAAGTCGCAGCAGGTTGCAGGGACGAAGTCACAGGTACCCAGGCAGAAAACAGGGTCACGTGGGAAGCCGAGATCAGGAACCGAGAATCAGAGGTGAAGCGAGTCCAATAGCAAGGTCAAGGAAGCCAAGGTGAAGTAACTGGGATCAGGAGCACAGGAACAGGCACAGGGTACAGGGACCGGAACTGCTGAGATCCATCAGCACTAGGCTGGGGTCAGTGCACCCTTTAAATAAGCTGTTTGGCGCCAAGGGACGCGCGGGCGCACTTGCGCGATCCCGCGAATTTGCGGGGACAGCTCTAATAGTTCTCTTACAACTGGTCATGGAGTTTGCATGTTTAAGGAAGCACATACACAGAGCAACCATACTAGATTTGGTTGCAAGGAGGTTTTAAATGGCCAGCCTCTTGCAAAGTGTATGTAAGGAAACAAATGTGCAGGAGTTTGATAATAAGGCTAAAATGCTAATACTTTAATATAAAGTCCCATGTTATAACTAAAGTAGACCTTCAATGTTGGAAAAATGCTTAGTTACAAAATTAAAATGGGAGAGAAAAAAAATCGGAAACACATGTGGCTGAAGAATGGCTGTGGCTTAAGGAGCATGTGCCAACTTACTGCATACATTGCACATATTTTCCACAGTGCCTCTATGCACAAATTATACCTTAATTACTGTGCCATTGACGAGAATCTCCAAAATATAAACCTCAGGGCATATGATTATTTTTTATAATTCAACTCTTCCACTACATACTGCGTTTCTGCACACTGATTATAGGTTTACATGTATAAGTCTAAAGGCCCATACACATGGTCTGACTTTTTGCCAACAAACTTCAAAATGAGCAAGTTTTCAAAATAGTCCGAGTGTACGCTCCATCGGACAAACTTTTTCAGGTTTCATCGGACAAAAAGTTTGGTCTACAAACGGACAAACTTTACGTCAACAAGAGTCCGATGGTGCCTAGTCCGACCGTGTGTACAGCAAGCAATCGGACTTTTGGACAAAGTACAAATGCGCATGCTCAGAAGCAAAGACCAGCCAGAAGCGTTCTGTCTGGTAGAACTAGCGTTCGTATTTGAAAGAGCACATTCGTGACGCGGCAAGTTCTGAAATCAAGAAAAGCAGCGCACATTCTCTTCTGATAATACTAAAAGCTGCTTTGCTGGTGATACTGACGGAGTAAAAACAAATGTCTTTATATTGGATTAGTGTATTTTGGTTATATGAATCAAACATATTTCTAAATTTTTTGGTGGGTCAAGTTAGCACAACCCCATTGCGCAACATGTCTGCTTGACGAACTGACGTTCAGGAACGAAGAAAATTGCACGAAACTGAAAATCGCGAATGCACACAGATGAAACCTCTACTAACTCTCGATTAGCAGAAGGAGCCCAAAGGGTGACACCGGAGAATTGAACTTCCTCTTTTAAACTCTCGTCAGTACGTTGAAACGTCACTACGTTCGTGTTTGTTGCCAAAAAAGTTCGAGCGTGTGTATGCAATGGGTGTGACCGGACAACTCCTTTTGGACAAAAATCCAAGGGAAAGTTTGTTTGATGTCCGACCGTGTGTACGAGGCTTTACTTAACCACTTAAGCCCCGGACCTTTAGGCAGCTAAATGCCCAGGCCAGGAAGAAGAAAACAGAAGGCGCCTCCAGGTTAAAACGTTAATGAAGCTTTTATTACACAAACAACAGTGTGAACTTACATTGTAAAATCTTAAAATCCGGTAAGGAATTAACTGGATCAATGCTGAGGGAGGAGGGTTGGAGGGACGTCTATCTGGGCTAGTTGTTGTGCTGGTTTTTCTCTCTCCGGGGTCACTCCTAAGCCTGTCCGTTCTGTTGCTGTAAAACAGCTGGTCCGGAGGGATAGTGGAAACGATCGGTGACACTATCGATGCGCCGCCACAGTGAAGCACGGGGAAGCCGTGTTTACATACGGCTCTCCCCGTTCTTCAGCTCCGGGGAGCGATCGCGACGGAGCGGCTATAAACGAATAGCCGCGCCGTCCTCCCGGATCGCTCCCCGAGGTAAGCCGCCCGCCGCACGCAGCGCGGGGGGGGTCCCGATCTGACCCCCCACCCACTAGAAGGCAAGGACGTATATATACGCCCATCTGCCTGTCCGTGCCATTTTGCGGACGTAAATAGTCGTGCGGCGGGCGTTAAGTGGTTAACCACTTAAGGACTAAGCCTCTTTTTTAGACTCAGTGGGCCAGATTCAGAAAGATCAGCGGATCTTTCTGCTGGCGTAACGTATCTCTGATATGTTATGCGGCCCTAACTTCGGGCGCAAGTTCTGTATGCAGAAAGAACTTGCGCCCTTAGTTACGGCGGCGTAACGTATGTGTGGCGGCGTAAGCCCGCCTAATTCAAATGGGGATTTTGGGGGCGTGTTTTATTTAAATTTGACTTGACCCCGCGTATTTTAAGGTTTTTGTGAACGGCGCATGCACCGTTCGTGAAAAATCCCAGTGCGCATGCTCGCAAGTCCGCCGCAAAACGTCATTGCTTTCGACATGAACGTAAATTACGTCCAGCCCTATTCGCAAACGACTTCCGCAAACGACGTAAAATTTTCAAAACTCGACGCGGGAACGACGGCCATACTTAAAGGAGTTCTCTGACCTAAAACTTTTAACCCCCGCTGTGCCCGGGCTGTAAAACTATACAAAATAAACTTTCACTTACCTGCCTACGATCCCCCGTTGTTCCGCGACGGGACATTGCTGCGGCCGCTGATAGGCTGAGCGCACTATGAGTCACCGACACACAGGAAGCGGAAGGGGCCCGGGACCGGAGAACGGGACGGCGATATCGGAACAACGGGGGATCGTAGGCAGGTAAGTGAAAGTTTATTTTGTATAGTTTTACAGCCCGGGCACAGCGGGGGTTAAAAGTTTTAGGTCAGAGAACTCCTTTAACATTAGCTACGCCTCATATACGCCGAAAAAAGCCTAACGTAAACTACGAAAAAAATGCGCCGGCCGGACGTACGTTTCTGAATCGGCGTAGCTACCTAATTTGCATATTCCTCGCGCAACTATACGGAAGCGCCACCTAGCGGCCAGCGTGATTATGCAGCCTAAGATACGACGGTGTAAGACACTTACACCAGTCGGATCTTAGGGATATCTATGCGTAACTGAATCTCTGAATCAGGCGCATAGATACGACCGGCCGGATTCAGAGATACGACGGCGTATCAGGAGATACGCCGGCGTATCTTGTTTCTGAATCCGGCCCAGTGTTTACAAGTTAAAAACTTTTTTTTTGCTAGAAAATTACTTAGAACCCCCAAACATTATACATTTTTTTCTAACACCCTGCCCTAGAAAATAAAATGGCGGTCATTGCAATACTTTATGTCACACCGTATTTGCACACTTCTTTGAATTAAAAAATAAGATAACAGTTAGCCCAATTTTTTTTATATTGTGAAAGATAATGTACGCCGAGTAAAATGATACCCAACATGTCACGCTTCAAAATTGCGCCCGCTCGTGGAATGGCGACAAACTTTTACCCTTAAAAATCTCCATAGGTGACGCTTAAAAAATTCTACAGGTTGCATGTTTTGAGTTACAGAGGAGGTCTAGGGCTAGAATTATTGCTCTTGCTCTAATGATCGTGGTGATACCTCACATGTGTGTTTTGAACACCGTTTTTATATGCGGGCCCTGCTCAAATATGCGTACGCTTCTGCACGCGAGCTCGGCGGGACAGGGCGATTTAAAAAAAAAAGTTTTTCCTATTTATTTTACAAAAAATTGGGTCACTTTTATTCCTATTACAAGGAATGTAAACATCCCTAGTGATAGAAAAAAGCATGACAGGTCCTCTTAAATATGAGATCTGGGGTCAAAAAGTCCTCAGATCTCATAGTTGGACTAAAATGCAATAAAAAAATAAACGGCTCTAGTAAAAGGAGGAAGGCGCCCACTACCGATAATGGTGATCTCACGGCGAAGCCTCTGCAAAGACCACCATTATCGTAAACCAGACCGCCCACTGAAGACATGGATACCTGGGTTATGGCAGCTAGCTGCTGCCATAACAGAGATATCCATGTTTAAAGTGCCGACGTACTGTATATATACAGTGGGCTGTCCGGAAGTGGTTAAAGACATTTTTAATTTAAAATGGTTGGGGTTTTGGGCTACTGGCAACCAACTACAGTGAGACCATGAACACATGGTAATGAACATGTACAAAATGCGGTGGCAGCTGCTCCATTAAGGGCACAGGGGCGCCACCCCCCCTAATCCATTCACCCGGCCCCTAATCTACATGGAGGGAGCTGGATGCATGGATTTCAATGTTTATTTTTTTGAAGCACATTATTAGAGCCTGAAGCTCTAATTGGCTTAAAAAAAGGGTGGCCTCGGGGGGCAGAGCACTGTCCCCTGAGCCCACCCAGTTGTGTGACATTAGCGAATTAATATTTCCTAATGTCTTTCTGCTTCTCCTCCTGGCCAATCAGGAAGTGGGTCCTAAAACCCGCTTGGCCAGGGAGTGTTTGGACCAATCGGATCTCAGGACCCACTTCCTGTTCAGCCGGGAGGAGAAGCAATGGCCCTGGCTCTTCCCTCGGCAAGCTGGAGTGAGGGGCAGAGGGGTATTGTATGCAATGTATGTAGTTCGTATGTAATGTATTTTCTTTGTTGTTTTTTTGACATGCGTCGCCCTTCCATGTGCTCCTTGCTGCAAAGGCCAGTTATAGGTTGGGGTGATTACCCTTTGTTTGTACTGTTGGTTAATTGGTGCAAGGGCACACTGGATACCTTTGCTGCCATTGTGCTATTGCTGGCTGTCGGCTCCCTCCAGGCATTCCTACTCTCATGTCCATTATTATATATTTTCTCCAACTCCGAAGACTCTCAAAATCTATAGAGTTAGGATTGCAGTACACTGGGGTGCCGTGAAGTGGCCCTGCAATTTACGCATGTATTTGCAAACGTGTGCAAACTAAACCCCGTGGTTTTAACGTGAACTTTTAGACAGGACAATTTGGTTTGTTGCAGGCTGGCTGGTTAATTTTTTTTGTTGTATTATGTAATATATGGGCCAGATTCTCATACATTAACGTTGCTCCTGGGCAGCGTAATGTATGTGCTGTACGCTACACCGCCGCAGGTTTACAGGTTTACATCCTGATTCTCAGAACACTTACCTGTAAACTTGCGGCGGTGTATCGTTAATTGGCTCGGCGCAAGCCCACCCAATTCAAATGGGGCGGGCACCATTTAAATTAGGCGCGCTCCCGCGCCGAGCGTACTGCGCATGCTCTGTCGGGAAAATTACCCGACGTGCATTGCGCTAAATGACGTCGCCCCCGACGTCATTTGCTTAGACGTTTACGTAAATGGCGTCCAGCGCCATTCACGGACGTCTTACGCAAACAACGTATTTTTTTTAAACTTCGACGCGGGAACGACGGCCATAGTTAACATTGGTTGCTCCTGCTAATAGCAGGGGCAACCTTACGCGTCACGAACGCTACGGAAACAACATAAATTCTCAGCGTCGGACGCGCGTAGGTTCGGGAATCTCGCGTACTTACCTCATTTGCATAGACGACGGGGAAAACGACGATGCGACACCTAGCGGCGGGAAAAAAAATTACTTTTAAGATCTGACAGCGTAACAGCCTTACGCATGTCAGATCTAATGGTTATCTATGCGCAACTGATTCTAAGAATCAGTCACATAGATACCCGGGGCCAGATGAGGAGTTACGACGGCGCTAATGGTGTTGCGCCGTCGTAACGCCTTTGAGAATCTGGCCCTAAGTGTCTTACTTTGGTGCTCATCTGGAGTAGGGATAAGCTGACAGTTCGAATGCCCAAACTTTTGCCCCTTCAGTGGGAAATCACCAGGAATCCCTGCCACATAAGCAAGGGAGTGGGGATAGTGGTGACATCACTGCCATATTTGGTCAATATCACCACTATTCCTGCTCCTTGCCTTATATAGCTGATGACAGCTTGGGGAGTTTTTGTTCGGCTATGAGTAGCGTCAGGTTTGGTGAATGCATAATTTTTTCTATTTATGGTGGGCGGCAGCCATCAGTATTTGCACACTTCTTTGAATTAAAAAATAAGATAACAGTTAGCCCAATTTTTTTTATATTGTGAAAGATAATGTACGCCGAGTAAATTGATACCCAACATGTCACGCTTCAAAATTGCGCCCGCTCGTGGAATGGCGACAAACTTTTACCCTTAAAAATCTCCATAGGCGACGTTTAAAAAATTCTACAGGTTGCATGTTTTGAGTTACAGAGGAGGTCTAGGGCTAGAATTATTGCTCTTGCTCTAATGATCATGGCAATACCTCACATGTGTGGTTTGAACACCGTTTTCATATGCGGGCGCTGCTCACGTATGCGTACGCTTCTGCACGTGAGCTCGTCGGAACAGGGTGCTTTAAAAATTATTTTTTTTCCTATTTATTTTACAAAAAAATTGGGTCACTTTTATTCCTATTACAAGGAATGTAAACATCCCTTGTAATAGAATAAAACATGACAGGTCCTCTTAAATATGAGATCTGGGGTCAAAAAGTCCTCAGATCTCATATTTGGGCTAAAATGCAATAAAAAAAAAACGACTCTGGTAATCGGAGGAGGGTGGGGGAGAGCGGCGGGAGTGGGGGGGCCAATAATGGTGATCTCACGGTGAATCCTCCACAGAGACCACCATTATCGTAAACCAGACCGCCCATTGAAGACATGGATGCCTGGGTTATGGCAGCTAGCTGCTGCCATAACAGAGATATCCATGTTTAAAGTGCCGACGTACTGTATATATACAGTGGGCTGTCCGGAAGTGGTTAAATAATTTTTTTATTTAAAATGGTTGGGGTTTGGGGGCTACTGGCAACCAACTACAATGAGACCATGGTAATGAACATGTACAAAATGCAGTGGCAGCTGCTCCATTAAGGGCGCATGGGGCGCCACCCCCCTAATCCATTCACTTGGCCCCTAATCTACATGAAGGGAGCTGGATGCATGGATTTCAATGTTTATTTTTTTGAAGCACATGATTAGAGCCCGAAGCTCTAACTGGCTTAAAAAAAGGGTGGCCTCGGGGTGCAGAGCACTGTCCCCTGAGCCCACCCAGTTGTGTGACATTAGCGTATTAATATTTCCTAATGTCTTCCTGCTTCTCCTCCTGGCCAATCAGGAAGTGGGTCCTAAAACCCGCTTGGCCAGGGAGTCTTTGGACCAATCGGATCTGAGGACCCACTTCCTGTTCAGCCGGGAGGAGAAGCAATAGCCCTGGTTCTTCCCTCGGCAAGCTGGAGTGAGGGGCAGAGGGGTATTGTATGCAATGTATGTAGTTAGTATGTAATGTATTTTCTTTGTTGTTTTTTTGACATGCGTCGCCCTTCCATGTGCTCCTTGCTGCAAAGGCCAGTTATAGGTTGGGGTGATTACCCTTTGTTTGTACTGTTGGTTAATTGGTGCAAGTTCACACTGGATACCTTTGCTGCCATTGTGCTATTGCTGGCTGTTGGCTCCCTCCAGGCATTCCTACTCTCATGTCCATTATTATATATTTTCTCCAACTCCGGAGACTCTCAAAATCTATAGAGTTAGGATTGCAGTACACTGGGGTGCCGTGAAGTGGCCCTGCAATTTACGCATGTATTTGCAAACGTGTGCAAACTAAACCCCGTGGTTTTAACGTGAACTTTTAGACAGGACAATTTGGTTTGTTGCAGGCTGGCTGGTTAATTTTTTTTGTTGTATTATGTAATATATGGGCCAGATTCTCATACATTAATGTTGCTCCTGGGCAGCGTAATGTATGTGCTGTACGCTTCACCGCCGCAGGTTTACAGGTTTACATCCTGATTCTCAGAACACTTACCTGTAAACTTGCGGCGGTGTATCGTTAATTGGCTCGGCGCAAGCCCACCCAATTCAAATGGGGCGGGCACCATTTAAATTAGGCGCGCTCCCGCGCCGAGCGTACTGCGCATGCTCCGTCGGGTAAATTACCCGACGTGCATTGCGCTAAATGACGTCGCCCCCGACGTCATTTGCTTAGACGTTTACGTAAATGGCGTCCAGCGCCATTCACGGACGTCTTACGCAAACAACGTATTTTTTTTAAACTTCGACGCGGGAACGACGGCCATAGTTAACATTGGTTGCTCCTGCTAATAGCAGGGGCAACCTTACGCGTCACGAACGCTACGGAAACAACGTAAATTCTCAGCGTCGGACGCGCGTAGGTTCGGGAATCTCGCGTACTTGCCTCATTTGCATAGACGACGGGGAAAACGACGATGCGACACCTAGCGGCGGGAAAAAAAATTACTTTTAAGATCTGACAGCGTAACAGCCTTACGCATGTCAGATCTAATGGTTATCTATGCGCAACTGATTCTAAGAATCAGTCGCATAGATACCCGGGGCCAGATGAGGAGTTACGACGGCGCTAATGGTGTTGCGCCGTCGTAACGCCTTTGAGAATCTGGCCCTAAGTGTCTTACTTTGGTGCTCATCTGGAGTAGGGATAAGCTGACAGTTCGAATGCCCAAACTTTTGCCCCTTCAGTGGGAAATCACCAGGAATCTCTGCCACATAAGCAAGGGAGTGGGGATAGTGGTGACATCACTGCCATATTTGGTCAATATCACCACTATTCCTGCTCCTTGCCTTATATAGCTGATGACAGCTTGGGGAGTTTTTATTCGGCTATGAGTAGCGTCAGGTTTGGTGAATGCATCATTTTTTCTATTTATGGTGGGCGGCAGCCATCATGATTAATGATAGATTTACAACAAAGGATTTTTTGGGGGATTTTTATTTTTTGAATAAAGGACTTGTTTTTATTTCTAGGTTATATTTTTTTGGGTTAATTACTATTGTTACTATGTATCCCATACTCATTCACTTGGGATGGGTGGGGTATTTGGGGCCTCCTTATTGTTAACCACTTCAGTCCCCGACCATTTGTCAGCTTAAAGACCGGAGGTGTTTTTACAATTTGGCAGTGCGCTGCTTTAACTGGTAATTGCGCGATCATGCAATGTTGTACCCAAATGAAATTTGCGTCCTTTTTTTTCCCACAAATAGAGCTTTCTTTTGACGGTATTTGATTGCCTCTGCAATTTTTTTTTTTCCGATATAAATGGAAAAAGAGAGAGGGCTAGATTCAGGTAGTAGTTACGGCTAGGGGCGCTTCCGTTGTTTTCGCCGTAGAATATGCAAATGACCTAGATACGCCGATTCACAAACGTACGAACGGCCGGCGCAATTTATTTACGTTGTTTACGTTAGGCTTTTTCGGCGTAAGGTTGCTCCTGCTATTAGGAGGCGCAGCCAATGTTAAGTATGGACGTCGTTCCCGCTTCGAAATTTGAATTTTTTAAGTCGTTTGCGTAAGTCGTTCGCGAATAGGGCTGGACGTAATTTCCGTTCACGTCGAAAGCAATGACGATTTACGGCGGAATTTCGAGCATGCGAACTGGGATTCTTTCACGAACGGCGCATGCGCCGTTCGTAAAAAACGTAAAATACACGGTGTGATACATTTGCCTATATGTCTCAGTTTAATTCTCCCTGCTTGCCATTGTGATTACCATCCGGTTATTGACGTGCTAATGTCCCCTCACTATTTCTAAAGGTTAATTGATCTATTGTGTTGTGTGAAGGAGATCTGTGTTTATGTGGCTTGTGTTAATTATTCTGATTGCTTCATTGTGGTAATTATCTCTCTATATGCGGGGTCGAGTTGTCTAGTTAATGTAATTAGTACAACTAGTACTCAACTCCACTGATGTCATTATCTAAAGAAAATGTGTTTTCAGACTCGGCTCCGTCGTGTCTGCCTACTCATCTGTATGGAAGCCCCAGTGTGAGGGGGGCGGAGATTTGTCATTGTAACAGTTTTGGAAATGACATATAAGCTGTGTGATATAACATTAAAGTCTGTCTTGTTCTAGCAGTAAGCCTGGACTAATGTGTGGAATATTGGGGTGATGTTCTTATGGAAGAAGGGAATCTTTGACGGGGATATCATACCAATACCGTCACACACGGGGTCACCATTAATTTATATAAAACACGCCCCCCTCATCATCATTTGAATTAGGCGCGCTTACGCCGGCCCCATTTACGCTACGCCGCCGTAAGTTAGGAGGCAAGTGCTTTGTGAATACAGCACTTGCCTCTCAAACTTACGGCGGCGCAGCATAAATACGATACGCTGCGCCGCCGTAAGATCGCGCGCAGCTACCTGAATCTAGCCCCGAATTTTTTTAAAAAAATAATAAAAATGTCTTTGGTAAAAAAATGTCAATAAGCGTATAATTATTGGTTTGTGCAAAAGTTATAGGGGCAGATCCACAAAGATCTGCCCCGGCGCAGCGTATCTGAGATACGCTACGCCGCCGTAACTTACTTTTGTTTGGTTTGAATCCAGAAAGAATTTGCGCCGTAAGTTACGGCGGCATAGTCTATCTCTCGCGGCGTAATGGCGCGTAATTCAAATCGGCGAGTAGGGGGCGTGTTTCATTTAAATGAAGCGCATCCCCGCGCCGAACGAACTGCATGTGCGCCGTCCCTAAATTTCTCGCCGTGCATTGCGCTAAATGACGTCGCAAGGACGTCATTGTTTTGACGTGGACGTAAATTACGTCCACCCCGATTCACGGACGACTTACGCAAACGAAATAAAAATGTTAAAATTATACGCGGGAACGACGCCCATAATTAACATTGCGTACGCCACCAAATAGCAGCTTTAACTATACGCTGAAAAAAGCCGACTGGAGACGACGTAAAAGAATGCGACGGCCGCTCGTACGTTCGTGGATTGTCGGAAATAGCTAATTTGCATACTCGACAAGGAAAATGACGGGAACGCCACCCAGCGGACGCGGAAGTATTGCATCTAAGATCCGAAGGCGTACAAAGACGTACACCTGTCTGATCTAACCCAGATGTCGTTGTATCTTGTTTTGAGGATTCAAAACAAAGATACAACGCGGGAAATTTGGAAGTACGCCGGCGTATCAGTAGATACGCCGGCGTACTCTCTTTGTGGATCTGCCCCATAGTGTCTACAAACTAGAGTACATTTTCTGAAATTTACACAGCTTTTAGTTTATGACTGCCTATCTCATTTCTTGAGGTGCTAAAATGGCATGGCAGTACAACCCCCCCCCCCCCCCAATGACCCCATTTTGGAAAGTAGACACCCCAAATGATTGTCCCAAATGATTGAATAATGACAACAAAAAAAAAAGATTTACAAAAAGTTGTCACTAACTGATACATTGCTCACACATGCCATGGTTATATGTGGAATTGCAACCCAAAATACATTTAGCTTCTTGGACTTTTTGGGAGCCCGTAGGGCCCGGAAACCAAGCACCGCCTTCAGGCTTTCTAAGGGCGTACATTTTTTATTTCATGCCTCACTACCTATCACAGTTTCGAAGGCCATAAAAAAATTTTTTTTTTCAATTTTCAAAACTTTGTGACAAAAAGTGAGATCTGCAAAATACTCACCATACCTCTCAGCAAATAATGAAGGCGGTGATTGGTTTTTGGGGTCCCGTATGCGGCTAGGCTCCCAGAAAGTCTCACACATGTGGTATCCCCGTACTCAGTAACAGAATGTATTTTGGGGTGTAATTCCACATATGCCCATGGCATGTTTGAGCAATATATCATTTAGTGACAACTTTGTGCAAAAAAATTAAATAAAAATACATTTTAATTTTTCTGCAACTTGTGTCAAAATATAAAATATTACATGGACTCGACATGCCTCTCAGCAAATATCTTGGGGTGTCTACTTTCCAAAATGGGGTCATTTGGGGGGGGGGGGGGGGTTTGAACTGTCCTGGCATTTTATGCACAACATTTAGAAGCTTATGCCACACATCATCTACTCTTCCAACCACTTGAAGACAAAGCCCTTTCTGACACTTTTTGTTTACATGATAGAAAAAAATTTTTTTGCAAGAAAATTACGTTGAACCCCCAAACATTGTATCTTTTTTTAAAGCAAAGGCCCTACAGATTAAAATGGTGAGTGTTGCATTTTTTTCCACACAGTATTTGCGCAGCGATTTTTCAAACGCATTTTTTTTGGAAAAAATACACTTTTTTTATTTTAATGCACTAAAACACACTATATTGCCCAAAGGTTTGATGAAATAAAAAAGATGATCTTAGGCAGAGTACATGGATACCAAACACAACATGCTTTAAAATTGCGCACAAACGCGCAGTGGCGACAAACTACATACATTTTTAAAAGCCTTTAGAGGTTACCACATTAGATTTACAGACGAGGTATACTGCTAAAATGACTGCCCTTGATCTGACCTTTGCAGTGATACCTCACATGCATGGTGCAATTACTGTTTACATATGACAATTTTTTTAATTATTTAGTTTGCTTTTATATTTTAGTTTTAAACTCTTCCTTCCATTTTTTTAATGTAATTTTTATTGTTATCTCAGGGAATGTATATATCCCCTATGATGGCAATAGGTAGTGACAGGTACTCTTTTTTGAAAATATTGTGGTCTATTAGACCCTAGATCTCTCCTCTGCACTCAAAGCATCTGACTACACCAAGATCGGTGGGATAAAATGGTTTCCCAATTTCCCAATGGCACTGTTTATATCCGCCGAAATCGAAGTCATGAAATGCTCGTAGCTTCCGGTTTCTTAGGCCATAAAGATGATTGGAGCCGTTCTGGTCTCTTATCAGCTCTGTGGTCAGCTGGCAGAACCCCCGGCTGCATTCTCAGGTTCCCTGTTGGGACAGGAGAGCCAGAGAAAACCATGGAAGACATTGGGAGGGGCATTCACTCCCACTGCTTGTAAAAGCAGTCTAGAGGCTAATTAGCCTCTAGGATTGCTTTTACATGAAAGCGACCACTGACTGAAAATAATGATACCAAGATGATACCTAAACCCACAAGCATCATTCTGGTATTACCATACCATACCATACCTGCAAAGCAAATACCAAAAAAACATAGTAAAAAAAAAAAAATTAATGCAACCTGTGCCTAAAATATATATATATATATATATATATATATATATATATATATATATATATATATATATATATATATATATATATATATATATATATATATGCTGAAGCATGGGGGCATCCTCCTGCAAAAGTTATGCCGTGTACACACGGTTGACTTTTCCAGGGGCAAGCCTCCATCGGAATTTCGACCGTATGTATGCTGCATTAAGAGAAGATCACTCCTCCGCCCCTGCTGCCCCCATGCTTCGACATATATACTCTTTTTTTAACTGTGGTGGTGGTGAAATCACCTACTACAGCACTGGATTCACAGCTTTATGTATCGTGGAAGCAAGCGCTGTTGCTGTCAAGATAAATAAATCCGTGCTCCAGCTGAATGGAGTACCTGAAAACAAAAAAAATGGATGACAATAAGACACAGTAAACAGTAAAGTATAAGAAAAAATTACATACCTGAAAAGCAAGCATGATAAAACATAATAACAATAAAACATTGCAGAATAGAATACAGTAAAAAAATAGCAGAACAATAGAGAGAGAGAGAACAACAAAACGACAACTATTTTTTTTAACACTTTTTTTTGTAACTGTAACTGTTAAACTGTTCGGTTCCAGGTTTGGGTCTCTTAAAATGCGATGGCATCTTGGGAGACCATGTGTAAGTGTGTCCTAGTCTGTGAAATGCTTTACCCTACGCTAATACTGCACTAGTGTGTGGTAGCATTCAAAATATTCACCAATGCAAAGACCAGGATTGTCAGAATCTGCGCTTTTTACAGACACAACATTTTCTTAGGGGGGCTCGTTGGGTAGGGGTACTCGGGAGGACATACGGAAAATACCTCTTATGCAGCCGACTTACTTACTGCATTTGGTTGGGGGTGGTGAGGTGCAGCACCGCCTGCATACAGGAGAGCTCAGACAATATCTCCCTGGAATTTACGGAAAGATCCATTCCATCCTGAAGCTTTTAATAGCACAAAAGCATTCAGCAAAGCCAATTGAAATAGTTATGAAGACGCTTTTTTGTACCAGTTGCTGGCCTTACGGGCAACTAGATACGGCACCAACAACTGGTTGTTGAGGTCCACCCCTCCCATATTTTGGTTATATTCGTGGACACAGAGGGGTTTCTCCACAACACCAGTCGCCGTTCGAATTTGGACTGTCGTGTCTGCGTGAAGGGAGGAAAGAACAAAAACATTCTTATTATCCCTCCACCTCACAGCGAGCAAATTATTACACCTTGAGCAGGCTATCTCCCACAGCCTAAGACGGGAATCTACAAGCCACTGGGGTAAGCCCCGGCGATTCGGTCGCACGGTGCCACATGCACCAATCTGATTATCAAACAAGTGGCTAAAAAGTGGCACGCTTGTGTAATAATTGTCCACATACAAGTGGTACCCCTTTCCTAATAAGGGTGACACCAATTTCCACACTATCTTGCCAGCGCTCCCTATGTAATCTGGGCAGTTATCTGGCTCTACGTGACTATCTTTTCCCTCCCAAAAAATTGCATGTATAGCCTGTGGCCCTGTCACAGAACTTATACAGCTTGACCCTTTATCTGCCACGCTTCCTGGGAAGGTACTGTTTGAAAGACAAGTGATCAGAAAATGTAATCAGGGACTCATCAACGCAGACAACTTGCTGGGGAGTATACAAGGCTGCAAAACGTTCGTTAAAGTGGTTTATGAAGGGCTGAATTTTGTAGAGCCGATCGTATTCAGGGCAGTGGGGCTGGTGCTCAAAGTTTTTGGGGGGCGCAAACGAAAAAAAAACAATTGCAGCCTCACTGTGCCCATCAAATGCAGCCACTGGGCCCATCAAGTGCAGCCACTGTGCCATAAATTGTCACCACTGTGCCATGCCATAAAACGCAGTCACTGTGCCATGTCGTCAAACACAGCCACTGTGCCATCAATTGTCACCACTGTGCCATGCCATCAAACGCAGCCACTGTGCCATCAATTATCACCACTGTGCCATGCCATCAAACGCAGCCACTGTGCCATCAATTGTCACCACTGTACCATGCCATCAAACGCAGCCACTGTGCCATCAATTGTCACCACTGTGCCATGCCATCAAACACAGCCACTGTGCCATTAATTGTCACCACTGTGCCATGCCATCAAACGCAGCCACTGTGCCATCAATTGTCACCATTGTGCCATGCCATCAAATGCAGCCACTGTGCCATGCCATCAAATGCAGCCACTGTGCCCATCAACTGTCGCCACTGTGCCAATTGTTGCCACTGTGCCCTTTAAATGTCGCCACTGTGCCAATTGATGCTACTGTGCCCTTTAATTGTCGCCACTGTGCCCATTGTCGCCCCTGTGCTCATTGATGCCACTGTGCCCATTGATGCCACTGTGCCCATTGTCGCCACTTTGCCCATTGTCGCCGCTGTGCCCTGTAAAATGCCCCTCCCGGCACTTACCTTTCTGGGGGTCAGCCATCCTCCTTCCACGTCCCTCGATGTCTTCTCCCGCCCTCGATGACGATTCAGCCAATCAGGTTACCGGTAACCAGAACCGGTGAACCTGATTGGCTGAGACGCCTGTCAGTCTTATCCAAGGAACACACCCCCCGTAGTCCCTTAGATACGTTTCTGGAAGCAGCTGGCTCTGATAGGCACTTCCACACAGCCAACCAGTTGCCGTTATTCAGGTGGCCGGCGCTCACTATCCGGCCATCTGAATAGACGGCGGCAGCAGCAACAATAACATAGATTTAAGCAATGCATGAATCTATGTTATTGTAATCAGTGGCGGTGCGAGAGCCCGAGGGGGTGGCGCTCCGGCGCCCCCTATATAGACGCACCGCCACTGATTCAGGGTCTCCACGAGGACGACAAAGTTCATTGTTGTTGAAATGCATGAACCGCAAGATCTGCTCGTATCGTACCCTGGCCATGGAGGCAGAGAACAGGGGCACATGGTACACTGGGTCAATGGACCAATATAACCGCAGCTCACTCAATTTAACTATGCCCATGTCGAGGGAAAGGCCCAGAGATGTCTTAAAATCGGAAACCGTAATTGGTTTCCATTCTTTGGCAAGAGAGGACTGGGGACAACCGGCGATGAATTGTTCAGCATACAAATTAGTTTGGTCCACAATAGATCTATAGAGATCTTCGTTGAAAAACAGAAAATAAAAATCAAGTGCCGTAAAATCAACTGTTTACACCTGATTTCCGGGTTGGCCAGTGGAAGGGAGGGAAGTACGGGTTCTGTAGAAGTGCTGGGCACCCAATCAGGATTGGCGAACTCTGCAGGAAGGACACTATGGGCACGACGGGCCTGTCTTCTTGGTGGCAGCGGGACACTACTTGTGCTTGCCACCTCACCAGCTTGAACTGCACTTATGGGACTCGCCACGTCACCAAGTGTTACTGCAGTGCTGGATGTACGACCAGGGTGTACTAGGCTGCTGGTGCTTGCCAGTTCACCAGAAGGATGATCGGCGCTAGTACTTTTCTGCTCCATACGAGAGCCCTGTGGATCTTGCACCTCGACAATAGCAGAAGTATGGGATCGGGTACACCTGACCTTGGCAGGGACCTCAACTTTGTCTCCAGAGCTATCTGTCATGGAGCCCCTGTCATCTACAGGATCGTATTCTAAGCCTGAATCTGACAGATGAGTGACCTCCTCTTCACTATCTGTCATGCTCAGAAATGTGTAGGCCTCTTCACTAGTGTACCTTCGATTTACCATTTTGGGCTCTAAATTTACTAGTACAACTAGTGAGATTCAAAGTGATATATTGAGCCTTGAAATAAAGGACCTCCATGCCAATCAAGTTGCATTTGTCTTAAATGTATGTTTACTTCAGAATACACACTGTACAGAGGATCACATCTTTCAAGGGAATGTGATACAGAATACAAATCATTACAGGTTTTTATAGGAAATCATAACATGATAGTCTATGACGGGCACATGCCCAAGTTACAGATTACACAACACATTCTTTATTAATTAAAACATTCCATCTGATCATCATCACCTAACTATGGCGTTAAGTGTAGTGATTATACCAAGGAAGTAATTAACTATGGAAAAGGACTTTTCATAACAATATCTTTTCCGAGAATTTTATCATGTTATTGGCAGAGCATCTCATGTCATCCGAAGAGCAATCAAGACACAAACACATGTTGCAATACCAAAAGAATTCAGGAACATTTGTTAAGAGAGAAACATCTTCATATACTGGAGGAACTCTACATCAGTGGATATAGACATGTAAGGTATATTTCATATCTTCACAGTCCCTCCTGTGTTTAGAATTCTTTAGTATACGTTTCTTAAACTTCTTCTGTGTCTTTAGGTTGAGCCCCAGGGATCCGTGTTACCATCTCATGAGCAGTTTTTACTCAGGACCTTGAGGGCTCAAACGAACCGACATTAGTACAAGCATTTGTAGTCATCTTTAACCACATCCCTACCGCGTCATTGTGAAATGACGGCGGCAGGAACCCCTCCTCGATCCGGGTGGACGTCATATGACGTCCTGCGCTCCCGGCGATCTAGGGCGCGCCCGCGCGCCACCGGCGACGCTCGTGACCCGGCGCGGGTGCCCGCGGCCGCGATTGCCGCCGGGTGCCCGCGATTGTCGGTAATCACGGCAGGAGTGTGGATCTGTGTGTGTAAACACACAGATCCACCTCCTGTCAGCGGTGAGGAGACCAATGTGTGTTCCCAGTACAGAGGAACACACATCGGTCTCCTCCCCTTGAGAGCCCCCTCCCCCCTACAGTTATAACACATCTTAGGGCACATATTAACCCCTTCCAACGCCCCCTAGTGGTTAACCCCTTCCCTGCCAGTCACATTTACACAGTAATCAATGCATATTTATAGCATTAATCGCTGTATAAATGTGAATGGTCCCAAAAACGTGTCAAAAGTGTCCGATGTGTTCGCCGCAATGTCACGGTGACAGTAAAAAAAAAAGCGCAAATCGCCGCCAATACTAGTAAAAAAATTTATAAAATAAAAATGCCATAAATCTATCACCTATTTTGTAGACGCTATAACTTTTGCGCAAACCAATCAATATATGATTATTGCGATTTTTTTTTTACCAAAAATATGTAGAAGAATACGTATCGGCCTAAACTGAGGAAAAAAAAATGTTTTTTTTAAAAAAAAAGTGTGATATTTATTAAATAAAAAAGTAAAAAATAGTGTTTTTTTATTAAATTGTCACTCTTCTTTTGTTTATAGTGCAAAAAATAAAAACCGCAGAGATGATCAAATACCACCAAAAGAAAGCTCTATTTGTGGGAACAAAATGATAAAAAAATTGTTTGGGTACAGTGCTGAAAGCTGAAAATTGGCTTGGGCAGGAAGGTGCGTAAGGCCCCGTACACACGAGAGGATAGATCCGCTGGAATTGATCCGCGGACCGGTTTCAGCGGATAGATCCCCTGGTGTGTACGATCCAGCGTATCTTTTTCCGCGGATTTTTGTCCCCGGGGATGGATTTCCAGCGGATCAAAATTTCTTGACATGCTAAGAAATCGATCCGCTGGAATCCAGTCCAGCGGATTGATCCGCTGGTCTGTACAGACTCACCAGATCAATCCGTCCTAATCCATCCCCCGCATGCGTCGTAAGTCCTTATATCACAGCGTCGCGCACGTCACCGCGGACGGAATTCCGCGGGGATTTTGATCTCATGATTAGTACAACCATGAGATCAAAATCCGCCAGAGGATTTATCCGCGGAAATGGACCTCCGGACCGTTTCCGCGGATAAATCCTCTCGTGTGTACTAGGCCTTAGTGTCCGGTATGGAAGTGGTTAAACAACATTTACACAACATAGGTACACATTTGATTATAAGTACAATTATTCCAACAATATAAAGAATACCATGTAAAATACCAGAAAACCAACCTCCAATACCAGTGAACCAGTTGAGAGGATTGATCCAGGAGAGCCAGCTCTCCCAACTACCATCGACCCAAGCAGTTTCGGTATGTTCTTTATGGAAGTTGACTTTTAACTTCTGCACCTTTTCTACATGGGAAATTATAGCATCTTCAGCTTTAGTATCATTTCTAATGTAGTTACAGCAGGCAGTTCCCACTATGGTGCATATTCCTCCTTGACTGGCAGTGAGATAATCCAACATCAGCCGGTGTTGCAGAACCTCTTTCTTAATCATTTTTAGTTCCGTAGCAAGGGCTATAAAGTTTCTATCATATAGGGCAGTAATGTTGTCCATTAGGTCTGCCAAATCAATGATGAAACTAAAGGCCTTCTTAATACAACATCTATTTACCCAAGGTATAGAGAATAATGGCTTAATTTCCCTGTCGTGTGATTCAATGTCTGTATCCTCATTATTTGGACCTGGATATTGTGGTATGGGAAAGGGGGCCATCTCTAGGTTAGCCTCATCTTCCTCACCTACTTCAGAGTTTTCATCCTTGTCAGGTTAATTTTCTCCTTATCCTCCTCCAGGGGCAGACTGAACATACACTTTTTAAATAAAGTGTATGGGAATTTTATTCAACTGTGTTTCCTTAAATTTATTATCACTCATATACCAGGTGGCAGGTATGACCCTCCCAAAATTACAAACCCCCAGGGAATTCAAGGGAATCCAGGTGTAAGCTTTCTTTCCGCAGACAAAATAGTACCCATTCTGGGGCCGAACAAGCTTTATTAAAATTGTACCCTTGTAAACACATCAAAAGCTTCATGTTATTTTGTCGGGAATGTTGGCGATGTGTGTGATCATGTAACTCCTGGTATCGGTCAGTACTCCATGCAGTGTCCTTACCATCAAACCAATACCTGATATCAGCTTTGTCCATACAGTTGGAATTCCCAATGGATCGAGTAGTGCTCTGATAACCTTGGTCAAGGAGTTCAGGTGAGTAGATTCGGGTAAAGTTAATACAAACTGCAGGTGTCCTCATTGGAGCATTTGTGTACAGTAAAAGTGAAATAGCTCTGTCAACCATTGTCTTGCTTACATCACCGAAGTGTGCACTATCCTCTATTTCAGCCAAGGTGCTAGGTATGCCTAACAAGGGTAAAGTATTATGTGAGATAGGGGCATGTGTGCATATACAACAGTTAGTAATGTTCAGCTTCTTGGCTGCTTGCAGATGCATAGACACAAAGGAATTATGAAAAGATTCTGCTAGCTCAACATGGTAGTCGTGTATATCTCTTCTCAACCTCTGATCAGGATTTGAAACCGGTCCAAGTTGCAACAATTTTTCCATTATAGTAGCATTCAGTAAAAGGTGTCATGTATCTTACCCTTTTCCTTTTGATGTGTCCATTCATATGTCATGACTGTGATCCACACCAGTGCTCCACCACAGAGGATAACGCACCAGAGCTTCACATCTGGCTTAGGCCCTAGAAGATTCATCCTGTTGTCTTCTTGCTCGAGCCCGAGTTAGTGGTGGGGACCTAGAAGGTAAAGGAACAAAACAAGCCTTGCCAGTGATGAACCGGCTGTCTTTCGGAGCTACAGTTTTTGAACAATGTGAACCATGCACCCAGTACTTATAGTCTTTAACTTTACAGCAGTAGGAGAGACAAGAATGGTCTGGAAGGGGCCTTTCCACTTAGGGGACAAAGTAGTCCGTGGTGTATGATTCTTGATATACACCCAATCTCCCGAGCTTAGTCCATGAGTCGTTTCACTCGTGTACACAGGTTGTCCTGCTTTGGCTCTGGAAAAAGTATCAGAAAACACGTTTGCCAATTTGCGCACATAATCTATCATGGCATCTTGACCATTACCTAAAGTCACTGTCTCCGGATGTACAAGGGTTGCAGGAAGTCTCTTGGGCGGTCGTCCGAACAATATGTCAAAAGGTGACAAACCATGTTTCTCTTTGGGGGTGGTTCTAATGGTTGCTAAGACTATTGGTAATGCTTCTACCCATGAGCCTTTTCCATTAGCAGTTATCTTAGCTAAATACCTCTTTATGGTTTGATTAGTGCGTTCCACCATCCCACTAGCCTGTGGCCTATAAGGGGTATGCAAAATGTTGTTTTAGCCCCAAAATGTTTACCACTTCTGCCATACAGTAAGTTTGTTGTCGAAATGGGTGCCTCTATCAGAGGAGAATATGGCTCCTATACCGAACCTGGGGATTAATTCCCTAGTGAGACATTTTACTACTGTCCTGGCATCATTTCTCACCGTTGGGTACGCTTCCACCCAACCAGAGAATTGATCCACACAGACCAACAGGTATTTAAATTGGTCACAAGGGGGCATATCCGAGAAGTCAATTTGTACAATTTGAAATGGCTCCTCGGTACGTGAAATATGATTCATAGGAGTGGGCACTGGTCTTCCAATGTTATGCATTTGACATATGGCGCATTCATTAATCTGTTTAGCAGCATAAGTATGAACTCCTGGAGCCCACCATTGTTTGTTCATCGCCCTACAAATCCCTCCTGTTGGGACATGGCAAGGCCCATTGCTCAAAGAAAACAAAGAAGGAAAAAGTCGGGGGAGCGACCAATTTGTTTTTTACCCGCCACAGACCATCACCCCCGCAAACAGCAAATTTTGCAGACCAGGACGCTCTGTGGGGTGAGCTTGCCTGTAAGGCTGAGAGAACAGCTAGATCTACCTGGTGGTCCATCACTGGAATTGCTGGAGCTGCAGATGCAGATGGCTGATAAGAGTGTATAGTCTCTTTTGCATATTTATCAGCCAAGTCATTTCCTGTAGACACACAATCATCAGATCCCGTATGTGCCTTGCATTTAACAACAGCAACCTTAAGGGGTAACTGTACTGCAGCTGGTAATCTGACAAATAATAATAATTTATGCTGTATGGGAGTTCCTGCTTCTGTCAAATATCCTCTCTCCTGCCACAGTTGTGCAAAACTATGCAGTATGCCTATCGCATAGGCCGAGTCACTATATATATTGACTGTATCACGTTCTGCCAACTCCAAGGCAACACAGAGAGCAGTGAGTTCTGCTGCCTGCGCGGACCAAGAGTCATGCAGAACTTCAGCATGTAATAGTCTGTGTTCACCGTTCACAACTGCACAAGCGGCAAAAGTGAGTCCGTCTGGCCTCCGAATGGATGAGCCATCTACAAACAGGTCTGCACGTGGAGGCAGGCCTGAGATGGGCTCATCCTGTAGGTCAGGTCTTGGTTTTGTCACTTCATCAATAGAGGTACCACAGTCATGTGTCAAGTAGTCAGAATCCTCAATCTCCTCGCTGTCATCCTCAGGCAAGAAAGTGGCTGGATTCAGAGTTTGACAGCACTGGATTTTGAGGTTGGAAGCTGATAGTAAGACCAAATGGTAATGGGTTATTCTCTGAACAGAAAAAATGCTTAGTGTAAGCACTATTCAACATAGCTTCCAAGTCATGGGGGCACATCAAATATAGAGTGTTACCTAGTACAATGTCAGCTGTCTTTTCTACCAGCAGGGCAGTTGCCGCTACTGACTTCAAACAACCAGGAAGGCTACACTATCTGGCTACACTATCCAATGGATAGCTGTAATATCCCACCGGGTGATGCCGGGCACACAAATGCTGTGTTAGTACCCCATTTGCATGTCCATTCACTTCCGTGCAAAACAAATAAAAGTCCTTATCGTAGTCAGGCAAGCCCAAACTGGGCACAGCCAGTAAAGACCTTTTGATCAGCTTAAAACTTCCTTAACTGCTGGAGTTAATTCATCTGCTGTGAATTTGTAATTGCTTTTAGTATGTCCCTTCAGTAATTCTTGCAAGGGATCGACTACTGTGGAATACTGGGGTAAAAATTGTCTGCAATATCCTACCAGCCCTAGGAATGCTCTTAACTTTTTTATTCATTTGTTGTTTTGCGATGACCTTTCTTCGCTTATTGGTTAGATGTTTGATACCCTGGGAGATGCAATGGCCTAAGTACTGGACTTTTGGTTGTACCCACTGTACTTTGGCAGCATCCACCTTCTGTCCAATCCTGGCCAGAAAGTTCATCAAAGAAATGAAATCTTCAGTGCAAGCTTGTTCTTTGGGAGAGGCTAACAAGAGGTCATCAACGTATTGCAATACCAAAAGAATTCAGAAACATTTGTTAAGAGAAAAACATCTTCATATACTGGAGGAACTCTACATCAGTGGATATAGATATGTAAGGTATATTTAAAATATCTTCACAAAAGGTAAAAAAGCACCTGAATGTCAGCGACTCAGTGAGTCAAACGCTACTAATAAAACTTTTTAGCGATCGCAGGGATCAGGCCTGACTCTGCGAATGCTGCAGTTATGTGTGTTGTGTTTTGTAAGTGACAGTGATCGATCGATACTGCACTTGGGTGGGCTGGGCGGAGGGGCAAAACGCAGGTGCTAGCGGGTATCTGGGCTGATCCCGCTAACAATGCGTTTTTGGGAACCCTAAACTGCTGGGAATGCTAGTATAGATCTTATCAGATCAGATATTGATCTGTTCAGATACTATACCACTAAGGGAGGTGTATGCTGCTTGCGTGGGTGTTAGCGCTACTGGCACTAATCTGACGCTGCCTGGGGCGACCCAGACCCTATCTGTCGCTAAAACCTAATTGATATCACCCGCCGGGCGATCAGGGGGTTAAACCTTTATTGGGTAATAAATGGCGGGTGCCCTGATGCTATAAAAGGCAAACTAACTAACCAGCGTCACTCGTAACACTTATACAGTGATCACTGGTGAAAGGGTTAACTAGGGGGCAATCAGGGGGTTAAAACCCTTATTAGGTAATATATGGGGGTACCTGACACTATATAAAATTCTGGCGGTAAACCTAAATAGCCGACTGGATAACTAGCGTCACCAGTGACACTTATATGGTGATCACTGGAGAAAGGGTTAACTAGGGGGAAATCAGGGGGTTAAAACCTTTATTAGGTTGTATATGGGGTACCTGACGCTATAAAAACCTGGCGGTGAACCTAAATAACTAACTGGCAACCTAGCGGCACCAGCGACACTAATACGGAGATCAGAAAAAAGATTGCCTAGTGACACTGGCGATAGGGGGTGAAAGGGTTATCTGGGGGGGCGATCAAGGGGTTAAACCTTTATTAATTGGGGTTAGGGGGGTACCCTGGACCTAAAAGGACCTAACACTAAATCCCTGACACTTTTTACAGTCACAAAATGACACTAAATGCAGCGATCAGTAAAAAAATTATCACTGCAATCAGTGACACTGTGACTGGGGGTGCAGGGGGTGATCTGGGGGGTGATCAGTGGGTGATTGGGAGGTGATTTGTGTGCCTATGTGTACTGATGTTAGTGTAGTGTTGGTGTAACTTACTATTGATGTCTTGTCTCCTCGATCTCCGGACAAAAAGACAGAGAGTGACATCACTTCCTCCTGCCTGTGTTTACAGTTCACTGGCAGGGGAAGCATCTGATTCGCCAGGAGCGATCGCAATGGGGTGGCCACGAACCGATGGCCGCTCCCTCATCCCCGATCGCTCCTGAAGCGATACCGGGCACCGGGGGGGCTCGATCGGGCCCCCCACCCGCGTGAAGGTAGCGACGTATATATACACGCCCTTTCTGCCTGCCCGTGCCATTCTGTCGACGTATATTGTCGTGCGGCGGTTGGCAACTGGGTAAAGGGCGCTTCCAAATTGTGATAAGACCTCCACCACCACTGGCTAGGGTTGTGGGGAAGAGGCCCTTGTCCTCATCAACATGTTGGCAAGGTTCTTTGCATGTAGTACCTCCCCCCCATGGCGGGGGCATGTAGCCTGGTATAGTTCAGAGGGGCTGTATGCTTTTTCTCCCCCTTTTTATGGCCAGCAGGCTGCATAATTAAAGCGGTAGTAAACACTGAAGTAAAAAAAAAAATGCATCAGATAATAACACATTATAAAAGACTTACCTAAAGACAAAGCCCTCTAGCGGTGCGCTCTCACCGCTGTCAGGGCTTCCACCTTCACCCAGTATTCCTTTCAGGTCTGTAGGCTCCGGCCGTGTGAATGGCCGAGCTGTGCTGATGTCACTCCTGAGCACGTGCGGGAGATATGGCCGTGGCACAGCTCTCTCAATGGACGACATACTGTCCATTGAGAGTACCGAGCGCATGTGCCAGTGATGTCACTGGCTGCATACCTAATCAAAATCTCTTAATTTAGGAGATATTGACTAGACATGCAGCCAGTGTTATTCCTTGTACCTACAGGTAAGCTTTATTATAAGTTTACCTGTAGGTCCAAGTCACCAAGGGGACTTTATTACCATTTTAAGGGTTTGGATGTTTAGGATGACCTCAAACATTTTTTTTTGCGTGGAGCAAAAAAAAAAATCGATACTTGACTCAAAAGGGTCTGGGATGCTTTTTAGTGGGGACTCCAATCAAACCAAAGCTATCCATTTATGTTTTTTTTTATACAGATGTGTTATAAGGACATCATGGACTACTTAAAGCAATGGTTTAACATCTGTACAGTCCCTCGCTGGCATTGGCATCTTCTCTCTCATATCAGTTTACAGTAAAACCTTGGTTTGCAAGCACAGTGCTGGGACAAGGTCATTTGGTGGCCAGGGCGAAGATGGCACTCTGCGCCCCCCCCCCAATTGTTGCTGATACTAAGCATTTGCAAGAGTACATGCAAATGCTCCAATATCTAGACCCAATATTTCTGTGCGATTTGAGGTCATACAAAATGAACGGGCTCAAATCGTACTGTAAAGAACCACATGTGATTTGAACAGGAATGTGGTGCGATTCTTGTCTGAATCACATGCTGTGTGAACCTGGGCTTGTCATAATGACTTCAGCCTGGGTTCACACAGGAGTGGTGTGGGGAAACCACATGTGATTCAGACAGGAATCGCACCACATTCCTGTTCACATCACATGTGGATCTTTACAGTGCTATTTGAGCCCATTCATTTCGTAAAAATCCAAATCTGCCCAGGGCAGATGTCCCTCCTGCCCACCCCTAGTACCGGCCCTGCGCAAGCATAATTTGTTCCAGAAACATGCTTGTAATCCAAAGCACTTGTATATCAAAGCATTTTTTTTGCAGGGTATAAAAGAAGAGAGGCACCTCTAAGTTTAGCAATAAGTTGCTAAATGTTGTACCGTCATTAAATGTAACCATATTGCTACACTTAGGCCCTGTACACACAGTCGGTCCAAACCGATGAAAACGGCCTGAAGTCCAGTTCCATCGGTCCAAACCGACCGTGTGTATGGCCCATTGGTCTGTTGTCCTTAGGACAAAAATGATAGAACTTGCTTTAAACTCGAACCGATGGACCGCTGACCGATAGGTCCAAACCGATGGTTAGTACACAAAAGCATCGGTTCAAAACCCGCGCATGCTCAGAATCAAGTCGACGCATGCTTGGAAGCATTGAACTTCGTTTTTTTTAGCACGTCGTGTGTTTTACGTCACTGCGTTCTGACCCGATCAGATTTTGAACTGATGGTGTGTACGCACATCAGACCACCAGGCCACTTCAGCGGTGAACCGATGAAAACGGTCCGTCGGACCATTCTCATCCGTTTGGACCGACCGTGTGTACGCGGCCTTAGAGGCTCCTCTCTTCTTTTTTATACTTAGTTGTGACATGACGCTACTCTTGTATCAAGACATCGCTTGTATATCAAGGCAAAATTTATAAAAACATTTTGCTTGTCTTGCAAAGCGCTCTCAAACAGGTTTTACTGTATTTCATTTATTGCTCAACGTTTTTTTTTTACCTTGTCAATTATTTATTGCATCATTCATTCCTGTGGAAAACGTTCTCATTTTACTGGAATTGAATTCCCCTGCACGTTTATGCAAATTACAAGGTAAGTACTATTTCCTGAAGGAAAAAGTCAACATCCTTATTGATAAAGCTTTGTATAAAAACTTGATCACAGAAGTATCACTGCAGAGGAAGATTTTGGAATAAGACACATTTTCATTGTCAGGTACAGTAATAATGGGGAAAATGAGGTATTGGTTATGCTTGTGGCAGGAAGTATCATGCTTATGTTTTTACAATATTGTGTATATATGTGAGCACAATATAAATATTTTGCACAGTCTGATGAAAAAAACAGTTTAACTGTACAGTATGTAGTAGTTTATAGAGCCAGTGTAGCTTAACCACTTTTCTATTTTTTTTTTTAACTTTTCTGCACTAGTTAGAATCTGCATTTTGTGCTAGAAATTACTGCAAAACCTCCAAAAAGTATTTATTTTCCAAGACCCTAAAAAAATTAAATTATTATAGTTGCATTTTTTTTTAAGTCGCACAATATATTTGGAGTTGTTTATCAAATGCATATTTTTAGGAAAAAATACACAAAAATTAAGAAAACAAACACAAATATAATACCCAATTTTTTTGGTAAAATATAAAAAAAATTAAGTTGCGTTGAGTAAATAGATACCAAACATGTCAAGTCTTAAAAAACTGCGAAATCGCAACAGACTATGGTACCCAAGATTTTCCATAGACAATGCTTTAAAAGTCTTTAACATGTTACCAGTTTACAACGGAAAATTGATCACTTACCTTTCCGTAATTTTCCTTTCCTGGTGCCTGTCCATGGCAGCATACATATGGTTGGTTACTGCGCCCCTAACCAACCCACAGGACCAATTATAACTCTTTCAAAGAGTGTCAACCTCCCTCATACACCATTCTTGTAACTAGACTCAAACATTTAAGGATTTGTAGAAAGGGAGGGCGTATGCTGCCATGGACAGGCACCAGGAAAGGAAAATTATGGAAAGGTAAGTATTCAATTTTCCGTTTTCCTGGTGCCTTCCATGTCAGCATACATATGGTTAATAACTCGCTCACAGGGAGGGTTGCTGCAAAAATATTTTAATCTCCATTATAGAGTAGACAGCCAAAAAGACTTTTCCCCTTATGCCACTATGAGTAAGTGCAGACCCCACTGGGTCATAAATGTGGTGTAGAATGACCGGTTTGCCCAATGACAGAGCTTCTGGAGAAATCTTGCGTTACTGTAGCCCAGGAAGATGCCATTCCCCGCACAAGTATTTTTTAACTTTTTGACCGGAGGACCACTAGCCCGCTACGTTCTCTGGATAAGATGAACCATCCAACTTGCCGAAGTTGTCCTGATGCCTACGGTCTTTCTCTCTTTTTTTTTGCTTTAAGGTAAGCCGGAAGCATCCCTGGAAGATTTATGTCAGACCAAAAAATGCCTGAGGAAGTTTTTCCTCTATCTGGTTCGGGCAGTCAGGAGTCGCTGGAACGCACCGAAAGAGCTGGAAACCCCTATTCCTGGTTGAGATGGTTCGCAGAGGAAGCTCTGGATCTGAACTGGCGAGACAGCCAGATGACCAATTTGTTTAAATAGATTGCAATATCGGAGTCCTCAGCCCCTGAGGCTTGGGTTTCCAAGATCCTTTGGACAGAGGAGATGGTGCTTAGGAATAGGGCTGGAAAAAAGAAACTTACAGAATCTTACAGAGAAGATTCTTGCGTGCATGTGAATGAAAAGCTGCAAGTACATTGAGTACCGAAGGCAGATCCCGCTTTGGACGCAGCAGATCCATTTGGAGACCTTAAAATAAGGATTGCTCTTGAGGGACGTTCTAACCACAGACTCAGGATCCATCTGATGTCTGACAGGGCTGCAAAAAGGCTCAAGCCTGAATCTCCCAGTGCCAAGAACCCTATCTTAAGATAGCCGGGATTTACAGGCCTGAAAACACCTAGTATCCATGAATAGACGTTTTTTTCTGAAGTCTGTCATAGGTGCCGATGGAGGGAGACTTCCTGGATTGAAGTGCCGTTTATCTCGTGAGAGCAACTCAACTCTTCCCTTTTTCCCTGCTCAATTTTTTAGATGATTAACTCCAGGGACTCTGGAAGTGGATGGGAGAGATCTCCCCAGGACATACGATTGTGCGCAACTGGAAGCAATAAAGGACCGTATAGAAACGGCACGACTAGCAGAGTGTATCAAATTTTTTTAGACCAACCAATGTTCTGTAGTCGAGAAAGTAATTCAATCTTCCGTTAGGTGCTGGCGATTAGCTGGATAGGAGGGTGTCCATCTGTATCAATCTTGAGACTGGGAGATTTTATGAAGGAACAGGGTGTCTCAATAATTTGATTGGAGTTGCACCAAAAAAGGGGGAAGAGGTTTTATCAGCGGGTTGACCCATGAGGACAAACCCCTTGGAAGGCAGGCTGAATCACGCATTGGGGTTGATACTTCCTCTCTTTTTTTTTCTTTGGACTATCAACTGTCTTGAGGCTAGTGAAATTCCGTCGGCCTCGTGTCTCATCAGGATGATGACCTGCCTGTGCGTCTGTTTGCCCCTTAGATCTGGACACAGGTTAAGGTCGACTTTCTGCCTATAACTCATAACTCATGGAAATTTACTCGTCCCTCAGAGGGAATGTTTTGGCAGAATATTGGTATACCAGCGGCAGTCGACTCCAGAATATTGGAAACTGAACTTTCCGTATTTTAATGCCAACTACCCTGGGTTAACTGAGTCCCTTAAAGGTCGCTTCAATTCAGGTGAACTGCCTCTGATACAGGGGTGGCCAAGGGATGGGAACCAACTGGTAGCGACTCCACTGATCGCGAAGACTTGACTATAGTATAGGATCGATACTACTCCTGAAAAGTAGAATCCTCTGAGATACGAACCTTTCCCTTATGTTTCCACCGCACTACTGGAAATCAGGCGGAGGATGCTGGGGGATCCAGACATTGTGTTGTTGATATGGCTCTGATTGTCATTTTCCCACTTAGGCTGTGGTT
The DNA here is from genome assembly GCF_905171775.1 of Rana temporaria. Lineage (NCBI taxonomy): Eukaryota > Metazoa > Chordata > Amphibia > Anura > Ranidae > Rana > Rana temporaria. Next base: position 32,371,422 of record NC_053492.1, on the reverse strand, counting down.
GGGGAATTATTTTCCTCTAAGGACAGACATCACCCATTATCTTTTTTGCGTAGTTATTTAGCCAGATGTACTTATGCCAAGGTGATCATACATCTCCTGTATATGAGCTTGGAGCCTTTTTATTGAAATGAGATGAGGTCAGAACATCGTCCCGAACGTGCAGAATGCGCAACTTTTAAAGGCTAAGCAAAGCAAAATATGTACACTGGAACCTCCCCGGGGATCCCGGGCAAATGGCGTGCACAAAGGTAGGCATTAATATTGCAAACGAGGACCCCTAATGCCTTGAAACGTAGAAAGGTGTTGGAGGACAAGATGAATGAGTAGGTGGAAACCTTTGAGGTTTATAGCGACCATCTTAACTTTGGTCGAACTGCCATGAATCTTGTATTTAAGAGGTCCTTTCTTGAGGAGTTCCAGCTTTATAAGCTTGCCTCAGATCCGGAGCTGACCTTCAGATACACTTTTATATTTTTGGAACAACAAAAAGAGAAAGGGTGAGGCAAAATGAACCCCCAAAAAGCCTTAAAAACTTGGAACTGAGATTCCTAATGTATTAACTTCTGTATGAGCTGAATCAGAATCCTGCGCTTCTATTCCGGAATTGCAGGCTTTGGTAAGCAGCAAGGATGTATGGTGGCTGTTGTGCTAGGGTTTTTTATTTCCTGGAAGTGGCCAATGAAAATTGTGGAAGTGCAAGGTTTTCGTTAAACTAGAGTGGCAGTACTGAGCCAGGCTCCTGCTGGCCCAGCTTAGGTGGGTGAGAACTTAAGTCAAAAGGATTTCTGATTTCCGGGAGAGCTAGATGCATCCTCCCTTTTCCTTATGTCTAAGACTGGGCAGACTGGGAATCCCTTTGCCTTTTCCTATACTCCCTGGCAGATACAGAATGCAGTAAGGTCTGAGCAGAACATTTTAGTGTATCAGCTGCTGCGTCAGCCATAGAGGCTGAAACCAGGGCCTTGACAATTTCATCCGGCTCGAGACCCTGTCTCAAGGCTTTTTCAAAATTGATAGACCACGCCCTTGTTTCGAAAGCCGAAGCTAAAGCAGTTGCTGTTTTTTGTGCCCTCTCAGCTGCCAGATAAACACTTTTGAGGTCGTCATCAATCTTGTGATCCAATACATCTTCTGGGGACGCTGCATCCTCAGAGGGAAGTGTCCCATTTCTTTCTATTTTACCGGCAGAGGTGCCCACCGATGGTGAGGAAACAGATGGCTGCGTGCTTCTGTCAGCTGGAGGGTACAGCCCACAAGGGTAGATATAGGCGACCTGGCCTTCTAACATCATTCGCAATAATGTTGCTAGAAATGTATAAGATATCCCAGAATCAGAGGTGGATCTTCTTTCCTCGGATGTATCTCTGGTCTTTGGACTGGCCCCTGCGTTTATTTGCTGGGCCGGGATTTTAGCGGAAACCTCCTCAGATGAAGGGGTAGCAAGATCTCGGGATGAAGATAACTCATGGATTGAGTCCTTTAATAGTTTTTTAATGTTGACCCAGTATTCTTGCTTTTCCTTTTCCTCATCTCTGCCTGTTTCTAGAAAACAGGATCTGCAGACCAATTTTTTTGGAAGTGCAATATCTCCGCAGACCCAGCAGACTTTGTCTTTGGGGTTGGCGGGATGATGTGGAGAGGGAGATTTTCAGGCCGAATGCAGGGAAGACCTGCGGCTATGAGGTGCGTGGGCTGAAGCAGAGTGACCACTCTTTGAGGCCCCGTGAACTTTTGACCTCTTATCCTGCGCCTCTCTGTGGTTTGATTGATGCTGCGGGCTGTAAGACAAGGAAAAGACAGAGACTCTGTTTTCTCCTCCATAAAGAGTACCCAAGTGCTCTTTTATTTCAATTTTTTTTAAAACTTACCTGATAGTTGTAGTCACTTACCTAATGGTATGTTGAGGATCTTTTTGTAAAACTGGACTGCAAGGAAAGGCTGTCAGAGAAAAAAACAACTGGGTTAACCTTTTTAGTCTCTATTGTGTGTTGTCCCTTTTTCTTTTTTTTTTTTAATATAAAAAAGGAATTCGGAATGACAGAAAAAACTATATATATATATATATATATATATATATATATATATATATATATATATGCATCAATGCTGTATCCTGGCCTAGGCCAACAAGGCCCAGGCCTAGGGCAACAAGGCCCAGGCCTAGGGCAGCACTTTGCAGGGGGGCAGCACGGACAGTGTCCCCGCCGGCTTGCTACACTGTTAGGCAAATTAGTTTAGCGCCCCCATAAATCGGCCGCACTGCTTCCAGTTTGTGGGCGGTTGGCATTCTGCAACTGTGGGGGGGGGGGGGGGGCGTTGCTTCAAATTTTTTACCATCCCTGTTCCATTGCAGAGATTTCCCTTCACTTCCTGTCCCATAGCCAAACAGGAAGTGAGAGGAAATCTATGCAAATTAAGGGAATCCATTGCCCCCCAGGCTATCAGAACTAGTGTCCCCACTTGAAAATTTCAGGGTGGGTCTTAAACCGCAAGGGGTGTGGCCTTGACAGGAAAGGGTGGGTCATATTTAAATTAGGGGGTGCACGAGTTTAGTCAGGCCTAGGGCAGCACAAAACCTAAATACATCCCTGATGTGCATACACACATAAACACAAAAACATACTGGAATCTATAATTCGTCAAGGCATACACATATATACATATACACACCTATATACATATATACATACACATATACATGCCCATACACACACATAAACCTATAAACGTACGCATATATATATATATATAAACATACACATGTATGCAGTAAGGTCTGCACACCTACACATATACATATGCATATATGTACATATACATAAACATCCATATATGCCCAAACCCATCCCCGATCAATTATGAACATTGGTCATATGACGCCCGCCCAGAACGAGAGCTCCACCGTCCGGCCATCATATGGCGGCCGGCGATGGACAAGCGGTTAAACTGTGAATTTGGACTGGGAATTATTGCTCTCATTTCGATGTTCTTGAAGATACCTCTCATGTATGAACATCCTCAGCTATATGCATCCCTGAGACTCCAGCTTGTGGCACAGCAATCAAAGCACATTTTATAGGTATGAAGGAAAGCCCAGGTTTTTTTTAACCACTGCCATTAAGCCCCTCCCACTATCATGGTTGGCCACACCTACTATTGGTCACTATATCGCTGAAATGTCCCTCATCCTCAAGTTCAAAAGTTGGGAGGTATGTAAATATGTGTAACAAGTTTTACATTCAAACTAAATTTCAGCAGAAAATCCCAACACAAAAGATGAAAATCCCTTTAGAATAAAATGCACAGTACAAATGTTTTTTGTTAACCACTTACGGACCGCTTGCTGTCATACAGCGGCACTTTGAACAGGGTTATCGTTGTTATGGTAGCAGCTAGCTTTAATAATCCCTGGTATCCTCTTCTTCAGCGGGTGGTCCTCTTTTAGATAAAAGTGGTCTCTGTGGCGGATTCTCCGTGAGATCACTTTTATTGGGGGTGGGAGAGGCCGCGCTACTGTGCCCTCCGCCGCTTACTTTGTCGGTAGCGGTGGAGGTGATTGGGTCTGCTGTCCTCTGTGGTATTGAGATGAGTTAGGCCTTGTACACACGACCGGATCTGTCCGCTGGGATTTATCCGCGGATCAGTTCCAGCAGATAAATCCGGTCGTGTGTACGGCCTAGCGGACATTTTTTCGGCGGACATTTGTCCAGCCGACCGTTTTCCAGCGGATAAAAATTTCTTAGCATGCGAAGAAATTTATCCGCTGGAAACCTGTCCGTCGGACTTATCCGGTCGTCTGTACAGACTCACCGGATAAGTCCGACCGATCCCCATCCCTCGCATGCGTCGAAGTGATTCGACGCATGCGTGGAAGTATTTACCTTCCTGGGTCGCGCACGTCGCCGCGTCATCGTCGCGGCCACGTCGCGACACGTCACCGCGGATGTTTTCCGCTGGGATTTTGATCTGATGGTGTGTACAGCCATCAGATCAAAATCCGCCAGCGGACATATCCGATGGAAACGGTCCGGCGGACCGTTTTCATCGGATATCCGCTCGTCTGTACAGGGCCTTAGGTGAAGATGGCCCCCACCCATCTCCATACCATTGCAGGGCGGAAGCGACGTCAAAACTTTTGCCCACAGCTCCTAAAGAGACATTTTTGTGATTTTTTTATTGCATTTTTTGCGTAAATGTGAGATCTGAGGTCTTTGTGACCCCAGATCTCATATTTAAGAAGTCCTGTCATGCTTTTTTTCTATTACAAGGTATGTTTACATTCCTTAAAATAGAAATACAAGTGACACCATTTTTTTTTAAAAGAACAGTGTAAAAAGAAAAAAGAAAAGGTAAAATAAATAAGAAATGTAAAAAAAAAAATGTAAACACGCCCCGCCGAGCTCGCGTGCAGAGGCGAACACATCCGAAAACGGTGTTCAAACCACACATGTGAGGTATCAACACGATTGTTAGAGCGAGAGCAATAATTCTAGCCCTAGACCTCCTCTCTAAGGCCCCTTTCACACTGAGGAGTTTTTCAGTCGGTACAGCGCTAACAATAGAGCCTGAAAAACTCCTGCCCCAACCTTCTCCTGGCAGGAGAAAAAAAAATCTCCTGCTAGTAGCATCTTTGGAGCGGTGAGAGGAGCGGTGTGTGTACCGCTCCTTCCCATTTAAAACAATGGTAAACCGCGGTAACACCGCCTGCAATGCGCCTCTAAAGAGGCGCATTGCGAGCGGTATTAACCCGGTTAATACCGCACCGCTAGCGGCCGAATCCTGCGGCAATTCCGACGGTATAGCGCCGCTATTTTTAGCGGCGCTATACCGTCACCGCACCTCTGCTGCCCCGTGTGAAAGGGGCCTTACTCAAACACAGTGTCAGAAACATACATGGTTCATACATACCCTCAGATCATAGGGCAATCAAAATAGCTGATAACAATCATATATTGCTGTACTTGCTTATACATCACCCAGGTAATTAGACAAATAATGCACATTTATTAAAGTACTTCAATTTAAAAAATGTTGTCCTGACTTCCAGCATACAACACAAAATGTCTACTATCATCTTTGTAAAACAAAAAAGCCACTTTTGTGTCCCTCTCTAATTTAGCTTCACTTTATTACTGCAGTCTGTCTTTCTCTGACTTTATTGCTAAGCTCCATTAACTGCCATTGCTTGAATCAAGTACAGCGAAGGTCTTCTTTATGACAATTTAAACAAGATCGAAATTAAAATTGCATTTCAGCAGAAAATACTAAATATGATAAGCCCTTATGACTAAATGCCAAAGTAAACAAACACGTATTGTTAAGTTCTGAAGAAAAACGGTTTAAGGGTCCTTTCACATGGAGCGGACCGTTTTTGTGTCCGCTCCGTGTGTCCGCAAAAGCTCAGCGGGGATCCTCCGTAATCCCCGCTGAGCTGTCGGCGGATAGGGCGGTCCCCGCACACAGTGCAGAGACCGCCCTGTCTCTCCTCCGCTCTCCCCTATGGGGAATTGGATGAAGACGGACCGTCTGTCCGTCTTCATCCGATCCGTTCCGCCGGACGGAAGAAAAATAGGGTTTTCTTCCATCTGAAAAAACGGATCCTGACGGACGCAGATGGTTGCGGACGTTAGCGGATGCTCCATCCGCTAACGGACGCAATCCCATAGGGATTTATTGTAATAAACAGACGAACGGTCCGCTAGTGTGAAATAGGCCTTACTATCCCACCAACTGCCACTGGACACAACCCCAGCAACTTACATAAATAGCGGTTAGCTGCAAGTAATGTTCAGCCAGAAGAAAAAAGGAATCTACCCTCTAATTATTTTGCAGGTATTTTTTGCTAGTGCTGTTTCATTACTCCTCTGGTATGTGGATTTAATATAGAATGCATGGACTGGTGATGGTTTACTATTTAGAGCCCATTCACATCTAGGCGACAAAACGCTGGACGCTTGTGCCGCTAGAGGGGAGAATTCCCATTGCTGTCTATGGAGATGGTTCACATCTCATAGACGCCGTACGCCTGTCGCCTGAAAAAAAGTCCCGGACCCTTTCTTTCAGGCGGCATTGGCGTTCGGCCATACAAAGCAATGGGAAGGCTTTGTAAAAAAAAAAAAAGTTGCACACTCGCGGCAAAATACGCCGCGTATGCGGCGTATCTTGTCGCGGAGGTGTGAATGCAGCCTTAGTGATGGCTGTATCAGGTGTAGTTTCTGCAGTTTGCAGTACAGATACATTTACACCAGTGATTTATTCCAGTGCAAATAGAAGTGGCAGAAATCTTCTGATTCCTGCTGGAGAAATGAGCAGCTAGGTGCCGCCACAGGCAGGCAGGCAGCCAAATTCAAGAATATAATCCATCAGTGACACATGACAAAGTGAAGTTATAACTTACACATTACATATATTATTAAGGATAAGTATATGTTAACATGTAGGAAACATTTATCAAATATCTCTTAATTGCAGGTTAAAATGGCACGTATCATCTTGACATTGCTGTGCCTATGGAGTTGCATCGTGACTGTCACCCCGCTTACTGAAGATCAAGTTAAAAGAGCGACAGATTACATCAGAAAACATTTCAATCCGTAAGCATTGTTACTTGTATGTGTAATCATTACAATAATGATCAACTAAAGGAAACCTGCCAGATAATGTTCAACCCACCTTACCCCAGGATCCCTCCACCCCCCTTACTTTGGCCACCATATTCCTTCTGCTCAGTTCCCCACCACTGTCCTCGCTTAGTCACCAGCAATTGTCAAAAGTATCTAGTACTGTCAGGAATTGCACACTATCCCATGCTTCTTTATAACTGGAAGGGAGAGAGTATAAATAAAGGAAAATAAAAACAGTAAGAGAATGTGTTATGCCACGTACACACGATCGGTTCATCTGATGAAAACGGACTGATGGATTTTTTTCATCAGATATCCGATGAAGCTGACTTTCATCAGTCGTGCCTACATACCATCAGTTAAAAAAATTGTTTGTGTCAGAACGCGGTGACGTAAAACACAACGACGTGCTGAGAAAAATGAAGTTCAATGCTTCCGAGCATGCATCGACTTGATTCTGAGCATGCGTTGATTTTTAACCGATGGATTTCCCCACAGACGATCAGTTTTTTCTATCGGTTTTTTAACCACTTAAGGACCGGACCAATATGCTGCTAAATGACCCAAGGGGTTTTTACAATTCGGCACTGCGTCGCTTTAACAGACAATTGCGCGGTCGTGTGACATGGCTCCCAAACAAAATTGGCGTCCTTTTTTCCCCACAAATAGAGCTTTCTTTTGGTGGTATTTGATCACCTCTGCGGTTTTTATTTTTTGCGCTATAAACAAAAATAGAGCGACAATTTTGAAAAAAATGCAATATTTACTTTTTGCTATAATAAATATCCCCCAAAAACATATATAAAAAAAATAATTTCCTCAGTTTAGGCCGATACGTATTCTTCTACCTATTTTTGGTAAAAAAAATCGCAATAAGCGTTTATCGATTGGTTTGCACAAAATTTATAGCGTTTACAAAATAGGGGATAGTTTTATTATTATTTATTTTTACTACTAATGGCGGCGATCAGCGATTTTTTTCGTGACTGCGACATAATGGCGGACACTTCGGACAATTTTGACACATTTTTGGGACCATTGTCTAAAGCATTGACTATTTGCGGCGTAATTTAAAAATGCGCACTGGGATACGTCCATGGACGGCGCATGCGCTGTTCGTAAGAAGCGTCATTTACGTGGGGTCACGAGTAATTACCATAAAACATGCCCACCTCTTCCACATTTGAATTAGGCGGGCTTACGCCGGCCAATTTACGCTACGCCGCCGTAACTTAGGACGCAAGTGCTTTGTGAATACTGCACTTGCCTCTCTAATTTGCGGCGGCGTAGCGTAAATAAGATACGCTACGCCCGCACAAAGATCCGCTCATGTCTCTAAATCTGGCCCTGTAACTTTTCGGGCAAACCAATCAATAAACGCTTATTGTGATTTTTTTTTACCAAAAATATGTAGTAGAATACGTATCGGCCTTAACGGAGGAATAAGTGTGTTTTTTTATATATTTTTTCGGGATATTTACTATAGTTTCTTTCCCAGTCAACTCTCTTCCTTCTTTCCGAATATCCTCTCACTTCCTGCAGCCTTGCTCTCCACGGTGGTTGCGGAGGTGCTCCACCTAGTGGTACTTCCTGGTTCGCTCCTGTGCGGCCTATTTAAACTCCCAGCACTGACAGAATGGGGTTGCTCTATTGCTGACAGAACGCCACTGTCACCTGGGCTTTCCAGACTCACCTTACTGATCTCCAGCTTCCTGAACTAGGACCACCAGGACTCCACGCACGGCACAGCCATTCTCACCAACCAGGTCCAGGCTCCCAGGACGCTCATCCATGCTCAGCTATCTGCAACCGCAAGTACTCTGCTATAGACAACTACAGCTCTCATGTTAAAGTTCATTGCTATAGTTATCAATTACTATGCTCTGCTCTCCATGCTTGTCGCTTTGCTTTCAAGCCTATGTTCATTGCTAAATTACTAAGGAGTTTCACTCAAGTTTGAACTGCAGATCACATGTTGTGCTCACTGCTATAGATACCAATTACCTGCTTTGCTTCTATGCCTGAGTTCAGTTTCTCTAGTCAGTCTGACCCCTAGTGTGCAGTCCCAGTACTGCGGCTACACTTATCCCTATACCTGTGCTATACCATTAATACCAAGATTTACTTTAATGTTGCTTATGCTGGAATAAGCACTATTTACTTTACTGAGGCTGTGATGATAGAACCCAAACTCTTAACTGAGTTAAGAGTGAAACCTGGGTTCGAACCTGAGAATTCTCCACAGTTGCGATCCATAAACCTGAATCTATTTGGCGTATTGTTACACTGACCCATTTTAGCAGTGGTGACTGGTGTTCAATATTTGGGGGGGGGGGGAACCAACAACACCCCCACCAACCCCCCTGAGGGAGATGGACAGGGAGACAAACAGGAAAAAGGTGATCCACCCCCTCCCTCTCGGAGACGGACGGGAAGGTGCCAATTACCCCCGGTAGATGGATGGGAAGGCTGCGATCAGAAGCCTCCTTACTTTAGGGGGTGAGGCAGATGACAAAGATTTAGTTCTTTGCTCCTCACTCTGGGGCCATTGCTTCTCCTCCTGGCCAAACAGGAAGTGGGTCCCGAGGACGCGATCGGAGGCCTCCTTACCTAAGGGGGCATATGATAAGGATCTAGCTCTTTGCTCTTCGCTCCGGGTCCATTGCTTCTCCTCCCGGCCGAACAGGAAGTGGGTCACGAGACCTGATTGGCTGGGAGTCCTAAGGCTCCCTGGCCAATCGGGTCTCAGGACCTGCTTTCTGTTAGGCCAGGAGGAGAATCAAGAAGACAATAGCGAATATTTATTCACTATTGTCACACAACTGGGTGGGCTTAAGGTGCAGTTCTCTGCGTCCTGAGCCCACCCTTTTTTTGAAGCCAATTAGAGTCTCAGGCTCAAATCATGTGCTTAAAAAAAAAAAACATTGGAATCCATGCTACTGGCGTGCTACATGTAGATTAGGGGCAGGGCGCATGGATTAGGCGGGTGCCGCTCCTGCGCCCCAGCTATGGACAGACCGCCACTTCATCTTAGGTACGGCACTCCTTATTTTGTATGGGTCAGTGACAGTGAACTGGGTTTCATTCATAGTAGTATCTGTAGTTATTGATGCCTCTGAGTCACTCTGGTGCAGCTGGAAGCCTACATCATGGTTTTACCCAGTTTCTTAGTTAAGTAGAAATGCCTAAAAGGATCTGATAGGTTTGCTAAAGCCATTAACTCCTTCATGATCAGGGTCAAAACAAACCTTAACCACTTCAATACAGGGCACTTTCACCCCCTTCCTGCCCATGCCAATTTTCAGCTTTCAGCACTGTCACATTTTAAATGACAATTGTGCGGTCGTGCGACGTACCAAATTGAATTAAATTTTTTCCCAACAAACAGAGCTTTCTTTTGGTGGTATTTGATCCCCCCCTGCAGTTTTTATTTTTTTCACTATAAACAAAAAAGAGCGACAATTTTTAAAAACACACAATATTTTTAACTTTTTACCATAATAAATATCCAATTTAAAAAAAAAAAAAATGTTTTCCTCAGTTTAGGCCGAAATGTATTCTTCTACATGTTTTTGTTAAAAAAATCGCAATAAGCGTATATTGATTGGTTTGCGCAAAAGTTATAGCGCCTACAAAATAGGGGATAGATTTATGTAATTTTTTTTTTTTACTAGTAATGGCGGTTATCTGCAATTTTTGTCAGGACTGCGGACACTTTTGACACATTTTTGGGACCAGACACATTTATACAGTGAACAGTGCTATAAAACTGCACTGATTGCTGTATAAATGTGACTGGTAGGGAAGGGGTTAACACTAGGGGGCGATCAAGCTGTTAAATGTGTGCCCTTCTAGGTGATTCTTACTGTGGGGGGAGGACTCTGACTGGGGGAGGTGACCGATGGGTGTCCCTATGTACAAGGGACACACCATCGGTCTCCTCTCCCTAATAGGACATGGATCTCTGTGTTAAATGGGTGGTGGCCGCCCCCCCACACTGGCAGGACAGGTGGGCCCCTCACAGTGGCAGAACAGGCCTCACAGTGGCAGGACGGATGGGCCCCTGACAGTGGCAGAACAGGCCTCCCAGTGGCAGGACGAGTGGGCCCCTCACAGTGGCAGGACAAGTGGGCCCCTCACAGTGGCAGAACAAGCCTCACAGTGGCAGAACGGGTGGACAGGCCCCTCACAGTGGCGGAACTCCAGGGCCTGGTTGCAAGTGCAACTGCTGCGACCCTGATAGTTCCACCACAGGTGGGTAGGGGGGATTCCTCCTTCCATGCAGTTTAGCGTAGGTGAGGGAATTATATACTACAATCTACAGGTACACATATTGCATTTTTGCAGCACTTCACACATATATATATATATATATATATATATATATATATATATATATGTAGCGCTCACCCCCGAAGGAGCCGCTGGTTATAGATTGGGTGGCACATTACCTCTGTGACTCCGCCATCTAGGGTAGTTTATGAGAGCCAAAGTAATGGAATGTCCAAACAGCAGGTGTCCTTTTCTTGTACTTTTATTTACCCAAGAAGGTAAAACAGTAAAACTTGAGGTAGAGAGTAAAGATGGATGAGGAGAAGAAACAGCAGATTCAGGCATAACAATACGGAAACAATCCTGCTTCCAACAACACTTTGCTTTCGTCGCCACTCCAGCCGGAGTGGGTATAGTGTACCTGGACAGGCCTCTCACACCGACCTGGCAGCCAGAGTATCACTCAAGAATTTTGAGGGAAAAGATCTCTGCCACAGACCCTCCCTAGAACTTAGATCATGGAGGCAATCCTCCTTGGTAGAATTTGTGCCTGGATCAGCTTCAGGTAGTTTTCAATTAGGTTACCGACGACAGATGGCTGACATCCAACCTTTCAGTGTCCGGTTACCTTGATCCCCGATGGATTGTCGAGGCCCTATTGGATTGCCAGCCTCTCTTGGCTCTCCTCATGCGGACTCCCCACCGAACAGCTATCTTGCTTGGGATCTTCTCAGAATTGGGGACCCAGTCGATTACTGGGGCCCCGCCACAGATTTAAATTTTCCGGGCCAACATGATCCCGGAACCAGGAACACCGCGTGGCACGCGCACCCCGGTCTGGTAGGCCATCTCGCCGGGGGGCCGTGATGTGTGATCACCCTAAAGGTGGGTGCCACACCAGGAAAATAACCCCCGCCTCAATGGCGTCTGTTCCAGAAGTACCCTCCCCCAGCATGCCCCGCAAGAGAAACTCCCTCCTGATTGGCTGCTGGCAAGAGGCACCCAAGCCTGGACTCCACTGGCGCCACCTGTCACTCCGGGGTGGTATAACACCCCAGCAACAATAGAATGAGCCCACAGCACAGCCCAGCTGAAACAGAGACCCTCTTTAGAATTAAAATTGAGATCAGAGTCAAATTACACTCTGATTATCCCATTAATTTTTGTCAGCACCGGTACTTGGAAGTACCCCGGCGCTACACACACATATATATATATATATATATATTGTACATGTCATATCAGTCCCTGCCCTCAAGGAGCTTACAATCTAAGGCCCTTAACTCACAATAATACATATGGTAAATTTAGACACAAGCCAATTAACCTTCAAGCATGTGTTTGGAGTGTGGGAGGAAACCCATGCAGGCACAGGGAGAACATGCAAACTCCAGACATGTAGTGTCATCATTGAGATTTGAACTGACGTCTCTAGTGCTGCTGGGTGGAAGTGTTAACCACTTAGCCACAAGTGATTTCTTTTGTGACAGAAATCTAAATGTGTATGACTAGCCTTAAGCCCTGAACACATGATCGGATATCTGGTGGAATCTAATCCGATGGATTTTTTTTTCGTCGGATAACCGATGAAGCCGACTTTCATCAGTCTTGCCTACACACCATCAGTCAAAAATCCGACCGTGTCCAAACGCGGTGACGTAAAACACTACGACTGAGAAAAATTTAGTTCAATGCTTCTGAGCATGCGTCGATTTGATTCTGAGCATGCATGGATTTTTCTCCGATGGACTTCCACACAGACGATCGTTTTTTTCTATCGTTTTTTTAATCCATAGGAAAAATTTTAAACATGTTCTATTTTTTTACACCGATGGAGAAAAGACTGATAGGGCCCACACACGATCAGTTTGTTCCATGAACACAGCCCATCGGTCTGTTTTCAACGGACAAACCGATCGTGTGTACAGGGCTTTAGAGTTTGTTCTCTCTAGCTACAGCTTGAGTATTTTCCTGACAGTATGTGGCTCTCAGACCTATATTGTAGTTTGGAAATCAGTAAAGTTCTGGTTCTGTCTCTGGTTCTGAGCAGCGATACCAGGCAGACTACTGCAGACAGGCCACTGATTACACACAGAGAGCAACATTTTTTTTTCTCTCTGCAGCCCATTGGCAGGGTACAAACTTTTCTATTCAGGGTTCTGTGCCTTTCTAAAGAAAGCAGACTTGGCAAACCTTTTGTTTTAGTGTGTTTTGGAATATATTTACCTAATTTAAAATAACGTTTTTGTTGGGCTTTAAAATAAAATGTTTTCTCTTTAATTTATTGATTTTATTTATTTTTTATGTTTTTTTTATTATTATTTAGGAATGAAGCAAACCAATATGCATATGCTGTTGTTTTCTCCAAACAAGATCTTCTAAGTCTCAATGGTGAAAAACCCAAAATCTTACCAAATGAAATTCCCAATGAAATTGCCAATGCCGTAAGGGATGACAAAGTAACCTACACAGGAAGACAGATGGTTTTGGCAAGAGCCAAAGATGGGAAGACTAATAAAAAAATTCATTCTGAATATCGTTTGCTGTTCCCACCAACTGGATCCAGCGTCTCCCCCGTCCAGGACATTGTGAATAAGAATCCTTCGCCAGCCTCTGCCATCTTCTACACTCTCAACTCCCCATGTGTGGAAAGGTGTGTCAAACCAGATGACCAGAGGAATATTATCGAGAAACTTGAGGTGTTTAAAAAATATAACAACAACATCAACAACATCAACAAAGCATTTGTATACAATAAATTGTATAGTTTAAATGTCAGCAAAATAGATGAAATTTGGGATGGTTTGATGAGAATTAATGCGCACATGGATGTGTATCGCTGCTTTGATGGCAAATGCCTCAGATGCTTTGATACCTCGAAAAACACATACAAGAACAAAGACTTCTGTGTTGGTAAGAAAAAGAAGAATTAAGGAAGCACACTTATTAGTAACTGAATTCATTATTTTATGTTATCTCGGAAAGCCCAGCTTTTCTTCAAAACTCCTTTAGTTTAAAGGGGTTGTAAAGGATTTTTTTCCCCCCCTAAATAGCTTCCTTTACCTTAGTGCAGTCCTCCTTCACTTACCTCATCCTTCCATTTTGCTTTTAAATGTCCTTATTTCTTCTTTGAAATCCTCACTTCCTGTTCTTCTGTCTGTAACTCACCACCGTAATGCGAGGCTTTCTCCCTGATGTGGAGAAAGCCTCTTGATGGGGGAGGGGGCGAGCAGGAGTGTCAGGACACTCTCTACTTTGCAGATAGAAAAATGAGCTGTGTGTTAGTTGGTGTCCTGACACTCCTGAGCGCCCACTTCCCCCTCAAGAGGCTTTCTCTACACCAGGAAGAAAGCCTCGCATTACGGTGTGTAGTTACAGACAGAAGAACAGGAAGTGAGTATTTTTAGAAGAAATAAGGACATTTAAAAGCAAAATGGAAGGATGAGGTAAGTGAAAGAGCTCTGCACTAAGGTAAAGGAAGCTATTTAGGGATTTTTTTTTTCCTTTACAACCCCTTTAAGATAAGGTGGGGAAGGGCTGAAGCCTCTGTCTGGTCCTTATTGCTGTCTATGTTCCTATCAGAGAGTACACACGACCGTTTTTCATGACGAGAAAAATGACATAAAAAAAAAAAAAAACGATCGTGTGTGAGCTCCAGAGCATTTTTCTCGACAAGAAAAATGGGCATTAAAAATTTAGAACATGCTGTATTTTTTCTCGTAGTTTTTCACGTCGTCGTTTTTCTCGTCGTGAAAAACGGTCGTGTGTAGGCTCTAACGACAGGGAAAATCAAAACGTGCATGCTCAGAAGCAAGTTATGAGACAGGAAATTTGCATAATCAGTCCGAAAAGGTGGCGCCATTTGAATGGAAATTCCCTTTTATAGTGCCGTCGTACGTGTTGTACGTCACCGCGCTTTGCTCGAGCATTTTTTATCACGATCGTGTGTATTTCCATGACATGAAAAACGGTCGTGTGTACGCGGCATAAGAACAAAGGCAACAATAAAACTTGTAAAGAAAAAAAAACACTGTTTGTATGTCCCAGTTAAGGGAAATTTCCTCTCCCTACCTGTTAATTCTATAACCTTCAAGCAGACAGGAAGTGAATGGAAATCTCTCCACTGAAGATAATATTTGTATAATCCTGTATACTGTATGTCTAAATTTCCTCTTTGTTTTTCATTTCTGAAAATAAACGTATAATCACTGCATAGCAAAACATGGTCTTGGATCCTCTTATTTCTGTGTAATATATATGGCTGGACAGCAAAATAAATAAATAACACAGTAAAAGTGTTATCCCCCCCCCCCGAAAAAAAAAAATATTACATTTCACCCTACCAATTCTTATGCCGCATACACACGTCCATTTTTCATGACGAGAAAACTGCCATTTTTTAGATTGGTCGTGAAAAATGGTCTTGTGTATGCTCCATAGCATTTTTCTCGACGAGAAAAATGCCCGCAAAAAAATTAGAACCTTCTCTAATTTTTTTCGTAGTTTTTCACGTCGTTCTTTTTTTTTTTTTTTCAAAATTCTTTATTTATACAATACAACGGGCGATCTTGTACGGATCACAGCAAAAGTGCAACATACAGCGGTGAGCACAAACTTGTAAGCAAAGTGCATATCAGTTAAACAGTCATACTCATCCAAGTCTTATAAACATGACCCGCCGGCACACCCATATTTTCCTGTTTTCTAAGAAATAGTAAGTAGAGGTAGAAAAGGGGCTGGTGGACAGCACCAGTGCCAGAGTAAAGTACGGGAATAGGAGTAGAAAGAGGGGGGGGAGGGGTGGGGTCCTGTAAGGGGGACTCTCCAGGAGGCGTAATGTGAGGAAAAGAGAGGGGAATCGGAAGAGCGTCAGGGAGGGTAAGGGGGGGGGGGAGGGCCCGCGGGCATGGACACACACACCCGGACCCGTATGTCCCGCAGATTCACCTATATTTGGTCTGGATCATCACCCTCTGCTCTATCCAGGTCGGGGTTACTGTTAGCCGCGTCCAGTTCTAGGGCGGCGGGCCTCTGAGGGACTGTCCCTCATCTGAGTATTTGTGTACGTTCCACAGCTGCCATGTATTTTTGTAGGATTCCTGTCTGTCCTGGTTCGAAAGGGTCAGGTCTTCCAGTCTTCCAACGTCGTCCACCTTCCGTAGCCACATTGCCACGGTCGGTGGATCGGGGGACTTCCAACAAAGTGGAATGCAAGCTTTGGCGGCGTCGAAGAGGTGTCGAAGAATCGACTTCTTATACACACGGGTCGGGATGTCATTAGCGTGTAGTAGATAGAAGGCTGGGTCGTCAGGGAGCTGTCGTTCCGTAAACTTCTGGGAGATCTTTTTGACCTCCGACCAGAAGGGTTTCAGTTTTGGGCAGGACCAAAAGATATGTAGCAATGTACCCGTTTCGCTCTGGCAGCGCCAGCACAGTTCCGACGTTGTCTGGTATAGCTTACTGAGGAGAGCTGGTGTGCGGTACCAGCGTGTCATGATTTTATAGTTCGTTTCCTGCACTTTTGTGCAGATGGAAGATTTATGTGTAAAGGTCAATATGTGTTGTTTTTGTCTTGTCGAGAATGAGCAGTGCAGTTCTTGTTCCCATTTGACTATGCATGGGATTAGGTAGCCGTCCGGTGGCGTCAAGAGTGTGGTATACAGGATGGATAGGGCATGCGGCAGGGCCTCTGTGCCCGAGCACAGTTCCTCCAAGGGTGTCAGTGTTTGCGTTCCTGTCGCGGGAGGTGACAAGGAGCGAAGGAAGTGATGAAGCTGAGTCGCTGTCAGGAAGTTTAAACCATAGTGTCCGGTCGGGTCTGTCAGCTCTGTCAAAGTCCTCCAGCGGCCGGCCACACCAAAGTGGGAGGCCCTAAGCATTCCTAAGTCTCTCAAGTTTTGAAAACTCCCGCCTCGTAATCCTGGTTGGAAGTGTGGGTTGCCCAACACTGGGTATAAGGGTGAAACACCCTGTGCCGGTCCCGGTCTGGGTAGTAGCTTAGCACACACCTTAACCGTGGTGCCTATCAGTGGGTGGTCTCGTACCAATCTGGGGAGTGCCGCAAGGCACCACGGGGCTGTCTGCAATGGGATCTCGCTCTGGGCTTGTTCTATGTGAGGCCATAATTTTATGTCTCTGTGTCGACACCAGTCAATGAGGCGATTAAGATGGGCAGCATGGTAATACGCCCGAATGTCAGGCATGGCCATCCCCCCATATACCTTGGGCATAGTTAGTACTGATCTGCGTATCCAGGGATGTTTTCCGGCCCACAAGAAGGTCTTAAATACGTTCTGGACTTGTTTAAAATAATCTGCTGGTATATGTACGGGGAGGGCTTGTAGGAGGTATGTAAACTTTGGCAGTATAGACATTTTTAATATGTTGCACCTCCCGAACCAGGAGTGAAGGCCGGTGGTCCATTGGTCTAGTGATTTCTGGACAGCTTTTAGTAGTGGTGGGAAGTTTAGTCGGAATGTCTGGGCGAGGGTCGGGGGGATGTGTGTGCCGAGGTATTGTAGGGCCGTGTCGGTCCACTGCAGCTTAGTGCTGCCGCGGAGTCGTTCCAAACATGGATCCGGGATTCCCACTCCCATCGCTACTGATTTGCTCATGTTGATCTTAAGGTTAGATACCTGTCCATATGTCTCGAATTCTCGCATGAGACTGGGAAGGGACACCATCGGGTCAACTAAAGAGAAGAGCAGGTCATCCGCGTAGGCGGATACCTTGTATTCTCCTCTTCCCAGCTTAACTCCGGAGATGGTCGGGTTGTTCCTGACATGGCGTAGGAAGGGTTCAAGCGTAAGCACGAATAGCAAAGGTGACAGGGGACAGCCCTGTCGTGTTCCATTGCTTATCTGGAATGGTCCGGACAACACCCCATTGGCCCTAACTCTAGCGGATGGGTCAGTATATGTCGCCTCTATCCAGCTGAGCATCTTACTGCCCAGCCCAATATGTGACAACGTTTGAAACATGAACTGCCAATTAACGCGATCGAACGCCTTTTCGGCGTCGGTGCTAACAAAGACGCAAGGTGTTTTTGTGGTGCTTACTCTGTGGACCAGATTCAGGACCTTGGCGGTGTTGTCCCTAGCTTCTCTGGAGGGAATAAAACCCACCTGGTCCAAGTGGATCAGGTTCGGGAGGTGGTTTTGGATCCTGCTCGCTAGGATTTTGGTGAGAAGCTTAAGGTCCACGTTTAGCAACGAGATAGGGCGGTAACTACCACATTGGCCTGGGTCCTTTCCCTCTTTAGGTATGACCGCTATCTGTGCTTGCAGTGTGGAGACATGAAGCTTCCCGCCAGTACCCAGTATGTTAAACAGTGAGACCATCTGCGGACCCAGAGTTTGGAGGAACGTCTTATAGTAAATCACGGTCAGCCCATCTGGCCCCGGTGCCTTGCCCGGTTTGGTAGCGCTCAGGGCCGACTGCAACTCAGTTAGGGTAATGGGTTCCTCCAGCAGGTCACTGGTGTCCGTGGGTAGCGTCGGCATGTCCGATGAAGATAGGTAGTCGCGCATCGCGGCTATGTCAGTGTCCCGGAGTTTCGGGGGTAGGTTGTACAAGGTTCCATAGTATTCTCTAAATACCTCGGAGATGGATTGTGGCAGGGAGGTTTTCTGGCCCTCACGGTCAGCTATATGTGGGATATAGGATGCACCGTTCTGGGAACGCAGAGACCTCGCCAGCATCTTCCCGCATTTATTCCCCGCCTCATAGACTTTATGTCTGCAGATTTGGAGCGCGGCTTTGGCTTTGTATGTCAGAACATCTGTAATCTGTCTACGCACGGTGTCTAGCTCCACTCCTCGCTGCCTCGTGGGGGTTTGTTTATGCTGCTTCTCTAGTGCTTGTAATTTGGATAATAGGGTAGTTGGCTGTTCTGTCCTTAGTTTCTTCTTCCTAGCTCCATGTTTGATAAGGACGCCGCGCACGACCGCCTTATGGGCCTCCCACACTACTTCTGGTTTGCTGTCAGGGGTGGTGTTGTCTGTGAAATAGTTTGTCATTTCTTTCGTTACGTCTGCTATAATTTCAGGGTCTTGCAGCAAGGATTCATTCAGCCGCCAGGGGTGTTTCCTTTCGGAGTAGAGTTCCGTCAGGGCATGGATCAACGTGACCGGGGCATGGTCCGACCACATAATTGGGCCTATGGTGACCCCCCTAACTGCACTCAGATTTCTATGTAGCACTAGGAAGTAATCAATTCGGGAATATACTTGGTGCGGTCTAGAAAAAAAGGTGAAATCTTTTTCACCTGGGTGAAACAGCCGCCATGCGTCCACCAGTTGAGACTGGTGGAGTGCAGCCTGTGCTCTACTCCGGGCTTTAGCAGTCAGTGAGGATAGACCAGAGGACGTGTCATCTTGTGGTGAAAGGGGCATGTTGAGGTCACCGCCTATAATCAAGTGTCCGGTGGTAAATCGTGTCAGTACTTTAAGCTGTTTGGTCAGGAAATCGACCTGGTGCTCATTCGGGGCGTACAGGTTAGCCAGTGTGACCTCTGATGTGCCTATCCGTCCCTTTATGAACAAAAAACGGCCTCCAGGGTCCCTTCTCACTTCTCCCAGTGTCCAGGGTACTCCGGCCGCAATAAGCACCGAGACACCTCTGGACTTCGCCTCTGTATAGGAGGAGTGATACACCGTGGGATAGTACCTGTTTTTCAGGATAGGTAATTTATCTTCCCTAAAATGTGTCTCCTGTACGAGGACAATGTCTGCCTTCTGTGCTCGGATGTCATGGAGCAGTATCCTACGTTTTTCGGGCATGTTCAGGCCCTTGGCGTTTAGTGAGATTACCGTCAGGGTGTCCATGTCCGCGGGCAGGGAGGGGGAGGGGGGGATAGGTTATGTAGCTCAGGTGGATTGGATCACTGGACTGGTCGTGTCCCCAGCCGGGGAACAGGGAAAAGAATAAGGAGGAAATAGAAAAGTAACCAGCACCAGATGGTGTGGTCTGGGAGAAAACTAATGTAGCTTAAACAGCTAGCACGCTCACCAGTGTTAACTGGCGTATGAGCGCAGGCCTATGTGGGTCGGTGGATAGACAAAGCCGATGGCGCGAGCCCCCGGCCCCGTCCATCCCCCTCGGCCAAAACAGTTGTTAGAATGTAGTAACAGTAATGCAATCAATGGCAATACAGTATTGGTTCAGTGAAAATAAAAAGGAAAAAACCAAATCCCATAGCATAAAATATGAACACAAATAATGAGAACAGCACAAAACAGAACGTATCGATCATTGAATTTCACTCCAACCGTCAGCAATCTCAGAGATGAGCGGGTCTGGGAACAACCAGTGTCCAGTCCGCACATCTGAGTCGCATCGTGTCCCTCTCTCTCCCTGTACAACGTTCCCAAACTGCCAGTACCTCCCTCCACCCCGAGCTAGCTGTCCAACGTGTTGTTCCACTTCTCCCAACTTGCGTATAGATTGCAGACCTCAGAGCGTATTTCCCTCCCCACATCCCCAACCCAAGTTGTAAACTGCCTCATGTCCTTCTCCCCTACACGTTCTCCACTAGTAGGAGCGGTCCCTTCCCCCAGGGGGGGAGATATTTCCCTCCCTCGGGGTCATCGATTGTTCTCACACCACTGGCATGGGCGGCTAGGCTGAAATAGTATGTCCTTTACTTGGCCAGTTAATCAGTGTGGACCGCTCCTCAATTACATGGGCAGTAGGTGGTGCTGGTGATGGTGGGCTATAGCGCAGCAGGTCTGTGATCTAGGGCGCGCTCTAACAGCGCGGGTGCCCATTAGGTCGCACAGTGTTAGTGCCTCTGGTATCCAGGTAACGTCTGGGACTCCTCTGTCTTGGGGTGTCCATAGAAGAAAACGATAAAAAAAAAAAAACCCAAAGCAAGGGAAGCAACAAAAAAGAAAAAGGGAACATGCCAGAGGCGTAACTAGAACCTTCAGGGCCCGGGTGCAAGAAACCATAAAGGGCCCCCCCTGACCACGAGTCGGGGCACACCCATGGTGGCAGAATGCCAGAGCTTGGTCGCAAGTGCGACCTTTGGGACCCTAGTAACACCGACACTGGTGTCAGTATTTTTTTTATTTTATTTGTTACCACTTTATTTATTTTTCAATTATTTTTTTTAGGAGCCCGTTGGGGGGGGGGGGCTTGGGTGAGATATCATATGTGGATATTCCCCAGTACACCAAGGATCGTCAATTTCGTCCAAACTTTTTTTTATTCAAGAAAGCTCACATCACAAAACAATGTAGTGAAACTTTTCAGAGCCACGCAGGACCCCTGACAAAGGGCAGTGCTGGGGGGAATGGGATGAGTAGAAGTGCTGGGGGGAATGGGATGAGTGGAAGTGCTGGGGGGAATGGGATGAGTGGAAGTGCTGGGGGGAATGGGATGAGTGGAAGTGCTGGGGGGAATGGGATGAGTGGAAGTGCTGGGGGGAATGGGATGAGTGGAAGTGCTGGGGGGAATGGGATGAGTAGAAGTGCTGGGGGGAATGGGATGAGTGGCAGTGCTGGGGGGAATGGGATGAGTAGAAGTGCTGGGGGGGGGAGGAGGAATGAGTGT
The DNA here is from genome assembly GCF_905171775.1 of Rana temporaria. Lineage (NCBI taxonomy): Eukaryota > Metazoa > Chordata > Amphibia > Anura > Ranidae > Rana > Rana temporaria. The sequence goes on along the minus strand of NC_053492.1, from coordinate 32,349,973 downwards.
CAGTGGTGGAGATAGGGAGGAATGAGTGACAGTGGTGGGGGGATGAATGAGTGGTGGGTGGGATTGCTGGGGGGAATGGGAGGAGTGGCAGCACTAGGGAGAATGAGATGAGTGTCAGTGGTGGAGGGAGGGAGGAGTGTTAGTGCTGGGGGGGGATGAGTGAGATTGCTGGGGGTGATGGGATGAGTGACAGTGGTGGAGGGGGGGGGGGGAATGAGTGGCAGTGCTGGGGGGGGGATGAGTGAGATTGCTGGGGGCGATAGGATGAGTGACAGTGGTGGAGGGAGGGAGGAATGAGTGTCAGTGCTGGGGGGGGGATGAGTGAGATTGATGGGGGTGATGGGATGAGTGACAGTGGTGGAGGGAGGGAGGAATGAGTGTCAGTGCTGGGGGGGGGATGAGTGAGATTGCTGGGGTAATGGGATGAGTGACAGTGGTGGAGGGGGGAGGAATGAGTGTCAGTGCTGGGGGGGGGATGAGTGAGATTGCTGGGGGTGATGGGATGAGTGACAGTGGTGGAGGGAGGGAGGAATGAGTGTCAGTGCTGGGGGGGGGGATGAGTGAGATTGCTGGGGTAATGGGATGAGTGACAGTGGTGGAGGGAGGGAGGAATGAGTGTCAGTGCTGGGGGGGGATGAGTGAGATTGCTAGGGGTGATGGGATGAGTGACAGTGGTGGAGGGAGGGAGGAATGAGTGGCAGTGCTGGGGGGGGGATGAGTGAGATTGCTGGGGGTAATGGGATGAGTGACAGTGGTGGAGGGAGGGAGGAATGAGTGGCAGTGGTGGGATGAGTGTGATTGCTGGGGGGAATGGGATAAGTGTCAGTGGTGGGGGGAGGGAGGAATGAGTGTCAGTGCTGGGGTGGGATGAGTGTGATTGCTGGGGGGAATGGGATAAGTGTCAGTGGTGGAGGGAGGGAGGAATGAGTGTCAGTGCTGGGGGGGGGATGAGTGAGATTGCTGGGGGGAATGGGATAAGTGTCAGTGGTGGGGGGAGGGATGAGGGGCAGTGCTGGGGTGGGATGAGTGTGATTGCTGGGGGGAATGGGATAAGTGACAGTGGTGGAGGGAGGGAGGAATGAGTGTCAGTGCTGGGGGGGATGAGTGAGATTGCAGGGGGTGATGGGATGAGTGACAGTGGTGGAGGGAGGGAGGAATGAGTGTCAGTGCTGGGGTGGGATGAGTGTGATTGCTGGGGGGAATGGGATAAGTGTCAGTGGTGGAGGGAGGGAGGAATGAGTGTCAGTGCTGGGGGGGGATGAGTGAGATTGCTGGGGGTAATGGGATGATGACAGTGGTGGAGGGAGGGAGGAATGAGTGTCAGTGCTGGGGGGGGGGATGAGTGAGATTGCTGGGGGTAATGGGATGATGACAGTGGTGGAGGGAGGGAGGAATGAGTGTCAGTGCTGGGGGGGGGATGAGTGAGATTGCTAGGGGTGATGGGATGAGTGACAGTGGTGGAGGGAGGGAGGAATGAGTGGCAGTGCTGGGGGGGGATGAGTGAGATTGCTGGGGGTAATGGGATGAGTGTCAGTGGTGGGGGGAGGGAGGAATGAGTGTCAGTGCTGGGGTGGGATGAGTGAGATTGCTGGGGGTAATGGGATAAGTGTCAGTGGTGGGAGGAGGGAGGAATGAGTGTCAGTGCTGGGGTGGGATGAGTGTGATTGCTGGGGGGAATGGGATAAGTGTCAGTGGTGGAGGGAGGGAGGAATGAGTGTCAGTGCTGGGGGGGGGATGAGTGAGATTGCTGGGGGGAATGGGATAAGTGTCAGTGGTGGGGGGAGGGATGAGGGGCAGTGCTGGGGTGGGATGAGTGTGATTGCTGGGGGGAATTGGATAAGTGACAGTGGTGGAGGGAGGGAGGAATGAGTGTCAGTGCTGGGGGGGGATGAGTGAGATTGCAGGGGGTGATGGGATGAGTGACAGTGGTGGAGGGAGGGAGGAATGAGTGTCAGTGCTGGGGTGGGATGAGTGTGATTGCTGGGGGGAATGGGATAAGTGTCAGTGGTGGGGGGAGGGAGGAATGAGTGTCAGTGCTGGGGTGGGATGAGTGTGATTGCTGGGGGGAATGGGATAAGTGTCAGTGGTGGAGGGAGGGAGGAATGAGTGTCAGTGCTGGGGGGGGATGAGTGAGATTGCTAGGGGTGATGGGATGAGTGACAGTGGTGGAGGGAGGGAGGAATGAGTGGCAGTGCTGGGGGGGGGATGAGTGAGATTGCTGGGGGTAATGGGATGAGTGACAGTGGTGGAGGGAGGGAGGAATGAGTGGCAGTGGTGGGATGAGTGTGATTGCTGGGGGGAATGGGATAAGTGTCAGTGGTGGGGGGAGGGAGGAATGAGTGTCAGTGCTGGGGTGGGATGAGTGTGATTGCTGGGGGGAATGGGATAAGTGTCAGTGGTGGAGGGAGGGAGGAATGAGTGTCAGTGCTGGGGGGGGGGATGAGTGAGATTGCTGGGGGGAATGGGATAAGTGTCAGTGGTGGGGGGAGGGATGAGGGGCAGTGCTGGGGTGGGATGAGTGTGATTGCTGGGGGGAATGGGATAAGTGTCAGTGGTGGAGGGAGGGAGGAATGAGTGTCAGTGCTGGGGTGGGATGAGTGTGATTGCTGGGGGTAATGGGATAAGTGTCAGTGGTGGGGGGAGGGAGGAATGAGTGTCAGTGCTGGGGTGGGATGAGTGTGATTGCTGGGGGGAATGGGATAAGTGTCAGTGGTGGAGGGAGGGAGGAATGAGTGTCAGTGCTGGGGTGGGATGAGTGTGATTGCTGGGGGTAATGGGATAAGTGTCAGTGGTGGGGGGAGGGAGGAATGAGTGTCAGTGCTGGGGTGGGATGAGTGTGATTGCTGGTGGGAATGGGATGATGACAGTGGTGGAGGGAGGGAGGGAGGAATGAGTGGCAGTGCTGGGGTGGGATGAGTGTGATTGCTGGGGGGAATGGGATAAGTGTCAGTGGTGGAGGGAGGAATGAGTGTCAGTGCTGGGGGGGGGGGGTGAGTGAGATTGCTGGGGGTAATGGGATGATGACAGTGGTGGAGGGAGGGAGTGTGACGGACCCATCCGTATACTGGACATATTGTGTTCGTCTGCTTTGCCGTTTTACATGAAGTCGCCCATTCGTATGTCGGCAGTTATAAAGTTATAGATTTTAATGTCTGTTATTTCAGTCTCCCATCTGGTCCCCTAGGGGAGTGTCCACCAGGTGGGAGACCTGCATAAATAATATGCCCTCAGTTCCAGGCTATCTGGGGATACGTTATATGAATATAAAATGTTCGGCAGTTATAAAGTTATAGATTTTAATGTCTGTTATTTCAGTCTCCCATCTGGTCCCCTAGGGGAGTGTCCACCAGGTGGGAGACCTGCATAAATACGGGTGGGTAGCCCACAGTAAATGAGTTCGTGTTTTACCCTCATAATGGAGCTTGGTCTCGTTACTGGAGGGGATTGGGTTACTGGCCACTAAGGATGGTGTACTTTGGAGCTCGGGAAGAGAGGTACCGCTACAACTGGTGGCAAGCGACGGGATGAACCTCAGCGCCCAAAGAAACCACTACAACCAGGACCAAATGGAATTGCAATACCAAAACCTGAGAAGAGCTACCTTAAAGGATTTATTAGAGCAAAGAGGCGGACAGGCCAGTAACCTCAAAAAGGGGGACATTATCACATTATTGCTGGAAATGGATGGAGTACCAGCAGCAGAGGGAACCAATGGACTCAGCCCAGACGACAGAACCCCCGAAGAAGAGAGATTTGACCGGGCGGTAAGAATTAGGCTGGCCCATTATGGTCCCAACCCATCTGTGGAAATTATCGCCCAAGTCCAAGCCGCTGTGGAGGCCAACCTGCTACGCCAAAGCGGCACTGCAGCAGCCCCAGTCACAGCAGACACGGGGGAAAGAAAGAAGGTGCCGTTTGCAGCATTTAAAGCCTTCAGTGAGACAGAAGGAGAGATCGATGGGTACCTTGCCGATTTTGAGCGGCAATGTGCCCTGCACAAGGTACCCCTGGAGGACTGGATCCCTATATTGTCCGGCAAGTTATCCGGCCGGGCCAGTGAGGCTTTTCGGGCCATCCCTGACGAGGAGATCGGGGATTATGTGGCCGTCAGGGAAGCTCTACTCTCCCGGTATGCCGTTACACCCGAGGCATACCGAAGGAGGTTCCGGGACACTGTAAAAACGACTGGGGACTCCTACGTTGAATGGGCATGTAAGGTGCACCGCACCGCCGCACACTGGATGGCGGGGTGCCAGGCTGTGTCCGGAGAGGAGGTGCTACAGATGTTTCTGTTGGAACATTGCTTCGACAAATTACCAACAGGGGTCAGAGAGTGGGTAAGGGACCGTAAACCCTCCACTCTCCATGAAGCAGCTCGCCTGGCGGATGAGTATACGGATGCTCGAAAATTGGACAATTCAGCCACCACGGCTCACGCCAGGGTGGAATACATTTACCAACCCCCTATGAATCGGCCCTCAGCACCCCCTCCATCGACCCAGTATCCCCGCTCACCCCGGTTTAACTCCCGGGAATACTCCCAACCCAGTCGGTGCTACCTATGCAATCAGCTGGGACACAAGCGACCGGAGTGCCCGATGAACAATGCCAACCAAAGTCAGTCCTGGAAGAGACCCCCAGGGGCCAATCCACGACCACCTCTCCCCGCAACTCACTGTGTGGAGGAAGAGGAATGCTGGGGTATTCTGCATGAGGCCGACCCCGTTCAGGCGGCCCACCGAGATAACAGGCAGCACCACAGACAGTGTGTCAAGGTCAACGGGAAGGAGGTCAGTGGCCTACGGGATACCGGTGCGACCATGACTTTACTCCAGAAGCACCTAGTATCCGAGAACCAACATACCGGGGACACGGTCGCAGTACGAGTAGCCGGAGGTGCCGTGTTCCGACTACCCGTTGCCCGGGTACATTTGGATTGGGGAGTGGGTGCTAGACAAGTGAACGTGGGGGTTATGAAAGACTTACCCGCCGATGTCCTCCTTGGCAATGACTTGGCCCCCCTCCTTTCAGCCTATACTCCCATGGGCCCCGCTGCAGTAGACGCTGTCACGACCCGGGCCCAGACCCGTGCCACCGAAGCCGGCCCACCTGCTGCTGCGACCCAGGTAAGACCCCCTACCCCGACGTGTATGTTAGATCTGGCCCCTTTAGGCTGGGATACCCCAGAGATGTACGGAAGGGAGACTAGGGAAGACCCGACGTTAGCGAAGTACAGGGCCAGGGCCGACTCAGGGGAGGAAGGAGTAGATGGGGAGCACTACGAGTGGGTGGGGGATAGGCTGTACAGGATCCCGAGACCGTCCCAAAAACCGAGCACCCCTCCGCACAAGCGACAGCTAGTGGTACCTGCCAAGTACCGGCAGGAGATTTTACGGATTGGGCACGATGTGCCGTTAGCGGGCCATCTAGGCTCCCACCGCACAGCTCATAGGATCACACAAAACTTTTTCTGGCCCAATTTGAACCGAGACGTGCGGATGTATTGTAGCACGTACGACACCTGTCAACGGGTAGGAAAGCGGGGAGATCACCCAAAAGCTAGGCTTCAGTCGATGCCTATCATTGGGGAGCCCTTTTCCCGCATAGCCGTTGACCTTGTAGGTCCACTGGCCAGGGCTAGCCCCTCCGGTAAGAAGTACATTCTTACCGTGGTGGACTATGCCACACGTTACCCAGAGGCAGTAGCGCTGTCTAATATCGAGGCAGAGACAGTAGCTGATGCCCTGGTTAAGATATTCACTAGGGTCGGGTTCCCTCAGGAGATTCTCTCTGATCAGGGAACTCAGTTTACCGCTATGCTCACCCAGCAACTGTGGAAGGTGTGCGGCATTAAACCGCTGCTTAGCTCACCGTATCACCCACAGACCAACGGCCTCTGCGAGCGATTTAATGGTACCCTCAAACAGATGCTGAGGACCTTTACTGACACTTGCAGAGACTGGGAGCGATTCCTGCCTCATCTGCTATTTGCATACAGAGAGGTGCCCCAGGAATCTACTGGGTTCTCCCCCTTTGAGTTACTCTATGGGAGAAGGGTCCGAGGACCCCTAGATCTCATTAGAGGACACTGGGAGAGGGAGACAGAGCAAGAAGGGACCCCCATAGTACCATATGTCCTGGAACTCCGGGACCGCATGGAGAAACTATCCCTGATGGTAAGGGAAAATCTCCAGGCGGCCCAGGGGAGACAGAAGCGGTGGTACGATCGGGGCGCCCGACAGCGGGTCTTCCAGGTTGGGCAGAAGGTTCTAGTGCTCAAACCTGTGAAGGCAAACAAGATGCAAGCATCTTGGCAGGGCCCGTATAAAGTATTAGCGCAGATATGTGATACTACCTACCTTATAGCCAGCTGTTCAGATGAAGGGATCCAGCGATCCTTTCATGTGAACATGTTAAAGGAGTATCAGGAGCGACCAGAAGATGTTGCGGCAGTCTGTGCCCCAGCTACGGATGACCCCGAGAACTTACCTTTACCTGACTTGTTAGAGAGGAATCCCCAGACGGACCTTACGAGCCTTGTGCAGCTAGGAGACCGGTTAAACCCAGCAAAGAAGGTACAGGCAAGACAGCTTCTGTGGGAGAAGCAGGCGACGTTCTCCCAAGAACCCGGGTACACCACACTAGCTATGCACAAAGTCGAGACGCCCGGACAGAACCCCCTACGACAACCCCCATACCGTATCCCTGAAGCAGTCCGAGAGGAAATGCGGACGGAGATACAGGAGATGACTCGGCTGGGGGTTATCGAGCCGTCAGACAGCCCTTGGGCCTCGCCTGTAGTCCTGGTGCCTAAGAAAGATGGGACCACCCGGTTCTGCGTAGATTACAGGTGGCTCAACGAACGGACCACCACTGACGCGTACCCGATGCCCCGGGTAGACAAATTATTAGACCGCATTGCCAGGGGGCGCTACCTGACCACCATTGACCTGTGCAAGGGTTATTCGCAGATCCCCCTGGCCGAGGATGCTATCCCTAAGTCGGCCTTCGTCACCCCATTTGGACTATTCCAGTTTAAGGTTATGCCATTTGGAATGAAGAATGCTCCGGCTACCTTTCAGCGTATGGTGGATAGACTCCTCGATGGCTTCCAGGACTTCGCATGTGCGTACCTGGATGACATTGCGGTCTACAGCGAGACTTGGGAAGACCATTTAGTCCACGTGGGGGTGGTGCTGGACAAGATTCGGGCCGCCGGCCTGACCTTGAAGCCAGATAAGTGCCATTTAGGCATGGCAGAAGTGCAGTACTTGGGTCACAGGGTAGGATGTGGGACCCAGCGACCAGAGCCAGCTAAGGTCGAGGCGGTAGCTAACTGGCCCACACCTATCACCAAGACCCAAGTGTTAGCCTTCCTGGGGACGGCAGGGTATTACCGACGTTTTGTCCCCGACTACAGTACGGTGGCCAAGCCCTTGACGGACCTGACTAAGAAAAACTTACCTAAGCAGGTCCTGTGGTCGCCAGCTTGTGAAGCCGCGTTTCGGGCCCTGAAGCAAGCTCTAGTGAATGCCCCTGTCCTGGCTGCCCCAGTGCCTAACAAACGTTTTCTCGTCCATACGGATGCTTCCATGTATGGACTGGGGGCTGTGCTAAGCCAGGTCGGGGAAGATGGAGGGGAGCACCCTGTCGCGTATCTCAGCAGAAAACTACTACCCAGGGAAGTGAGTTATGCGGCAGTGGAGAAGGAGTGTTTAGCCCTGGTCTGGGCACTAAAGAAATTGAGTCCTTATTTATACGGACAAGAATTTTCCCTCATTACGGACCACAACCCCCTAGTTTGGCTTAACCGGGTCTCAGGAGACAATGGCAGACTGCTGAGGTGGAGTCTGGCACTACAGCCTTACAATTTCACCATCAGCTACCGACCCGGTAAGCAGAACGGGAATGCGGATGGATTATCTCGGCAAACAGACGTCTCTACGCCTTCTCCGTCCGGTCATCCCCAAGTTGACCCGCCAAAGGGTCAAGCCGGGTCTGCCGGAGTGTTCCACAAGGAGGGAGCCATGTGACGGACCCATCCGTATACTGGACATATTGTGTTCGTCTGCTTTGCCGTTTTACATGAAGTCGCCCATTCGTATGTCGGCAGTTATAAAGTTATAGATTTTAATGTCTGTTATTTCAGTCTCCCATCTGGTCCCCTAGGGGAGTGTCCACCAGGTGGGAGACCTGCATAAATAATATGCCCTCAGTTCCAGGCTATCTGGGGATACGTTATATGAATATAAAATGTTCGGCAGTTATAAAGTTATAGATTTTAATGTCTGTTATTTCAGTCTCCCATCTGGTCCCCTAGGGGAGTGTCCACCAGGTGGGAGACCTGCATAAATACGGGTGGGTAGCCCACAGTAAATGAGTTCGTGTTTTACCCTCATAATGGAGCTTGGTCTCGTTACTGGAGGGGATTGGGTTACTGGCCACTAAGGACGGTGTACTTTGGAGCTCGGGAAGAGAGGTACGGCTACAGGGAGGAATGAGTGTCAGTGCTGGGGGGGGGGATGAGTTAGATTGCTGGGGGTAATGGGATGATGACAGTGGTGGAGGGAGGGAGGAATGAGTGTCAGTGCTGGGGGGGGGATGAGTGAGATTGCTGGGGGTAATGGGATGATGACAGTGGTGGAGGGAGGGAGGAATGAGTGGAAGTGCTGGGGTGGGATGAGTGTGATTGCTGGGGGGAATGGGATAAGTGTCAGTGGTGGGGGGAGGGATGAGGGGCAGTGCTGGGGTGGGATGGAATCAGCAGTGGTGGTGGGGACTGTCACTGACTGGGTACATTGCCAGCGCTGGGTGCCAGGATCAGAGACTTACTTGCTGGCAGTTTCCACTTGGTTTTCCCCTGCATTGCTCTGTGTCTCTACTCTTTACACACTGGCCGCGACATCCTGCAGCTCCTCCCCCACCTTCTTTCAATTGGTGTCAGCAGTGTCCGCCCCGCCTCCCTACATTCTCTGTCTCTGGATAGGCAGGGGCGGGGGCGGGGCCGTCCACAGTCTCAGCACTGCCTTCTCTCTCTCCCCTCAGCTGACGAAAGCCCCCCTCCCCACGTCGGAACGAACCGACAACAACAGAACACACACAGTGACAGGACAGTTAGGTGGGCCCCTCACGCGGGTGGCGGGCCCCCCTGAATTGGTGGAACTACAGGGCCCAGTCGCACATGCGACTGCTGCGACTACGATAATTCCGCCACTGGAACATGCGCCCCATGGCCCGGGCAGAGTGACAGGGTCAGTTAAACCACATCGGGTGAGCCTGGGAATGGGGAGTGGCAGGGTGGTGTTCCCCCAAAGCTCTAAGAGCCAGACCTCAAAAAGAAATAAGGGGGGGAATCTCCTCTGTGGGTGGTAGGGAACGTACCCGGTCTAATAGCCATGGGCTCGGGTTTCGTTGGTCATTGTCCAGGAGACCGGAGGTGAGGGCACGCTCTAACAGCGCGGGAGCCCAGGGGGATTGTCTGAAGCGGGCGACCAGTTCTCTGAGCTGCAGTTCGGGGTATATCCCACCTCCTCCCGCGCACTAGGTCCCAATATGGGAGACTCCTCGGCCAGAGAGGAACTAGTTATTAAACAAAAACAGTCTAGAAACACCATAAGTAGAACATCTCGGTAGGGGGGTAGAGAGTGTCTCCGGCATAACATAGAAGTGTGGGGTACTGGGAGTGGGGACTGTGGCCTACGGCCTACTCACGGTTGGCTTCACATGAGGGCGCATGCTGCCTTCTCCGACCGCGACCCTGCTGGCGGGCTCCCCGGCCAGGTCTGTACCTCGAGGGGCCTCCCCGTCCCTGAGCACGGGGCAGGAGTTGCAGCCAGTCGGGTACTGGCACTTGATCTGCGCCCAGGTAGCCGAAGAGGGCCGGGAGGTCCGCAGGCGTCTGAACGGTGAAGGCCTCCCCATCTTTCCGAAAAGTCACTGCTAGTGGGTAACCCCAGCGGTATGTGTGGCCGCGTTGTCTGGCGATGTCTAGCACCGGCTTCAGCATCGCACGGTGGCGCAGGGTTGCCCTCGAGAGGTCCGGTAGGATCTTGACACGTCGTTCTTTTTAATGTCGTGAAAAACGGTCGTGTGTATGCTTTTACGAAAAAAATAAAAAAAGGGGAAGCTCAGAATCAAGTATGAGACGGGTGCGCTCGTTCTGGTAAAACTAGACTAAAAATGGACTGAAAAGCACGAAGACTGAAAAGCGTGAATCGTCTCTCACCCAACTTTATTAACACGAGGATCAGCAAATGCAGCCCAAAGGGTGGCGCCATTTGAACAGAACTTCCCCTTTATAATAGCGTCGTACGTGTTGTACGTCACCGCGCTTTGCTCGAGTGTTTTTTTTCTCATGTGTGTATGCAAGGCAGGCTTGAGTGGAATCACAACGAGAAAAACATTGTTTTTTTGCATGACATGAATAACGGTCGTGTGTATGCGGCATTAGATGTGGTCGCTGCATTTGGTGACTATCCTATTCTTCCTCAATCTTGATGATGCTAGCTTCCAACAACAATATTTTTGGTTTAGGGCACCACCACCACCATCCAAGGCCCAATTTTTCTGCCCCTGTTGAACAGGGGCATGTAGTACAATTTTTGGTATAATATTTCACTGCAGGGCCCATTCCTGCACACAACAAGAGTATCTGTGAGGGGTTACAGTGGTGTGGCACCACTAAGAGCCGGTTCACACTGGGGCGACTTGGGATCTGACTTGAAGTCGCCTCAAGTCGTCCCAAGTCGCGCTGTCGAGAAAAACAATGCAAGTGAATGGGAGCGGTGTTAATACACACGACTCGAGTCGCTCCGACTTCAAAAGAAGTTCCTGTACTACTTCAATCCGACTTGTAGGCAATTTGTACCCATTGATTTCAATGGAAGTCACCTCCAAGTCTGATCCAAGTCTGATCACTGTCTTAACTGAAGCGACTTTCCAGAAAGATAACATACATTTCTCAGGCAAACCTCTCCCTCCCCCTCCCTCCCCTAGAGGTGATTGTTGTTTGATTGGCCACTGGAAGGTCTCCTGTCCTGGAGACGACTTCAAGTCGTGTTGTAAATCGCCCCAGATCGCCCTGTGGTTCATGCATGGGTGTAGGAACCCTTACAAATCTGGGGGGGACAGCATTTTTTACTCGCCAGGTATATTCTTATCCAGTAAACTGGGAGTTGCTAGCGGCCGAATAGCGCTGCAAAACGACAGTAAAGCGCCGCTAAAAATAGCGGCGCTTTACTGCTGATGCCTCAGTGTGAAAGTAGCCTTAGGGCCCTTTCACACATACGGACCGTATGTCCGCATTTTCATCCGTCCGTTTGCGGATGAAAACGGGACATACATGGGTCCCTATGTGATTACGGGTGTCAGCGGATGAATATCCGCTGACACCCGTAATTTGTCCGCCTCCGCAAAGATCCGCATTTACAGATGGAAGAAATCCTATTTTTCTTCCGTCTGCCGGATCGGATGAACACGGACATACGGTCCGTGTTCATCCGATCCCCCATAGGGGAAAGCGGAGGAAAGACAGGGCGGTCCCTGCACAGTGTGCGGGGAACGCCCTGTCAGCTGCCAGCTCAGCGGGGATTTTACGGAGGATCCCCGCTGAGCAAAGCGGACACACGGAGCGGATCATTACTGATCCGCCCGTGTGAAAGGGCCCTTAGAGTGCCGCCTAATCAGTGGCAATGAGTGCAGCCTCAACCTCCTTAAAGGGGTAGTTCCCCTAAAAATAAAGTTTTGACATTGCATTTGCTATAATAATTACAGTTAGAATCGGCTGGTTTTATGTAAAAAATACCTCCGTACGTAGCGTTTGTATTATTCGTTCCCACCGCCACTTCCGGGTACGATGCTGGCGGTGGGCGTTCCTTATTGATGGACAGGCATCCGACCGACGCATCCATCGCGTCACGAGATGCCGAAAGAAGCCGAACGTCGTTGCGCATGCGCCGTATAGAGCCGCACCGACGTTCGGCTTGTTTCGGCATCTCGTGACGCGATGGATGCGTTGGTCGGATGCCTGTCCATCAATAAGGAACGCCCACCGCCAGCATCGTACCCGGAAGTGGCGGTGGGAACGAATAATACAAACGCTACGTACGGAGGTATTTTTTCCACAAAACCAGCCGATTCTAACTGTAATTATTATAGCAAATGCAATGTCAAAACTTTATTTTTAGGGGAACCACCCCTTTAAGGAGTTTGCATTGATTTCAGCATGCATTGCATGGAACACTTTGCACATGCTGAAATCAATACAAACTCGTTAAACAGACCACATTCATTGAAAGTTGATTAATATACAGATCATGATTTTGCAATAAAGTGATCCATGCTGCAAACTCATTAAACAGTCTACACCTTCAGTGAAAGTTCATGTACTGCAAAGTTTGCAAAACTTGAACTGTCACTGAAGGGAGAATGTTGAGTTTGCAGCATGGATCACTTTATTGCAAAATCATGATCTGTATATCATGATAAGAGTATTTTATTAATTTGTACCTGCTATCCTTTGCAGGGGGTTCCCCTCGTGCTTCTCTCTCTCCTCCTCCTGTCACCAGACAGCCTCCACCTCCCAAGAGAGGACCCAGTGAACAACAGCCGCACGGAGGGGGTGGGCGGAGCTTTAGGCTCCGCCTCCGCCAGTCATGTTTGTAATCCATTAGTCATCGGCCGCTCCGTACTATCCCCCGCCCACCTCTCCACCCCTCTACATTGAACTCTGCCTCTCCAGCCCTCTACATTGCCGCTCCCTCCTACTACCCTCAGTATTCGTGAGTATAGCGGCAAAGCAGAGGGCTGGAGAGGCGGGGCGGTATTAGCATTCGTGAGGAGAATAGTAGGAGGGGGCGGCAATGTAGAGGGCTGGGCCTCCGCGCTGCACAAAAAAAAAAAAAAAGAAAAAAACAGGCTGAGACAGCGCCGCGGCCGTTTTACCTGGGGGGGATTTTACAATACATGTCCCCCCTGCATTATTTCCTGGGGGGGATGCGTCCCCCCCATCCCCCCCGGTTCCTACGCCCATGGGTTCATGCTCAAGTCGTGTCGGAGTCGCCTCTGAAAGTCACGCTGGAAGTCGTGTCACCCTAGTGTGAACCGACTCTAAACCTGCATTTGTTTTTTGTTTTTGTTTTTTTACTCTAGTTTCACCTGTTGCCTAGTAAATAGTTAAGCCTATAACAAGGCTTACCTAGAAGTACTGCAATTATCTCCTAAACCTGCGCCGTTTAGGAGATATTTGCTGTACACTGCAGGATGTCATCGGCGCATGCGCTGTGAAAAAACACCTCCCGGTGCCACTTATTCACTAGCAAGCCTTGTGGCTGACAGCACCCGCACGCAGTAACGGGAGTGACGTCACGCGACCCTGGCCAGTCACAGGGCCGGAGTCCATGCCCCTTGAAGGGAAAGGGGCGGAGATGGATGCGGCCACCGGTAGGAACAGCGCGGGCTTCGTTGGCAGGTAAGTGCCACATAATGGGCTAGTATGCGATGCATACTAGCCCATTGTGCTTTTACTTTGCAGAGGGAAAAAAAGGAAGTAATCTATCAGGGTTTACTTCCTCTTTAACCACTTGCAGACAGCAGGCCATCAAAAGATGTACTGGGCTTTCAGCGGTGATATCTGAATGATGCCTGGAGCTGCAATAATTCTAGCACTAGACCTCCTCTGTAACTCAACTTGTAACATTTAAAAAAATAAAAAAGTCACCTAGGGAGATGTTTAAGTACTGACGTGTGGCACCATACTACATATGTGCACAATTTTAAAGCATGACATGTGAGGTATCTATTTACTCAGCGCATCATAATCAGTCACATTATACCAACAATTATGCCGCGTATACACGATCGGTCTAACCGATGAGAACGGTCTGATGGACCGTTTTCATCGGACCAAACTGATCGTGTGTAAGCCCCATCGGTTATTTATCCATAGGTTAAAAAAATTCAATCTTGTTTTCAATTTAACCGATGGATACCTAACCGATAGAAAAAAAAAACGATCGTTTGTAGGCACGTCCATCGTCTAAAAATGTACGCATGCTCAGAATCAATTTGACGCATGCTTGGAAGCATTGAACTTCATTTTTTTCAGCACGTCGTTGTGTTTTACGTCACCGCGTTCTGACACGATCGTTTTTTTAACATCTGACCGTTCTCATCGGTTTGACCGATGGTGTGTACAGGGCATAAGGATTTTTTTTCCATTAAAGTGTTTTTTTTCCCCAAAAAAATCACATTGGAAAGACACAATGGGCCAGATTCTTAAAGGACTTACGACGGCGTATCTCCACGTACGCCGCCGTAAGTCCAAATGAGCGCCGTCGTATCTATGCGCCTGATTCTTAGAATCAGTTACGCTAGAATTCGGCCAAGATACGAGCGACATAAGTCTCCAACGCCGTCGTATCTTGGGGTGCATATTTACGCTGGCCGCTAGGGGCGCTTCCATAGATTTACGCGTCTAATATGTAAATTAGCTAGATACGCCGATTCACGAACGTACTTGCGCCCACTACGCCATTTACGTAAGGCTTCCAAGCGTATCTTTTTACGTCGTTTACGTAAGTCGTACGTGAATGGGGCTGTGCGTAGGTTACGTTCACGTCACAGGGGCTGTACGTAGGTTACGTTCACGTCACAGGCATTGAGCCGGTGTATCTTAGGGCGTAAATTCGACGTGATACTGAGCATGCGCACGCATGCGCCGTTCGTTAGGAGCGTCATTTATGTGGGGTCACGATTCATTTCCATACAACACGCCCCCTACCAGCCTACTTTGAATTAGGCGGGCTTACGCCGGCCAATTTACGCTACGCCGCCGCAACTTACAGAGCAAGTGCTTTGTGAATACTGCACTTGCCTGTCTAAGGCCTTGTACACACGGGCAAACATGTCCGATGAAAACGGTCCGCCGTACCGTTTTCAGCGGACATGCCCGCCCGGAGATTTCTGTATGATGGCTGTACACACCATCATACAGAAATCCGCGCATACACGATACGCGGTGACGAGACCGCGCCGTCGTCGCAACGATGACGTGGCGACGTGCGCGGCCCTGAAAGTTCAATGCTTCCACGCATGCGTCGAAGTCATTCGACGCATGCGAGGGATGGCGGCCGCTCAGACATGTACGGTAAGTCTGTACAGACGACCGAACATGTCCGATGGACAGGATTTCAGCGGGCATGTTTCTAAACATGTTTAGAAACATTTGTCTGCTCGAACATGGTCTGGCGGACAAATGTACGCTGGAAACCTGTCCGCTCGGCCGTACACACGACCGAACATGTCTGCTGAAACTGGTCCGCAGACCAGTTTCAGCAGACATGTTCGGTCGTGTGTACGGGGCCTAAGTTGCGGAGGCGTAGCGTAAATAGGATACGCTATGCCCGCACAAAGATACGCCCTCCTACGTGAATTTGGCCCATTTACTGTGTGACAAATAAAGTTACCATGACCGCCATTTTATTCCCTAGGGTCTCTGTTAAAAAATGTATATAATGTTTGAGGGTTCTAAATAATTTTATAGCAAAATTATTTAGGAGAACAGTGCTGGGGTTTGCACAGTGATTAGGTGGACTACAATTATCAGGATGCTGACACATGGGTGTACTACAAGTTTAACCATGCCACCCCCCCATCCTACAAACTGCTTACCACGTATCCGACGCTGTTTGTGACTGAGTGACGACCAGTTCGGTGTGACCTCCTCAAATATTAATGGACGTTAGTGGATGATCATCCGCTAACGTCCGATATCCCATAGAGATGCATTGATGTCCGTGCTAATCCGTAAACGGATGGATGAAAAAACGGACGAACGGTCCACACGTGTGAAAGGGCCCTTATTTTGAGTCCACTCAAGGTTGTCATTTTTAATTGAAGTCCTGATGAAGGGGGAGTTCCTTTGTACACCAAAACATGTTGGCTGTCTTTTAACACGGCATCAATAAATTATTTTTGACTCCTACTTTTTGATCTGGTGCTACTTCCATATATGCGCACAGCACCGTCCTGTCTGGTGTGGAAAGGGACCTGGTTTTTAGGGGTTTATTTTCACTTTCATTTACAAGTCTCCTCCCCACCCCACCTTGTGACTGGAGTGTAAAAGGAGAAGTGGTGTATTGACAAGTTAATCTCTCTGTCATTTTTCTCTCCCCCCACTCTCAGCTTTCTCCTTGCATTGAAGCTCACCACATTGGCTTCTTGTGCTGCTACTCCCTTCCCTGACCTCTGCTGTACAGTAGACTGCCAGGGGCTGATACCAAGTTCAACTAAGGTACTTAAACTGCTTGAACTGAAAATATGGTAAATGACTACAGAACAGTGGCGGCTGATGTTTTTGGGGGGGGTAGGCACTCCCCCCGCCCGCATGGCTCGCCCACTCGCTCGGTGTCTGCCGGCAGGTCCGGCGCTTACCCCATCCAGCATTTGCGGGTGGTGGGCTGCAACTCCTGTGTTCTCTCCTCCATCATGGTGGCTTCCTCCGTGCGTCTCCTCTCTCCCCCTCCTAGGCACTAGGCATCCAATAGGATCACCTTTCCGTTCAGCCAATCGAGTGACAGGTCTCAAGACCCGCTTTCTGATTGGCCAGGAGGAGGATTAGTGTGAGAATAGCGAATATTCATCCGCTATTCTCGCACACCTTGGTGAGCTCGGAGCGCAGTGCTCTGTACCCTGAGCCTACCCTTTTTTGAAGCCTATTAGAGCCTCTGGCTATAATGACGTGCTTTAAAAAATAACACCCCCCCCATTGGAATCCATGGTCCAGCGCCCTCTCTGTAGATCAGGGGCCGGACACATGGATGGGGTGGGGGGGGGGGCGGCGCCGCCTGTGTGCCCCCTATGGATGGGCTGCCACTGCTACAGAAATATATTCTGCACCTTTCATATCTTCCTGGAGTTCAGTTTTCATGTTTTAACTTCATTTGGATAAAAAAAAAATCTGCAAGCTGTATGGGAACCATGGGCGTCCCATTGTGGTTTATCTCTAGCTACTGGGGTACACCCTGGGCAACCTGCATCCTTCAGCTCTAGTTAGGCACATGCTCCCTTCCCTTTCTTTTTCTTTTCCCCCCACTTCTCTTTCTCTTTCCTACCTCTTATCCTTTTAAGATAGTTGTTTGACTTAAGGGTAATGTTTTATATTCGTTTTTTTATAAAAACAATTTGGCAACACTATAGGCCTAATTGAATTCGTAAGTACGATCTAGAAGTGCACTGAAGTCAAATTCGAACCCACTAATTTTCTTACGTTTGCTTTTATTGGAGGGGGTGGATTGGGGGGGGGGCCTGGCCGGGGCACAGAATGATCCCATTAGGGGTGCCCGACACAGGTAGGACTCCCCTGAGCGAGTGACCACTATATTCATTTTTTTCCTCCCCTTCCCCTGTTAGCAAGCTCGTATATTTTCTTTAACCACTTGACCACCGCCCCATGTCAAAAAGACGTCCTGTTTTTAAAGTTGAATATCTCGATAACGGCAGCAGCTGCTGCCACAACCGAGATATTCATCTTTTCAGGGGGCGGTGGTGTACACGATAACGGCGGTCTCCGTGGCGGATTCGCCGCGAGATCGCCGTTATCGGTGGCGGGAGAGGGGCCCCCCCTCCCGCCGCTCTCCCGCGCCCTCTGCCGCTTACCGGAGCCGTCGGTAGCGGCGGAGGGGATCGGATGTGTCCGGCAGCTGAGCGGGGACGGGACTGAAGGAGAAATCTCCTTCACCCGTCCTCATAGCTCTGCTGGGCGGAAGTGACTTCAAAACGTCAGTCCCGCCCAGCCTCTTAAAGAAACATTTTTTTTTTTGTCATTTGAAAAAATGACATTTTTATTTTTTTTTTATTTTTTTTGCATTTAAGTCTAAATATGAGATCTGAGGTCTTTTTGACCCCAGATCTCATATTTAAGAGGACCTGTCATGCTTTTTTCTATTACAAGGGATGTTTACATTCCTTGTAATAGGAATAAAAGTGATCAATTTTTTTTTTTTATTTCAGTGTAAAAAATTATAAAACTAAATAAAAATAAATAAGAAAACAAAAAAAAATTTTTTTAAAGCGGCCTATCCCGACGAGCTCGCGCACAGAAGCGAACGCATACGCGAGTAGCGCCCGCATATGAAAACGGTATTCAAACCACACAAGTGAGGTATCGCCGCGATCGTTAGAGCGAGAGCAATAATTATAGCCCTAGACCTACTCTGCAACTCAAAAAATGCAACCTGTAGAATTTTTTAAACGTCGCCTATCGAGATTTTTAAGGGTAAAAGTTTGACGCCATGCCACGAGCGGGCGCAATTTTTAAGCGTGACATGTTGGGTATCCTTTTACTCGGCGTAACATTATCTTTCACAATATATAAAAAAATTGGGCAAAATTTATTGTTGTCTTATTTTTTAATTCAAAAAAGTGATTTTTATCCAAAAAAAAGTGCGCTTGTAAGACCGCTGCGCAAATACGGTGTGACAAAAAGTATTGCAATGACTGCCATTTTATTCCCTAGGATGTCTGCTAAAAAAAAATATATAATGTTTGGGGGTTCTGATTAATTTTCTAGCAAAAAAATTGTAATTTTCACATGAAGGAGAGAAGTGCCAGAATAGGCCCGGTGGTCAAGTGGTTAATCAGCCTACAATCGGACAATATGAAGTCAGTTGAGGCCTTGTTGCTGACATTTTGCCTTATTTTTTGAATGTTTTGATGTTGTAGACACGGCCTTTGGTCATACTGTAATTGTATTCTATATTTGGAAAAATAAAAATCTATTGAAAGTAAAAATAAATCTGCATCTACATCTGCATAAAATTTAAATGAAAATATATGCCTAACATTAAATACAATTTATATTTTATTGATGTATAAAGGGTTTGATTAATTAATTTATATTGCAAATGTTAATAATGTCCCATAATAGTCTTCTGAGACTGAATTTCATCTCTCGTTGGCAATCACTGCTAAACATTCATACTCCTTTGGTAAATACAATTTGCTATATGAATTGAGCATAATCATTACACACAATTTGCTGTAATTAATTTTGTGCAAACTCTGATGATGGATCTCTGCAGTAATTGATCTCAGGAGATTGAGCTCATCTTTATAAAAATAACTTCTATATTAAAAGGTAGATATTGGCTAAATGTAATGGGGTCAGGCTTATTCTGTTGTATGACCTGGACTGAAAGATACGAGCAAATGAAAATGCAGCTTCATTTTTTTGTTTGGGGTTTATTTATTACTGATGCCATTGCTTTAGAAATGGGTATTAGTAAGAAATATTATAATTATATGTATTATAACTATAGCCTCACCTTTTACAATTTTTGTTGCTTTTTCCCTTGTAGCAAAATTATGTTATATAAATCACTTGTGTTAAAATTACTTTTAATCATTTTACTGAAATAAACAAAGGCAAACTTGACTAATAGTGAAACCTAATGAACCAGTTATTTTTTTTACCATTTAGTATAATAAAGATGAAAAAATTTACCCAGCCAACTTTTTTTAATGACTAAATTTTAAGTGGCTAAAGGAATTACATACTAACCCATCTTAACTACTTGCCGACCGCCCACCGTCGTTATACGTCCTCACTTTAGAGATGAATATCTCGGTAACGGCAGCAGCTGCTGCCACAATCGAGATATTCATCTCTTCTGTGGGCGGCCGTGTTAACGATAATGGCGGTCTCCGCGGCGAATTCGCCGCTATCGGTGGCGGGAGAGGGGCCCCCCCCTCCCGCCGCTCTCCCGCGCCCTCCGCCGCTTACCGTAGCCGTCGGTAGCGGCGGAGGAGATCGCGACCATCCGGCAGCTGAGCGGGGACGAGACTGAAGGAAAAATCTCCTTCGCCCGTCCCCATAGCTCCGCTGGGCGGAAGTGACGTCAAAACGTCAGTCCCGCCCAGCGTCTTAAAGAAACATTTTTTTTTTGTCATTTGAAAAAATGACATTTCCAAATTTTTAATTTTTTTTTGCATTTAAGCCCAAATATGAGATCTGAGGTCTTTTTGACCCCAGATCTCATATTTAAGAGGACCTGTCATGCTTTTTTCTATTACAAGGGATGTTTACATTCCTTGTAATAGGAATAAAAGTGATAATTTTTTTTTTTTTTCAGTGTTAAAAATTCTAAAATAAATAAAAATAAATGCGAAAAGCAAAAAAAATGTTTTTTAAAGCGCCCCGTCCCGACGAGCTCGCGCGTAGAAGCGAACGTATACGCGAGTAGCGCCGACATATGAAAACGGTATTCAAACCACACAAGTGAGGTATCGCCACGATCGTTAGAGCGAGAGCATTAATTTTAGCCTTAGGCCTACTCTGTAACTCAAAAAATGCAACCTGTAGAATTTTTTAAACGTCGCCTATCAAGATTTTTAAGGGTAAAAGTTTGACGCCATGCCACGAGCGGGCGCAATTTTTAAGCGTGACATGTTGGGTATCATTTTACTCGGCGTAACATTATCTTTCACAATATATAAACAAATTGGGCCAAATTTATTGTTGTCTTATTTTTTCATTTAAAAAAGTGAATTTTTTCCAAAAAAAGTGCGCTTGTAAGACCGCTGCGCAAAAACGGTGTGACAAAAAGTATTGCAATGACTTCCATTTTATTCTCTAGGGTGTTAGAAAAAAAATATATATAATGTTTGGGGGTTTTAAGTAATTTTCTAGCAAAAAAAAATGGTTTTGTCTCGTAAACACCGACTCTGAAAAACAGGCCCGGGGCTAAAGTGGTTAAGCAATATCCCACTAAGATGTACTGTACACAAATATCCCAAGCAAAAGGTACTACTAATAACTAGTACTTTAGGGACATTTGTTTTTGTAAGTTAAATTTAATTTGCCTTTTATTTTACAAATTTCCATAGCTTAGAAGCGTATCCATTGAGTTAATAAACTTAAGTAGAAATTGATAAAACTATTCCTGTATTTCCATGCCTTTCTTAAGATTAAATTAAATGACTTATGTGTATTAATACTCTTGTGGTACCAATGAACCATAAGACATTTTTATTTTTAAAATTAAAGTTTTAATGTTTATTTTTATTGCATATCCCAGAAAATGTCATTATTTGTTATTTTAATAAACCCATAAAATAAAGGTATAAGTGGTGTAACTTTGGTCATGTTGTCCTAGTCTATCATTAGTATAATCAGTATCCGATCAAAATCAAAATCAGAATCAAAATCCAATAATTCAATATTTGTATTGTTTTTATTAAATGCAAAAGAAAACACATTTGTAATTTAACCTTCTTAAGAAACCAACTTGGATGTATTATAAATGTGAAAATCTATTTTTTTTTGTTTTTCTTTTACCTTTCAATCAGTATCTAGAAATATTACATTTTGTTTTATGAAACAAAAAAAAAAAGACATTTGCAATTGAACTTTCATAAAACCAATTTTGATGTTTTATAAATGTGAAAATCTAGTTCTAACCAGTTCTTTTTAACCTTTCATTCAGTATCTAGACATATTTTAAGTTTTATTTATCAAATATAAAAAAAAATATTTGCAATTGAACTTTCATAAAACCAATTTTGATGTTCTATAAATGTGAAAATCTAGTTTTCAACCATTTTTTTAACCTATCAATCAGTATCTAGAAATATCCAGTATTTGATTTTGTTTTGTTCTTAAATGCAAAAGAAAATACATTTGTAATTTAACTTTCCTAAAACCAACTGCTTTGTACTATAAATGTGAAAATCTGTTGTTAACCAGGAAAATCATTTGAATTTGACATAGGAATCTATTTTTTTTAACCAGGAAAATCATTAGAATTAGACATAATTTTTTAAAAAGGGTCAATCAAACATGCAGGGTAAAATAAAATTATAATAATTTTAAATCTGAATGTAGTTAGTCATAATTAAAGAAAAAAGCCAATAAACATTAAAGAAAATAAACAGCTGTAGCTGCAATCATTACCGTTTCTGCTAATAGATGTCTCCAGCTTTCCACATTGAATGACAGCCAGCATCATTCAACCCACTTCATCTGAGCCCACTTTGTTGTGGAAAGCCCCCTTACTCCCAGCCTGTGACTTGATGGTAAAAGAGAAGCAGAACAGTGCTGAGCTTACCTTCGATCTCCTTTCCTATAAGCATACTTCTTATCAGCACATGAACTGGTTGGCTTCTTATACTACTTCGCCTTCTGCAGAGACTGCAAGAGGATGATACAGAGTCAAATTAAAGTGCTTACCTTGCTTGCATTACAAAAACACATTTGCTAATGTATTAATTAATACTGTTTTGTGCCTGGAGTTCAGCTTTAAATATTTTTGGCCCCCTTTTATTATGGAAGTAGGAAATCTAACCTATGTGACCGAATTTATTCTGACTGGCTTCTCCCAAGGCTTGGAGATTAGGATTTTACTTTTTGTTGCATTCCTGACCATCTACATATTTTCCATTTTGGGAAACAGTTTTCTGATCCTCAGCTATCATCTGACCCCCCAGTTACACACCCCTATGTACTTCTTCCTCTGCAACTTGTCTTTCCTTGACTTGTGCTACTCATCAAGCTCACTTCCAAAAATGCTAATTGATATATTTTCTAAGAAAAGGCGAATCTCAGTCATTGGATGCATGGCTCAAATGAACACGGGTCTGTTTCTAGGAGAAACCGAGTGCATATTGTTGGCCGTGATGGCTTACGACCGCTATATAGCCATTTGCATGTCCTTGTATTACAACGTCATAATAAACCTGAAAATATGTAGAAATGTGACAATAATGATGTGGTTGGGAAATTTTCTGCTCTCGGCCATTCCCACCATTTTGAGGCCTCTTGTGTTTTGTGGAGGTAACAAAGTTGACCATTTTGTTTGCGAGATATTGGCCGTCCTGGAGTTGGCTTGCGGAGATATTAGTTTTTATAAAACTACTATGTTTGTTGTGAGTTTGTTCACACTGTTGGCACCTTTGATTTTTATTGTTATGTCTTACACCTTAATTATTTTATCTATATTAAAGATCCAATCTACTAATGGAAGATCGAGGACGTTCTCTACCTGCGCATCCCATATGACTGTTGTGTTCCTGTTTTATGGACCCATAAGTATCACATACATGGCAACAGCAAATACATTCTCATCCAGTCAGAAGTATGTTTCACTTATGTATGGAGCCATGACCCCCATCTTAAACCCTCTTATTTACAGCCTGAGAAATAATGAGGTGAACGAAGCAATTAGGAAAATAGTCATCAAATATTTAAATCCACAATAATGAGTTTTAGAGTAAATGCAAACCATAATCTAATGACATTTAATTAAGATTTACATCTACAATAGGAGTGGCCGCCTGTTGGCATGACTGGCCAAAGGGCATTTTGCTGTTACTCACATTAGTGGTGTGAAGGATTCTGAGGGAGTAGTGCAGAGATCACCTAGTGACATAAACTGAAGATTCTTGCAATACTACCAGCACCTGTATTCCTCCAGGGATGATTATACTCCTCAAGAGCTGTCCTCGTACCTTGATGGGGTTGCATTTCCAATTCTTGGAGAAAATATTTTTAATGGTATATTGCCTGCATTTTTAAGGCCTGTTCATTTATTTCCCAGCAGTTGATATAGTCCTGCACATGCCAGCTTAGATACACCCCCCCTTTTTCCCCCTTCTCCTTTTTTTCACTCTTTCATTACATCCTTTGCCTTCTCTTGATCTTTACTTGTATTAAAAAAATTGGTATCTAGCCCATACCTAGCTCACAGCCTGATATGGAAAGTACGGTAGCAAAAGGGGATTTTTTACTATTCGAAAAAGAAAAAAAAAGTATCTACAATACGCACTCATCATGAAGACTCATGTTGTCATCTTTTTATACTCGGGTAATTTTGTTACTCCAGTGTCTCATCTTTGGTACGGCTGAGCACTATGGAATTATACTCCTCTATTTAGTACCTAAATGTAATTTATGTAATCTGATCCTTTTTTTATTTTTGTATGAAAACAACATTAAGACAATACAGACAAATTATACAAACAAAATCAAATTAAACAAAACCCAGCCCTCCCAATCCCCCAACCCCAACCTGCTCTTGGCGTATGTATAAAAAAAAGAAAAGAAAGAAGGACAGAAAAAAAATCAGCATCCAATATTACAAAGTATATAGGGCCAGATTCTCAAAGAATTACGTTACGCAGCGGCGGCGTAACGTAACCCATTTACGTTACACCGCCGCAAGTTTACAGCGTAAGTGCCTGATTCACAAAGCTCTTACCTGTAAACTTGCGGCGTTGTAACGTAAATGCGCTCGGCGCAAGCCCGCCTAATTCAAATGGGGGCGGGCACCATTTAAATTAGGCGCGTTCCCGCGCCGAACGTACTGCGCATGCTCCGTCGGGAAAATTACCCGACGTGCATTGCGCTAAATGACGTCACACGGACATCATTTGCTTAGACGTTAACATAAATGGCGTCCAGCGCCATTCACGGACGACTTACGCAAGCAACGTAATTTTCAAATTTCGACGCGAGAACGACGGCCATACTTAAAGCGGGAGTTCACCCATTTGTAAAAAAAATTTTTTTATCCCCTTAGCTTCCTGCTCGTTCGGTCTAGGGGAATCGGCTATTTGTATTAAAATATGAGCTGTACTTACCCGTTTTCGAGCTGCATCTTCTTCCGTCGCTTCCGGTTATGGGTCTTCGGGAGCGGGCGTTCCTTCTTGAGTGACAGCCTTCCGAGAGGCTTCCGACGGTCGCATCCGTCGCGTCACTCGTAGCCGAAAGAAGCCGAACGTCGGTGCGGCTCTATACTGCGCCTGCGCACCGACATTCGGCTTCTTTCGGAAAATCGTGACGCGATGGATGCGACCGTCGGAAGCCTCTCGGAAGACTGTCAATCAAGAAGGAACGCCCATTCCCGAAGCCCATACCCGGAAGCGACGGAGAGGATGCATCTCGTAAACGGGTAAGTACTGCACATATTTTAAAATAAATAGCCGATTCCCCTAGTAAAAACGAGCAGGAATCTAAGGGGGAAAAGTGCCCTCTAAGGGTGAACCCCCGCTTTAACATTGGCTAGTCCACCTAGAGGGCAGCCTTAGTTTTACGCTGCGCATCTCGACGTAAACGACGTAAAGTTAGAGCGACGGGTAACGCGGACGTTCGTGAATCGCCGTAAGTATTCATTTGCATATTCTACGCCGACCGCAATGGAATCGCCACCTAGCGGCCGGCCTAGAATTGCATCATAAAATCAGACGGTGTAATTCAATTACACCTGTCGGATCTTAGGGCTATCTATGCGGAACTGATTCTATGAATCAGCCGCATAGATACGACAAGTGTATCTCAGAGATACGATGGCGTATCTCAGAGATACGATGGCGTATCTCAGAGATACGACGGCGTATCAGGAGATGCGCCGTCGTATCTTGGCATGAATTGAAGCCATCTTGACCAGGTAGCATCAAACTTACTCATGGAATTCCTTAGGGTGTATGTATGTTTTTCAAAAAGAATAATCCTATTGAGATCTAAAATCCACTCAGATACGGTCTGCGGGTAGGGAGAGGTCCACTTAAGAGCAATCTGTCTACGGGCATCAAAAAGTGCGCGTCTTATAGTGTTACCAATAGAGGAGGTATAAATAGACGTATCGCAGTATCCCAATAGGCATATAAGTGGTTCAACCAGAATGTTAGTATCCAATAGCCCGTTTAGGATACCAATCACCTCCGCCCAGTATCTTTGAAGTTTCGGACACCACCACAAAAGATGTATTAGCGTACCTGTATTACCGCATCTAGCACAGGCTGGCTCAGATTTCAATACAATTTCATACAGAAATTGGGGAGTTCTATAGACTATGGAGAATAAAGACTGTGTCAGTCTATGTGATGGAGAGAGAGAGACACCTGGGGCGAGGACCAAAGAATATCACCCCAGACGTCCTCGGGGATAGAACCAATATCTTTTTCCCAACCAGCCCTAGAGCGAATGGGAAAGTTCAGTAAAAACCTATCTAACAATACCTTATATGTAGCAGAGGTGAGATCTTTTGTTGACTCTGCCTGTACTATCTTATCAAGAACAAGGATAGGGGAAAAAAGTATCCTAGCAGAAGAGAATTGGGCATGTAAAGCATGTCTTAGTTGGAGGAATTGATAGAATTAATTTGATTGTAAAGAGAACTCTCCCCTTCAAAGGATTTAAGTATACCGTCTTTGTATAACTGAGCTAGAGTTGTTATTCCTAATTTCCCCCATCTCTGAAAGCCTCTATTAGGATTTTTACTATTCTAAAAAAAAAAAAAAAAGGTTTACAATACACACTCATCATGAAGACTCATGTCGCCATCTATATTTATACTCAAGCCTCGTACACACGCACGATTTTCTCGGCCAGAAACAGCAAGAAAACTGCTGGCAGAGCTCTCTTGCCGAGTAAACCGTGTGTGTGTATGAGGCTTTGAGGTTTCTTGTCGAGAAAACTGCTCAGAATCTAGATGAGAAAAATAGAGAACCTGCTCTCTCTATTTTCCCGTTGTGATTCTCGGCAGTGTTTTCCTGCCGAGAAACCCGAGCGTGTGTATACTTACCTGCCTCCATGGAAACCCCCGCATGCTCGAAATGACTTTGATGCATGCGCAGTAGCTTCCAAGGCATAGGTAGGGTAAAGCAAGATGACGGCGACGGCATCGAATGTGACGAGCGCATGCTCGTCGTATGTCGATGACGTCACCACGTTCGTGCCATTCAAAAGAACGGCAAGAAAATCTCGAGCTGGCAAGAAAATCTCGAGTCAGGAAAAACAAAGAATCCAGAGAATCCCGGCCGTGCGTACAGGGCTTTAGGGTAATTTTGTTACTCCAGTGTCTCATCCTTGGTATGGCTGAGCACTATGGAATTATACCCCTCTATTTAGTACCTAAATGTGATTTATGTATATTTTGTAACCCTACACATCTTTATATACGGTATCTGCAATAGTTTTTTTATGACATTTTCCCATGTTGCTTCTTCTCATTGTATGATATTACCGATGGTCTTGCCTGAATGCGGTTTGTTGGATACTTATTAAATAAAGAATTTGAAAAAAAGAATTTGAAGCAAAAAAAAAAAAAGCTGAGCACTATGGAATTATACACCTCTATTGAGTACCTAAATGTGATTTATGTATATTTTGTAACCTAATGCCGCGTACACACGATAATTTTTCAGCATGAAAAAAAACTTTGTTTTTCAGCATGTCCAAAAAACAACGTTTTCCCAACTTCATAGTTAAAAACGATGTTGCCCACACACCGTCGTTTTAAAAAAATGATCTAGCAAAGCGCGGTGACGTAGAACACGTACGACGGCACTATAAAGGGGAAGTTCCATTCGCCTTTGGGCTGCTTTAGCTGATTCCTTGTTAGTAAAAGACGATTCACGCTTTTCTGTCTGTTACAGCGTGATGAATGTGCTTACTCCATTATGAACGGTAGTTTTACCAGAACGAGTGCTCCTGTCTCATAACTTTACTCTGAGCATGCGCGGGTTTTTTACGTCGTTTTAGCCCACACACAATCATTTTTTACAACCCGAAAAACGACATTGTTTAAAACGACGTTAAAAAATGCAGCATGTTCAAAAAAAATTTTGTCGTTTTTCAGAACCTGAAAAATGATGTGTAGCCCACACACGATAATTTTAAATTACGTTTTTTAAAAACTACGTTTTTTTTCATGCTGAAAAATGATCGTGTGTACACGGCATTACACATTATTATACTGTATCTGCAATCGTTTTTTTATGACGTTTTCCCATGTTGTTGTATGATATTACCGCTGGTCTTGCCTAAATGCGGTTTGTTGGATACTTTCTAAATGAAGGATAAAAAAAAAATGTAGATGCAAAAAAAAAAAAAAAAAGTTTTTCTCTCCCTGCTGAGTATTGACCAATTAAAAAAATGTAATTTTAATTAATTAGATGGAGGACTGATAATTGTATTTGGTGGCAGAATCTCAAACAATGGGAACCTGTCAATATGCTTTTAAGATATATGGAAGGAAGGATTTTCTTAGATAAACAGAGATCCAGGGAAGACATAAGATTTTCTTAACTTTTATCAGTATTACATCAGTATTTTAGGTATAATACTAAACAAACAACATAATATGCGCTAAGTGTTGTGATAAAAAATCAGTGATTAATGATTATTAAACAGCTGAACTCACTGTATTGCAAATTCCAATACTAGAACACAACAAACAAAAAAATGTGTTGCGCTGTAAATATAATCAAACAAACATGTTTTCAAATAATCTAAATCATCTAAATCATGTAATGCTCATTCACTGATGAGAATAAAGTGCTATAAGTGCAAAAAATAAAATTCATCCATATACTGTATACATGTAAAGCTGTAAATATGTGCATTTATAAATTGTATTATTTAATAAAGTGCCATTTAAGGTATACAAATTGAATATGTTCAATTAAAGTGCCAATTATTCTGTGCAAAGCATAACACACTCAAATAATATTCATTCAAAATTACAAATCTTCAAATGTGGCATAAAAAAAAAGAAGAGAAGAGAGATATATACAAGGGGCCGGATTCAGAAACAAGATACAACGGCGTATCTCCTGATACGCCGTCGTATCTCTGAGTCCGGCCGGTCGTATCTATGCGCCTGATTCAGAGAATCAGTTACGCATAGATATCCCTAAGATCCGACTGGTGTAAGTGTCTTACACCGTCGTATCCTAGGCTGCAATTTCACGCTGGCCGCTAGGTGGCGCTTACGTATAGTTGTGAGGAATATGCAAATTAGGTAGTTACGCTGATTCAGAAACGTACGTCCGGCCAGCGCATTTTTTTTACGTCGTTTACGTTAGGCTTTTTTCGGCGTATAGTTACCCCTGCTATATGAGGTGTAGCTAATGTTAAGTATGGCCGTCATTCCCGCGTCGAGTTTTGAAAATTTTACGTCGTTTGCGTAAGTCGTTCGCGAATAGGGCTGGACGTAATTTACGTTCACATCGAAAGCAAAGACGTTTTGCGGCGGATTTTCGAGCATTCGCACTGGGATTTTTTCACGAACGGCGCATGCGCCATTAAAAAAAAAGTAAATTACGCGGGGTCAAAGCAAATTTAAATAAAACACACCCCCAACATCCCCATTTGAATTTGGCGGGCTTACGCCGGCCCACATATGTTACGCCGCCGTAACTTCTTTCTGAATACGGAACTTCCGCCCAAAGTTACAGCGGCGTAACGTATCTAAGATACGTTACGCCGGGTGGATAGATACACCAATGTATCTGAATCCGGCCCAGGGAGTGTATGACATTAAATAAGAAAATAGAAAAGCATGTATGAGAGATAGTGGGGCTGCACACCCCAAATATTTGCAATATGGAATGGTTCACCCCAGGGGTTTTATAGCAGCAAATAGATTTAGTCAGAAATCGTGATTTTTCATAAAAAAAACTTTTTAATGTATAAAAAAGGAATTCTAATTAATGAATTTGTTTAAAATATGAGCTCTGGTTACACATTAAATGACATTAAATGACATGTTTTAAATACATAGCCATATTAACATAATGGAGAAAAACATTACATTACAGAATGCCAGCCACATTAACCACTTAAGACTCGGACCAAAATGCAGCTAAAGGACATTGCCCCTTTTTGCGATTCGGCACTGCGTTGCTTTAACTGACAATTGCGCAGTCGTTCGACGTGGCTCCCAAACACAATTGGCGTCCTTTTTTTCCCACAAATAGAGCTTTCTTTTGGTGGTATTTGATCACCTCTGCGTTTTTTATTTTTTGCGCTATAAACAAAAATAGAGCGACAATTTTGAAAAAAAATTCAATATTTTTTACTTTTTGCTGTAATAAATATCCCCCAAAAATATATAAAAAAAAAGTTTTTTCCTCAGTTTAGGCCAATACGTATTCTTCTACCCATTTTTGGTAAAAAAAATCGCAATAAGCATTTATCGGTTGGTTTGCGCAAAATTTATAGCGTTTACAAAATAGGGGATAGTTTTATTGCATTTTTTTTTTTTTTTTGTGACTGCGACATTATGGCGGACACTTCGGACAATTTTGACACATTTTTGGGACCATTGTCATTTTCACAGCAAAAAATGCATTTAAAATGCATTGTTTATTGTGAAAATGACAATTGCAGTTTGGGAGCTAACCACAGGGGGCGCTGATGGGGTTATGTGTGACCAAAAGTGTGTTTTACAAATGTAGGGGGGTGTGGCTGTAGGTGTGACGTCATCGATTGTGTCCCCCTATAAGAGGGATCACGCGATCGATGACGCCGCCACACACAGCTGTCCCCGTTTTTCAGCTCCGGGGACCGATCACGGGACTCCAGCGGCGATCGGGTCCCACGGTCCCGGTCACGGAGCTTCAGGCCGGGTCGCGGGAGCGCGCCCGCGACCCACGTCTGGGTACTAGCACAGCACGTACCTGTACGTGCATGTGCCGAGCAGTACCATTCTGCCGACGTATATGTGCAGGAGGCGGTCCTTAAGTGGTTAATACTCCAATGCGTTTCGACCCATGTAGTCGTGGTCTTTTCAGGGGGATTTTTATTCTAGAAAGATATATCAAAGAACTCAGGATTCCAACATATTATTACGTACAAGCATCTACATATGTAATAATGGTATATTTACTGCAATGAAGTATTATTAGGAAAAAGTCGTATGATCAGAAATTTAAAAGAAGTTCAGTAATCCATCTCCCCAAGGCGGAATCCAGCTACAAAAAGCTTACTAGAAACCATACTCTTGGACCTCCAGAAAAAAGGAGACAGACAGCACCTGAGATGCAGTTCCCAAGTAATGACAATAAATAAGTGAGTAATAGATAGTCATACTTTAGTAGTGCTGACAGAATGTCAAAAAATACCAGACTGTGAAAAAAAAAAGAGACAATATTTATAATATTGTTCTTATTACCGTATTTATTGGGGTATAGCGCGCTCCCACGTATACCGTGCACCCCTAAAGTTGCCCTCGAAATTCCTGTAAAAAAAAATGTTATATGATTTTATTACTTACAGTTTTGGTGTCTTCCCAGCGTCCATCGTCCGGTCCGGCGTCCGTCTGTGGCCTCGGTGGTGTCCTCCCGGCTTCTCCAGCGCACGCCTCAAGTCGAGTCCCCGCTTCCCGCGCTCAGTTCGAACACCTCCGCCGACATATACCGAGTGCAGTACACTCGGGTACATTCGGCAAGGCTCGGCTTCGCTTGCGCTCACGCTCTGTGACGTTTATGCGTGAGCACGAGCGAAGCCGAGCCTAGCCGAATGTACCCGAGTGTACTGCACTCGGTATATGTCGGCGCAGGAATTCAAACTGAGCGCGGGAAGCGGCTATCGGCATATATCGCGCACCCACGATTTCCCCCCTTATTTTAACAGGAAAAAAGTGCGCGATATACGCCGATAAATATGGTAATTGATTTTAATTATAAAAGGTGAAGTGACTTGTATGTGAATGGCAGTTGAGTATATGGTAGCACAAAACTGCAATGTACAACTGGGGTGGTGGTGCTCGAAAAATTGGATGTCTGTCTAATTGAAGTATAAAAAAAATGAATAATAAATAAAGTCAAAAACAACCAAGGTGTCATATGAGATTTTCTAATGGTTCAATGTATTGTAATTTATGGATGTAATTGCAACATTGCCTAGCCGTATAATGGCAAAAAAACAAGTCAGTGTGGCATTTCTGAAATCTGTACTTACATTTGACCACCGCCAATGCATATCACAATTCTGTGTTGACAGCGCCCATCTTGTGATTTGCAAATCATGGGCGGCCAGGACATCTGACAATTCATCAGCTCCCAGCTCTCCTGAAGTATTAGAGTATGGGAGGGACTATTTAACCGCTTGTCGACTGCCTCACGTAGATATATACGTCGGCAGAATGGGACGGGCAGGCAAAGCAATGTATATATACATTGCTTTGAACCTGCCCCCTAGCGGAACGGCAGAACGGGGGGATGCCTTTGTAAACAAGGCACCTCCCTGTTCTGCCTGGTGACACAGCACACTCATCAGAAGCAGGGATCAGTGATGTGTCACAGTAATCCACGCCCCCTAACAGTTAGAAGGAGGGGCAAAAAGCGCTAGTGAGGGATCAGAGAAGAGGAGGATCGGGGCTGCTCTGTGCAAAACCATTGCACAGAGCAGGAAAGTATGATATTACTGCTTGCCGACCACCTCCTGCAGATATACGTTGGCAGAATGGCACGACATACCTTTACTGAACAGCATCTCCCCGTTCTGCCTAGTGACAGGACACTGATCGCCCGCTCCCTCTCATAGGGAGC
This sequence comes from Rana temporaria, assembly GCF_905171775.1. NCBI lineage: Eukaryota > Metazoa > Chordata > Amphibia > Anura > Ranidae > Rana > Rana temporaria. The sequence goes on along the minus strand of NC_053492.1, from coordinate 32,317,645 downwards.
AGTGATCAGTGTTGTGTTACTGCTAGCCCATTCCCCAGCCAGTTAAAATCACTCCCTAGGACACACTTAACCCCTTCCCCGCCCCCTACTGGTTAACCCCTTCAATGCCAGTCACATTTATACAGTAATCAGTGCATTTTTATAACTGTATAAATGTGAATGGTCCCAAAATAGTGTCAAAAGTGTCCGAAGTGTCCGCCATAAAGTCGCAGTCATGATAAAAATCGCAGTTCGCCGCCATAGCAAGTAGAAAAAAATATATAATAAAAATGCCATAAAACTACCCCCTATTTTGTAGACGCTATAACTTTTGCACAAACCAATCAATATACGCTTATTGCATTTTTTTAATAAAAATATGTAGAAGAATACATATCAGCCTAAACTGAGAAAAAAATTGCTTTAAAAAAAAAAAAATGGGGATATTTATTATAGCAAAAAGTACAAAATATTGTTTTTTTTTCAAAATTATCGCTCTATTTTTGTTTATAGCGCAAAAAAAAAAAAAAAACACAGAGCGGATCAAATACCACCAAAAGAAAGAAAGAAAAAAGGACGTCAATTTTTTTTGGGAGCCACTTGGCACGACCGCACAATAGTTAAAGCGACGCAGTGCTGAATCACAAAAAGAGGCCTGGTCATTTGGCAGCCAGATCCTGTGAATCACAAGATGGTCCCATGGGTGCTGTCAACACAGATGTGTGATATGCATTCACGGTGGTCAAATGTAAGTACAGATTTCAGAAATGCCAGGATGACTTGTTTTTTTACCATTATATGGCTAGGCAATGTTGCAATTACTACAATACATTGAACCATTAGAGCATCTCATTTGTCTCCTTGGTTGTTTTTGACTTTATTTATTATTCAATTTTGTTTATACTTTTATTCACATACATGGTCTCATCCAAAAACTTGTTGAGCACCACCACCCCAGTTGTACATTGCAATTTTGTGCTACTACTGTATATACTCAACTGCCGGTCACATGCAGGTCACTTCACCTCTTAACCACTTTAAGACCGAGCCTGTTTTTCACACTCTGTGTTTACAAGTTAAAAACTTTTTTTCTTGCTAGAAAATTACTTGGAACCAGGGCTGGACTGGGACAAAAATTTGGCCCTGGACTTCATCCAGACTGGCCCACTTTGACAGGTCTCTCCCATGGTGGCCGGACAACTCCCGCACCCCCCCCCCCCCGGCCACCCAAGCCCCCTCTCCCCCTTCACTAGCCACTAGCCGTTCTACTTTATTAGAGTAGAGTGGCTGGTACTCTTATAGGCACTACCAGTGGGGAAGCTAGACATTATTTTACCCGTGGCAAAGAATCAGTTTGGTGCCCCCCCTTATGGGACAAGATTAGGCAGAAGTGAGAAACTCCCAGGCCATAGCTGTTGAGTCAGCTGTCTGTCCCCTCCCCCATGCTCCTCTGTCATCCCCCTGCTCCTCTGGTCCTCCCCCTGCTTCTTTTTTCCCCCCAGGTGAGTGCTGCAGAGAGGGAGAGGAGGTGAGCGCTGCGGGAAGGGAGAGACAGAGGAGCAGTCCACTGTCACTGAAGCCGGCCCACTGAGCCACCAGCCCACTGGGAAACTCCCTGTAGTCCCAATGGCCAGTCCATCCCTGCTTGGAACCCACCCCCCAACATAATTTTTTTTCTAACACCCTAGAGAATAAAATGGCAGTCATTGCAATACTTTTTGTCACACCGTATTTGCGCAGCGGTCTTACAAGCGCAGTTCTCATTTTTTAATTAAAATATGAGACAACAGTAAAGTTAGCCCAATTTTTTTTATATTGTGAAAGATAATGTTATGCCGAGTAAATTGATACCCAACATATCATGCTTAAAAATTGCGCCCGCTCACGGAATGGCGTCAAACTTTTACCCTTAAAAATCTCCATAGGCGAAGTTTCATTTTTTTACAGGTTGCATGTTTTGAGTTACAGAGGAGGTCTAGAATTATTGCTCTTGCTCTAACGATCACGGCGATACCTCACATGTGTGGTTTAAATACCGGTTTCATATGCGGGCGCTACTCACGTATGCATTCGCTTCTGCGCGTGAGCTTGTCAGGACGGGGTGCTTTAAAAAAAAATGTTTTTTTCTTATTTATTTTACTTGTTTTTATTGATTTTGAAAGTGTTTTTTTTTTTTAAAGTGGGTCACTTTTATTCCTATTGTAAGAACTGTAAACATCCCTTGTAATAGAAAAAAAGCATGACAGGTCCTCTTAAATATGAGATCTGTGGTCAAAAATACCTAAGATCTCTTATTTGGACTTAAATGCAATAAAATAAAAAATAAAATAAAACATGTTGCCATTTGAAAAAATGAGGGGGGCCGCCATCTATAAAAGTGATCTTGCGGCAAATTCGCCTCAGAGACCACTTTTATCTTGTAGAGGACCGCCCGCTGAAGAAGAGGATACCGGGGTTATGGTAGCTAGCCTGCTACCATAACAACGGTATTCCTCTTCAAAGTCATCACATAAAACTGCGACGGGTGGTCCGTAAGTGGTTAAGGTAATTGATTTCTTCTTTTTGTTGGCACAGCTTTTTTTCTATCTTTTTCACCTCCCTCCGTTTTCCTGTAGTTTTTATTTTGGTTTATATAGCCAGTTACCTCAGTCACTAATACTTTAAATGTATGGCTTTCCATGCAGTTTTTTGTACACATCAATAAAATGAGTTTGGCAGGTGTTGCTATTTCTCAGTTGGACAAGTTAAAGTATATGTAAATCCTTACTGTACCTTGTAAAACAACCCCTTCAGTTTAAAGTAGAAATACAAGGAAAAAATGTGTGTATAGATTCAAAAAACATAAATTCCCTTTTCCCCTTTTTTTTTTTTATAAGTGATCACATTTCCTCTGTTCTCAACACCATAGGGAACTCAAAGAGCTGGGGAAAGAGAAGCAGCAGCAGCAGCAGCATACTGGTCTTCCCAGTTAATGTCTGTTCAGGTGAGGTGGCAATTTAGGACAAGTCTGACTATTAAAAGAGAGCAGGCTGGGTTCCCAGCACAGCCATAAAACTGACCAAGCTGTGCTGTCATGGTTAGTGTGGTCCGTTTTAATGATAGAGCAGAGTGACTGCCCAGAACACCAGGAATTTCATACAAAGGTAGCAAAACAAAAAAGAACAGAGGGCCATATCCTCAAAAGAGATACGACGGCGTATCTACTGATACGCCGTCGTATCCCTGTTTCTATCTTTGGAACTGATCCACAGAATCAGTTTCCAAGAGATAGACAGAATATCCGACATGTGTAAGGGACTTACACTGTCGGATTAGTACCGCATCCGCCGCTGGGGGCATTTCGCGTCGAAATGTCGCCTCGGGTATGCAAATTAGCACTTACGGAGATCCACGAAGCTTTTCAGCTTCGTTTTTTCTCCGTAAGTTTTAGTTTGCAATCGTAAAATTAGGGCTGCTTTTACAAAGTGTAAAGTTAGTACACCATGTAAAAGCAGACCCTTCTGTCCTGTTTTTTTTTTTGTTTTACATTTTTTTTTTCTCCGTATCTTTTTTTTTTCCAGACGCAACTTTATTGACCCGGCGCGATCCACAAAGCTCGGCGTAACGTAATTTTGCGCTATGCACGTCGGGAAAATGACGTCACAAGCTAACTAATTTTAAATGGGAATCGCCCCCATTTGAAGAGGAACGCCTTGCGCCGGCGGAATTTAAGTTACACAGCCGAAAATTTCTAGGTAAGTGCTTTGTGGATCAGGCACTTAGGTAGAAATTTTAAGGCAGTGTAACTTAAATGGGAATTTTTACGTTACGCCGGCTATTTGTGGATCTGGCCCAGAATATTTTGTCATACAAGTACATGGAACAGTAGGCATATATTAGGAATATGAAGTATTGGGTTTACAATAATGTTAAGTCTATTGGTGTGCACTAACTAATTTTTTTAATTTAGTACTAGAAGGACAGAACACATAATTAAAGTGGAACTTCATTCATAACAGTTTAAAAAAAACAAAAACAAAAGATTGTTCTTTAGCAATTAACCTACATTTCACATTTATAACTTGGCTACCACAATTAGTGTTTGCTATAAATTGCAGGGCATCATGGCTTTAGCATGTGAACAGCCCCCACGTCTGTATGTTAGGTCTTGTTAGGAAAACTGTTGCGGTCTTTTCCAACACCTTGAGCACGTGCTTGAAGCATATAAAAGCATTGGTAGATTAGGCTGGTATCAGTACGATGAGTCATTTAGACAAAAATTAGCCATTTATCCATCTTTGAAATGGGGTAATAAGTATATAGGTTTATGGTTAAACCTTATAGCACCTCAAAAACTAGTATACCCTAAACACAGGGCTTTTTTTTCAGGGGGAACTTGGGGGAACTCAGTTCCACCACCTCTGGCTCAGACCCTTTGGTGCCCGGTCACTACAATCACTTGTAAACACAGAAGTCTGGTTTCTGTGTTTACAAGTGACAGCTCTGCACTCTGTGTGTAACCCCCCTGAACTCTGCTCTCTGTATGTAATGCAATCCTGGTATTTAATGCCCCTTTAAGACCCTTTTTAAGAACTACAGTTTGTGAAATCTGAACGGGTCGTATTGGAGTTCCTGCACCTATTTTCTGAGAAAAAAAGCTCTGCCTAAACAACAGCCCTCTGCCCCAGTGTCCCCTTATAAAGGGGGTTACTGTTTTTCGTTTAAAGAGAGCCAGTGCAAATGGAGGGGGGGAGGGGGTATGCAAGTACAAGCATGAGTGCTCTCACTGCTCAGGTCCCCACCCATTACTCAAATATTTCAAAAGAAATACCAATATACACGCATGGGCGTCCACTGAAATTTTTTCAGGGGGGGGGGGCGCTCTTCGGCAGTACACAGTCGCATTTTACCCTTTCTTCGACTGCTAGCGGGGGTTAAAAGTGCCCCCCCCCACGTTAAAATGTAAAAACACCCCACTGTGCCCCCTGCATCTTTCAATATCTCTTTGTCACTACTGTGTGTACCCCCTCTCCACAACTGCACCTCTGGACCCCTTTACATTACACAGCACCACACAGCTCTGGACATCTTTACATTGCACAGCACCCCACAGCTCTCAACCCCTTTACATTACACAGCACCCCACAGCTCTCGACCCCTTTACATTACACAGCACCATGCATCACTGGCCCCCTTTACATTACACAGCACCCTGCACCTCTGGACCCCTTAACATTACACAGCACCCTGCACCTCTGGACCCCTTTACATTACACAGCACCTTGCACCTCTGGACCCCTTTACATTACACAGCACCCTGCACCTCTGGACCCCTTTACATTACACAACACCCCTTTCCCTTGACTGAAACACTACACTATATTGACAGTATATTTATTTCAGGTCTAAAAGAGGAACCTTTTGGAATGAGGGACAAATGTATTTGATTCCAGAAGAGGGACAGGCACTCTAAATAAGGGACAACTAGAAACTATGCCGTAGGCTACAACTCTGTGTTGTGTTTGCTCTGCGTTTCCAGACTTGCTAAAAACACATCAGAAAATAGTCTAGTGTTACCTGTGGCAACAGATGTTGGAACAAACAAAGCACAGGCCTGGTAAACGATATAAAATGGCGCTCCCCTCCCTCTGTCCTCTGGCACTCGTATCGTATGTAAGACCTCATCTGGAATATGCAGTTCAGTTTTGGGCACCAGTTCTCAAAAAGGATATCAGAGAACTGGAGAAAGTGCAGAGAAGGGCAACCAAACTGATAAGAGGCATGGAGGAGCTCAGCTATGAGGAAAGATTAGAAGAGCTAAATTTATTCACTCTTGAGAAGAGGAGAATAAGGGGGGATATGATCAACATGTACAAATATATAAGGGGTCCATATAGTGAACTTGGTGTTGCGTTATTCACTTTACGGTCAACACTGAGGACAAGGGGGCACTCTTTACGTCTAGAGGAAAAGAGATTTCATCTCCAAATACGGAAATGTTTCTTCACAGTAAGAGCTGTAAAAATGTGCAACAGACTCCCTCCAGAGATGGTTCTGGCTAGCTCAGTAGATTGCTTTAAGAAAGGTCTGGATTCTTTCCTAAATGTACATAATATAACTGAGTACTAAGATTTGTAGCTAAAGTTGATCCAGGATAAATCCGATTGCCTCTCGGGGATCAGGAAGGAATTTTTTCCCCTGCTGTAGCAAATTGGATCATGCTCTGCTGGGGTTTTTTGCCTTCCTCTGGATCAACTGTGGGTATGGAGTTGGGTGTATGTGATTGTATTGTGTTTTTTATTTTGTTTGTTTATTTTTTTGTGGTTGAACTGGATGGACTTGTGTCTTTTTTCAACCTGACTAACTATGTAACTATGTCACAGAGCTGGGTGTGTGTGTAAGGTCCCAGCCCCCTAGTTCGGCTTGTGTGATAGGCGGAACACTAGAAGACTATCAGATGAGCCGAACTAGGGGGGTGGGACCTTGCACACAGACCCAGCTCCATGACATACGATAGCAGTCGCCGCTTAAAGCAGCCCCAGGGCCAGTTCGGCACCGCTGCTGGCTCTCCCTGGCGATTCCAGGGGGGGCAAATGACCCCCCTTGCCCTATGGAGCAGATGCCCATGTATACACGGTCAAAGAGATAACTAGTCAAAAGGCTTGCACACCGGTGAAACTACCAAATATGCAGCAATGGTTGGAAATGTATTCAGACTAGGAGACAGCCAAGTTTTTATTTGAAGGTTTCTCCAGAGATTTTCCTTTGCCAGTTTTTAAGGGTATGGCATCGTACACACGCACAGTTTTCTCTGCAAGAAAGCTGCTGGGGGAGCTTTTTGCTGAGAAAACCGTGCATGTGTATGGTTTCTCGTCGGGAAAACTGCCGAGAATCTCAACGAGAAAAATAAAGAACCTGCTCTCTATTTTTCTCATCTGGAGATTCTCCGAGAAACCTGAGCATGTGTATACTTACCTGCCTTCATGGAAACCCACGCATGCTCGATGAAACTTCGAAGCATGCGAGGTAGCTTCCAAGGCATAGTGTAGGGTGTAGCAAGATGGCGGCGACGACATCGAATGTGACGAGCGCATGCTCGTCATAGAAGATGACGTCACTGCGTTCTTGCCATTCCTTTTCTCTATAAAACAAGCCCTGATAGGTTACAAAAATAAAGATTATTTCCCAGATACTAGAAGGCCCATCTTTATCTCATTGCTAAAATAAATTTGTAGAGTTACAAAAATGGTATGCTTCTCTGGATTTGAGTCGATATTATTTAACCACTTCCTACCGCACTATTGTAGGGAAGGAATCCTTTGTCCCTCCGGTCTGCCATCATATGACGTCTTTTTTTCCCGCTGCGTTAGTTGACACCCGATGCGCATGCCCGGCGCCCGCGATTGCCCGTGAACATGGCAGGACCGTGGATCTGTGTGTGTAAACACACAGATCCATGTCCTGTCAGAGGAGAGGAGATCGATGTGTGTTCCCAGTACAGAGGAACACAGATCGGTCTCCTCCCCTTGTGAGTCCCCTCCCCCTACAGTTAGAATCACTCAATAGGGAACATATTAACCCCTTAATCGCCCTAGTGTTAACCCCTTCCCTGCCAGTCACATTTATACAGTAATAAATGCATTTTAATAGCACGGGTCGCTGTATAAATGTGAATGGTCCCAAAATAGTGCCAAAAGTGACCGAAGTGCCCGCCGAAATGTCGCAGTCAAGATAAATATCAGCCTAGACTGTGGAAAAAAATTGTTATAGCGTCTACAAAAAAGGGGATAGATTTATGGCATTTTTATGATTTTTTTCTTTTACTAGTAATGGCGGCGATCTGCGATTTTTATCGGTACTGCGACCTTATGGCGGACACTTCGGACACTTTTGACACATTTTTGGGACTATTGGCATTTTTATAGCGGCAGTCACTGGCAGGGAAGGGGTTAAGACTAGGGGTGAGGAAGAGTTTAAGTATGTTCCCTAGGTGTGTTCTAACTGAAGGGGAGGTGGGACTGACTAGGGGAAATGACAGATCGCTGTTCATACATTGTATGAACATGCGATCAATCATTTCTCCCCCTGAAAGGACCGGGAGCTGTGTGTTTACACACACAGCTCCCGGTTCTCACTCTGTAACAAGCAACTGCGGGTGCCCGGCGGTGATCGCGCCCGCCGGGCAATCGCATCGGCACTAGTGGCTGCAATGCAAAATCACGTTATATTACGTGATTTTGCGCAGCCGAGCCGACCTGCTGCCGTAAAACTATGGTGGGTGGTCAGCAAGAGGTTAAGTAAAGAGATGTCTCTATTGTGATGTGTACGGAAATGTTTTGACACACTATGTCCAACGAAACCTCTTTTGATGTTACCTAGATGTTCCCCTACTCTTACATTTAAAGTTCTTATTGTCCTGCGAACGTATTGTAACCCGCAAGGGCAAATTAGAAGATAAATGACTGCTACAGTTCCACAGGTAATAAATTCTTTAATTTTATATGACTTAGATGTAACCTGGGAACTAAAAGAAAAAGTTCTAATAGTCTGGGAGGTTTTACAGACCTTACATTTCTTACATGGGAAATAACCCTTGAGGTTCCCAAACATACTAATCTGAGGCCCCGTACACACGACCGAGGAACTCGACGTGCCAAACACATCGAGTTCCTCGTCGAGTTCAGTGTGGAAGCCGCCGAGGAACTCGGCGGGCCGACTTTTGCCATTGAACAACGAGGAAATAGAGAACATGTTCTCTATTTCCTCACCGAGGTCCTCGTCGGCTTCCTCGGCCGAAAGTGTACACCCGGCCGGGTTTCTCGGCAGAATTCAGCTCTGAACCGAGTTTCTGGCTGAATTCGTGTGTACGGGGCCTTAGGAGGTATATCAATTGCACTAGGTGCAAATGTATCTTTTAATGTTAATGTTCTTCTATATACAATATTAGGTTTGGCAGGCAGGAGTGGTCTCAGTACCCCATCCCCCTTGAGGACATTGCAGTGTTTCCTCATGATTCTATTCACCCACCAATGGTGGGAAAAGAAAGTAGTGATAAATGCCCATTCAAAGCCTTTGTTGTCATCTGTATTTTTAACTTTTGGTTTCAGAAGAGCTTCTCTTTCAATATTGGTAATTTTAGCAAGATCACTCTCAAGGGTCTTGGAATCATATCCTTTATCTATAAAACGATTCTTCAGAACATTTGCTTGTTTCTCAAAATCTCCAATACGTGAGAAATTCCTTCTTATCCTCTGGAATTGTCCCTTTGGTATCGCTTCTAGCCAATTAGGATGATGACAACTTTCTATTGGTATATACCCATTTCTGTCAGTTGTTTTGAAAAAAGTTTTTGTGACCAACTTTCCCCCTTCCTTCATGATCACCAAATCCAAAAAATTGATAGAGGAGATGCTTGCTTCATATGTAAACCTTGTTACCTTTTGGTAATTGTATATTTAAGATTTAATAACTCACATATATGATATATGGTTAAAATAAGAGAGTTCAATTGTCAGAGTGAAAGTTTCAACATAACACATTTATTTAGAGAAAAGATATTAGCTATCTAAGATGCTGCATACAGATACAGTATTTAAACTAAGGGAGTAAAAGTTAGTTTGCAAATATAAAGTAAGTACATCACACTAAAAGTATTAAGAAAATAAGTTATGACAAAGTATATAATAAGTGCAGGGGAGAAGATAGATTCTGATAAGTTACCTTGCTATAGACATCCCTCTACTGACATCCCTCTGACATCTCGGGCCCGGGAAGATCTCATCTCTCTCTCCAAAACTATTGATGAGACCCCCCTGAATTTATAATCCAGATGTCACTTCTGATTGGCTAAACTTGCCTTTCCAAATATGGGCAACTTCCTTCTATCTATTAGCTATGTATAGGCTTGAAGTTTAAACTAATTACCTCCTAGCTCATTAGACTTCATGTCTATTCATGGAAGAGTACAGTCTTTTCCAGGTGACACCATATTGTCTACCTTTCCCACTGAGATTTCTTCCTGACTTGCTTTGTATCTCAAAAGATGTAGTAGACTGGTCGTCTCCGGCCACCTTCTCACAAAGCAATCATGCATATCAAACACGGAGAGTGCTAATTAGATATATTCAAGCCATAACTGTCAGCCTATTTAAATTATCAGAAATTCTCCCCCACGACACATCTACTGTTATCATAATATATATTTATACCTATGTACAATTATGGCGATTAGACATTAACGATTCACCCCAGGCAACAACCTAATACCCCATTGATTATCATTAATTGTTTCCATGAAGGTTTTAAGAGACTCTGCATCACCTTTCCAGAGAAAAAAGGCGTTGTCAATGAATCTTCACCAATAAAGTAAACAGGGACATCTCCGTGAGAAAATGTAATCATTTTCCCATAGGGCCATAAAGAGGTTGGCGAGGCTGGGGCCAAATTTTGCCCGCATCGCCACGCCAGTCCGTTGCAAAAAATATTTTCCATCATAAAGGAAATAATTGTGTTGCATAGCAAACTTGAGTAGTTTCAAGACAAATTCCATTGTGGGTTTATCCACCGATCCATTGTTCAAAAAATATCTTGCTGCCTGGAAGCCTAAAACGTGGGGGATATTCGTGTATAAGCAGTACGTCCTCTTCAATACATAATTGAGATATTTCATTTATCAGCTGCATAGAATCCTTAAAGGGGTTGTAAAGGAAAAAAATAAATCATAATAAGCATCCTTTACCTGCAGACATTCCTCTTTTCACTTCCTCATTCTTCGTTTTTGCTCAGAAGTTGCTCTATTTCTTCTCTGTTCTGTTCACTTCCTGCTTGTCTGATTTTACTGACCACTGTGAAGGGAGGCTTTACTGTGGTGGTCAGTGACGTGCTCACCCCCTCCTGGGAACTACATCTGTGTGGCAGGATGCTCTCTACGCATTAGAGACTTCAAGGAGGTGTTAATTACTGGGCGTGCCACAATTCATACTGGGAAATGTAGTTCTTACATGAACGAGCGATGCAAACCAGGAAGTGAATGAGAGAACAGAAACCAGAATGCCGGAGGTGATATAGATGAAGGAATTTAATATGTATTTACTAATTTTTTAACAGAATCATTACACTATTCTGTCTGTCTACCTTGCAGACATTAATTTTAGGCAAAAAAATGTTTTCCTTTACAACTCCTTTAAGGAAAGCTGGGGTCTTAGTGACTACTGGCTGTAAGAAGAAGTCCACATATTTTCCAATTCTTGACGTGAGGGATTCTATACCGCTGACAATTGGCCTACCAGGTGGTTGGGTCAGGCTTTTGTGTATTTTAGGTAGGTAATAGTAGGGCAGCACAGTGGTGCAGTGAGTAGCACTTTCGCCTAGCAGCAAAAGGGTCGCTGGTTCGAATCCCGACCACGACACCATCTGCCTGGAGTTTGCATGTTCTCCCTGTGCATGCGTGGGTTTCCTCCGGGTACTCCGGTTTCCTCCCACACTCCAAATACATGCTGGTAGGTAAATTGGATCTTGTCCAAATTGGCCCAGTATATATATGTATATCTGTGTGTATGACTGTGTGTCCCAAGCGTGTCACGATCCTACGGGGTAAAATGACCGCACCAGCCAAGCAGAATCTGGCTGGAAAAAGCGCCCAGAGGCGATTCAGTTCGCATGAGTTGCGCTATACAAGTCATTCATTCATTCATTCATTCATTCATAAACAGCAATTTGGGTGCCAGAGGGATTAACAATTCCATTTCCTTTTCATTAACAATACCTTTTCTAAAGCCTTCTTGTATCAACCCATCCAATTGTTTTTTTTTATATCCAAGGGTAGGATCACGATTGAGGATGATATATGTGTCCCTATCGGCCAACAATCGATTAATTTCCTCTAGGTAATCCTGCATATTATTAAGGAGTACAATGCCCCCCTTCTTTGTCCGCAGGACGAATTATCAATTCTTTCTTCTTACATAAAGTTTCCACCCCTTCTTGTATATCCTTTTGATTTTCACTCCTAAAATGTGCTTTACGTAAATCTTGGAAAACCAAATTTTTAAAAACAGTAATACTGGGAGCAGGTTTCCCAGGAGGATTAAAAAGGGACGCATTTCTTATCCCCACAATATCCGAAGTAGTGAATTTGGTGCAAACCCATTACTCGTATGAGACCATCCTTGCTCGGGGTAAGCACACACACTCCACCATGATGGCCTTCAGGACCCCGTGGCAACTCTGGTACACTCACAAATGGAATCATTGACACACCTTTTGAATATACTAGATGTTCTTGATGCTCTCAAATTACTGCGCCCCCACTTTTGTCCTCCTGCACTGCTCTCATCCCTTCCCCCCCTTGCTTATGCCCCTTCTCTCTTCCCCCCTACCCACCCCTCTTGTTAGTGTAGATGTATTCTGTTAAAGCAATACTGTTTGAAAAGTCTGCATTCTGACTATTAGTCCTCTATAGTGTGCTATTTGCCACTGCACGTTTGTATGATCCATTGCTGTATTCTACACTGTTTATGAATTTTCACCTTTGCACTGTCATACGGATGTATTTGAAATATGCTCAATAAAAACTATTTGAATGAAAAAAAAAAAGGAACGCATTTCTCAAACCAGTCTCTTTAAAAACCTTTGTGCCGTTACTATTAGTTACAGTCTGGGGAGCCGAATTCCTCACTATGGGATCCGAAAGGAAATATCGCTTGATGCTCAGCTTCCTCATGTATTTCTGCAAATCAATAAACATTTGGAACTTATTTAACTTATTACTCTTTATAGTTGCAAAGAAGTTGAAATTTGTCTAATTAAGAACTGTAAATGAATATCTAGCAATTAGATCATCCTGTTAAAGACATTTTTTGGTTCATTTGGATGGGTCACCCCTTACAGGATATCAATTCAACATGGTTCTCAAAAAATGCATGTTGAATTTAGGGTTATAAGCACTTAATTTCACACCCCACTCATTTAGGATTGGTGCAGCAATAAAAGCTGCAAAAATAGGCCTTGAAGACGCAATAATACAAACAATAGGCAGATGGGACTCACAACGATATAAAGCCTCGTACACATGACCGAGTTTCTCGGCAAAAACCAGCAAGAAACTTGCTGTTTTTTTTTTTGTCGAGGAAACCGGTCGTGTGTACACTTTTTGTAGCCTCGTACACACGACCGAGAAACTCGACGGGCAAAACACATCGTTTTGCTCATCGAGTTCCCTGTTAGGCTGTCGAGGATCTCGGCGAGCCAAATTTCCCCATTCCCATCGAGGAAAAAGAAGACATGCTCTCTTTTTGGCTCGACAAGATCCTCGACAGTTTCCTCGTCGAAAAGTGTACACACGACCGGTTTCCTCGGCAAAAAAAACCCCAGCAAGTTTCTTGCTGGTTTTTGCCGAGAAACTCGGTCGTGTGTACGAGGCTTGACTTCTTTTTCCTTGACGGGAATGGGGAAATTTGGCTTGCCGAGATCCTTGACAGTCTAACAAGGAACTCGAAGAGCAAAACGATGTGTTTTTCCCGTCGAGTTTCTCGGTCGTGTGTACCAGGCTTCACATGTATCTCAGACCTGATCTCTCTCTAATTTTTTCTTTTTATAGGCAATAGAAGAATGATTTGGTCCCTAGGACACAACATCCAGGATGCGTTGCTATACACCTAATCTGTCAATGGATCCTGAGAAATTCCAAGTGTTATGGAGAGGAATTTGTGGTCTAAAATGTTTCATTTGTCTTTTTATCTCTCTAGGTTATTGGAATTGTTTCCAGTCCCAGATATCCTAATCATTCACTTGGGTGAAATGATGTGGGTAGAGCTAAAACCCTAGATCTGATGTTTGCAATGAAGCGCGATCGACATACATACCATAATGGAAAAGGTCAGGCGTCGTGTAAATTGATACATGGAAAAACTCATGCCGCTTATCAGCGTTTTTTCCTATAGACATAGGGATTTAGAGGGAGGTTTCGAAAGTTAATACAGAGCAGATGGATTACATCTGTCTGATATAGGTTTAGACATTTTCAATGTTGGATTGCAGAGTAGCATCAAATTGGCCATAGTTGTGGGGTAGGCAGGCCTTGATAATTCAAGCCCGGCATGTGGGGACTTGTTTTATTGATATGCAGTATTGCTCAAGTCCTGAAGGCCCTAGCTGTTTATATTTATTATTTGCAAGTGAGAATTTTATGTATTAATAAAATAATTGAATTGATTTTAGTTATTTACAGTTTACACCAATAAACGTGGCACGGCCAATGATATTCCAAGTTACGTTGTTGAGTTTCTTTATTCATTAGAAGGTAAAATTTGGTATTAAAGGAGGGATAGGTGTGGCCTACATTTCCATGGCCTGAGAGGGCTAAAGAATGTGGCCCGAATAGCATTGACATGTGGCCGCCCCTGGAGAGCTGTACCATTTTGTAAAAAAAAAAAGAGTCATGGTCATTTTAAGAAAGTGGGTAGTATGTCAGGAGGGAAAACAGGGTCATGTGACAATGGAGAATAGTAGGAAATGTCACATGACCACACTGGAATGTTCCAGAAGGTCACATGACCAGTGGGAACATTCTGGAAGCGGGCTCATCTATATAAAGGGGTCCCTTGTGGAAATTCACAGCTGGTCAGAATCCAGCAACAAGCTCCCCACCCCCCACCCCTTGTCGCAGGCACGTTATGTTGGTTTGTCACCCTTGAATTGATTTAAGTTATTTACAGTTTACACCTATAAACGTGCTGCGGCCAATTATATTCCAAATTACGTCGTTGAGTGTCTTTATTCATTTGAAGGTAACATTTGGTATTAAAGGAGGGATAGGTGCGGCCTACATTCCCATGCAATCCAAAACTAGAAAAAAAGATTTTGGCTTTCCATCCACTTTCAATTGTAACAATAATATTTGATTGCTGCTCTGTGGATTGAGATTTTTCTCTGTTTATTTTTGCACAACCGGGAAAATATTCACAGCAGTAATTATACATGACACAATTTCTGTTTTGTATGTGTTAATTAATCTCTAAAGTGTTGTATCAATGAAAACAAAATGATTTATATACTCAGTCGCAAAAATAGGAAAAAAGAGCAAGTGTGCTCTCTCCCTGGTTATATTTGCTCAATAATTTTTCTACTTTGCATTATAGCCGGCTGTTAAGGATGAAAACAAAATAATTGTTCTGTTCTTGTCTGTCACCTTGTAAAGCAATAGACATTCCACCGATCACTTTATTATTGAAGACTCTTTATTATATAAAATACAGTATGTATCAGAAAATATAGTAATGTGTTATGAAATCACATATAAAGAATAATTTAATAACACACATCCTTCTCTTCTCTATCACCACTGGCTTATTTTATTATTTTTAATTAAAAAAAAAATGTAAAGAAACTTTTTTGGGTTTTTCAGCAGAGTCAAATATTTTTTTTTTTTATATCTTGTATGTTTAATACAAAAATAAATAAATAAAAATAAGCAGAAGTCCCCAATTCACCAATGCAGGGGCCGATACACCGTTGGCTTATTTTTTTCTTTGTTTATATACATCAAAGAATTGTCACACGTTTTATTTGGAAAGATAACAACTCTTTGGCCGATTTAAAGTGCATTTACAGTAAATTTTAAAAACAAAATGTAATAAATTGCAGCTTAGCAGTCCTTAAAGCAGGGGTTCACCCAAATTTTTTTTTTTAAATATTACATCTAACAGAGCCAGCATAGTAAGGGCATTTACTTTCGGAGTTTTTTTTCCCGTACATACCTTTATATTCTGTTTTTGTCCAGGGCTTCCGGGTTCCGATGACTGCGGGACTGGGCGTTCCTATCCTTCCGTTCGATGATTGACGGCTTGTGAAACAGGTGACCTGCCGCACAACGCGCGTCACCAGATGTCGGGAAATAGCCGGGCTGCGAGTCGGCACTATACGGCGCCTGTGCAGTCAGCTCTACACGGCGGGCGCAGGCGCCGTATAGTGCCGACTCGAAAGCTCGGCTATTTCCGGAAATCTGGTGACGTGCGTTGTGTGACAGGTCACCTGTTTCACAAGCCGTCAATCATCGAACGGAAGGATAGGAACGCCCAGTCCAGCAGTCATCGGAACCCTGAGGTAGGGATAGGAACGCCCAGTCCCGGAGTCATCAGAACGCGGAAGCCCTGGACCAAATCAGAAAATAAAGGTAAGTATGGAGAAAAAAAAAAACCTGCCGAATATATATGCCCTTACTATGCTGGCTCTAATGTTAAAAATGTGTTTTTAGGGTGAACCTCCACTTTAAATATATCAGCTTCATAAGCTTTCCTTTTCAGGGAATTTTTCTGTGCCTGGGTGGTTGCACTCATTCACTCCACTGTATCTATAGAAAAGCAGCATTGTCATCCAGGCAGGACTTTAACCACTTCAGGATTTTAACGATAGAAGATATGCCCTAAAAAAACTATTTTTCTTGGATGTATCTCTCACCCCGCAATTTTAATGACAACTACCGGCTGTCAAAATGCAGCTGCACCCATGTAAAAAGACACTTGCAGATAGTCTGCAAGTGTCATTAGGTAATATATTATTATAACATGGTGTTTCTGCATTGTAAACACTATTTCATTCATATGTACAGGGCTGCTGTTAGAAATCACGGATCCCCGTACAGCCTACCCGACAGTGTCCTCCCCCTTCCAAAATAATCAAAACAATATTTTCATCAAAAAAGACACTAAAATATTTATTAACCTCCCTGGCGGTATGATTATTTCAGATTTTAGGTGCTGAAAGCGGTACCATTATTTGCAAGGAAATTTGGTGCTTTACATTGTAGGCCTGTAATCCTTATGAATAACTCGCTTAAATCTGTCCAAACAAGAGTCTAGTAGGCATCCCGGGTATGAAAAAGTTTGAAAAACAAAATCCTAAATTATAATATAATAAATAATTATAACAAATAATAATATAATTATAATAAAAATTATTCAATAATGTAATCAAATCAAAAACACTGAAATTTGCTCAGTTGCAGAATTGTCGCTGTCATTACTTTTATTTTTTTATGACAAATTTCCCCACAAATCGCTATCGCTCAATTCTGCACGTGATAATAATTTATTATCACTGTTTTCTAGCTGCTCTAAAACCACTTTTGACATAAAGGGACACTTTTGATTGCTATGGATAATCTACAGTTTGCAGGCAGAAAGAACAGTTTTTATTATACAAAAGAACATGCAGAACACTGGGCAGACCACTAGGGACAAAGGGGGTGTGTATTTTTTTACATACAGTACTGTAATCTATAAGATTACAGTATACTGTATGTAATGTGTTTATTTACTTTTTTGAATTTTGCGCCGTTCTCCGCCCCCGTGCGTCGTAACGTCGCAGGGAACGGAGATCGGCGGCACACAGGGACACTGTGTGAATCGAGCGAGGACCCGCTCACTCACACAGCGGGGATGCATCGCAGGATCCAGGGACAAGGTAAGTAACTTTGTCTGTGGCTGCTGCGAGGCGATCCCGTGTCTGGCTCGGGGATACCGCTTTTGGTACAAAAATCTTACCCTGAGCCAGACTCAGGAATACCGCCAGGGGGGTTAACAGACACAAACATAACTTAAAAAATTCCTGCTAAATATAAACAATAAAACTGTATTAAGTTAATGAAATTTTGTGCGTAATTAGGTCTTGAGGCTCATTCACATGGGTGGTGTAAATCTGCATTTTTTTTAAATGTGGATATTGCTGTGTGCAGGCAGCCTATGTTACGCTGCGGGGATGCAGCAGCTGTATGAACAGAGCCAAAGGTTCTAAACTTGACAAATTTAACAGACAGTGTGCATTTGCCCGACAATGTGCATTTGAGGCCACTCATCTGCACCTGCACACCTATAAAATTAGGACCTGCAGCTGTGTTCATGCAGCTGCTGAATCCCCAAAGAGTAACAGAGGGCAACAAATCGCTCATTCAAACTGTATGGGGCAGAGAAAACGTGTAAATGAGCCGTTCTTTTTTTAATGACTTTTTACAATACATTTTTTTTTCTTTCACAATTTTTTATTTCATTTGCCTTTTTTTTTATACATTTTTACATTTCTTTTAACACTGTTGGGGGGAGCTCTTGGGTGAAATATCAGGGGTCTAAGCAGACCCCTGACATCTCACTTTTGAGACAGAAAAACGAATTGCGTACACAGATTCTCCTAATCCTTTCTCAGCAGCCTCTGATTAAAGATGAATGAACAGGAGACAGAGGCGCCTATTGATTTATAATTTGAAGCAGAGTAAACACGGTTTACTATACTCAGTTATCAATGGACACATGAGCGATTGGTACTCATTTCTCACTTTGTCCATTCAATAAAGGAGGGGTCCCGCAAATGATATATTTACCAGCCTCTTCTCACGCTCGCAGTCCTGACAGCTGACACTTACACTTTACAATTTAAACCAAAATATAATGTGCAGGAAAGCATAATCAATGTTTTTTTTTTTTTCTAAATAGGTTGAACATTTCTGGATAACTTTTCATTTCATACCAATATTTTAAATATGTACTTAAAATATGGAACCCAGTAACCAAACCCTCTTAAAAGAGTTCATCTTAGTTGGGTTTTCTGAAAACATGCAGCTCTGCATATTACTTTTTGTGGCATTATTACCAATATACGCTTTCACCCTTTTTGCAAATATTTTTTTAATCTGTACCGTTTTCATCAGCCCCAAACTTCACCTGCCTATGTACTATTTCCTATGTAATCTATCACTCATCGATGTGTGCTTCTCTTCTTTGTGTCTTCCAAAAGTGTTGATAGATGCTCTTTCAAGGCCAAGGACAATATCCATACAAGCTTGCGTGGTTCAAATGAACATTGGCTCATGCCTTGGAGGCACCCAGTGTTTGATTCTGGCTGTGATGGCGTATGATCGTTATGTGGCGATATGCTTACCCTTGTATTATAAAATCATAATGAACTGGAAGACGTGTAGAAACATGACAATAATTGTGTGGTCCGGGAGTATGCTCATGTCTATTGTCCCACCTATTTCAAGGCCTTTGGTGTTCTGTGCAGAAAACAAACTGGACCATTTCACTTGTGAGGTACTGGCAGTACTGGATCTAGCCTGCGGAAACGTCGCCTTTTATCAAGTAGCTATACTCTTTGTAGGTTTGATAACCCTTGTAGCTCCTCTGGCATTCATTGTGGTGTCTTACATTCTTATCATTTCATCCATATTAAAGATCCGGTCTGCTGGTGGAAGATACAAAGTTTTTTCGACCTGTGGTTCTCACTTGACTGTTGTCTCTATTTTCTATGGGACGTGTATTACCATGTATATGGGGAAAACAAAAAGTTCTTCTTCAAATCTGAAATATATCTCTGTGGTTTATGGTGTCGCCAATCCTGTGTTAAATCCTCTGATATATAGTTTGAGAAATAATGACGTGAAAGAAGCATTTAAAAAAATTGTGAGCAAGTATGTTTTATAAGGGAATATGCACGTTTCTGGCCTATTGCAAACTTAGATCAGGCAGATATTAAAAAAATACCAATGAACACAGTAATATATTTATTAAAAAATCATTACATTTATTTTGAATTCCAAAATCCATACTCTATCTGTTCATATCAGCACAATTGTTAACATAGCTTTGTCAACACAGGGCTCTAGGCTGTGATTGGACACAGCCAATTAGCAAGTCCTGGCCATAATTCATAGGACGGGACCTGCTGACAAAAAGCCATGGGGGCAGATCCACAAAGAGAGTACGGCGGCGTATCTAGTGATACTCCGGCGTACTTTCAAATTTCCCGCGTTGTATCTTTGTTTTGAATCCTCAAAACAAGATACAACGGCATCTGGGTTAGATCCGACAGGCGTACGTCTTTGTACACCTTCGGATCTTAGATGCAATTCTTTGGCGTCCGCTGGGTGGCGTTCCCGTCGTATTCCGTGTCGAGTATGCAAATTAGCTATTTCCGACGATCCACGAATGTACGAGCGACCGTTGCATTCTTTTTCGTCGTTTCCGTTCGGCTTTTTTCGGCGTATAGTTAAAGCTGCTATTTGGTGGCGTACGCAATGTTAAGTATGGCCGTCGTTCCCGCGTCAAATTTGAAAATATTTTATTTTGTTTGCGTAAGTCGTCCGTGAATAGGGCTGGACGTAATTTACGTCCACGTCAAAACAATGACGTCCTTGCGACGTCATTTAGCGCAATGCACGGCGGAAAATTTAGGGACGGCGCATGCGCAGTTCGGCGCGGGGACACGCTTCATTTAAATGAAACACGCCCCCTACTCGCCGATTTGACAAAAAGCCATCGGCGCCGTTACGCCGCGAGAGATACACTACGCCGCCGTATCTTACGGCGCAAATTCTTTGTGGATTCAAAGATTAAAAAAGTAAGTTACAGCGGCGTAGCGTATCTCACATACGCTGCGCCCATGCAATTGTACGAGGATCTGCCCCATGGTGTCTAATCCAGTGTTTCGCAACAATTTTTGGTCAAGGCACCCCCTAGAATTCTGCAAAGTCTTGGGGCATGTCAGGAGGTGTGTCCGAACATGCACACGCTTTTTTACGCATACCTGTGTTTTTCAATGGACTGCCCTGTGCATGTGAAACAAGCTGAAAAAGGTTCCAATGTGTTGCATTTTTAACATCGCGCTACACCAAAATGCATGGTAATGCAAGTACTATGAAATTTAGCAGATGACAACACAGGTGCAATTGCTAGATGCGTGTGGATGCCATTAAGACTTAATGCACCCACGCATGTCTGCAAAAGGTAGCACCTTTTTGTGTAGTGCAGGAAAATATGCAATTTCGCACATGTTCCCATACCATACCTGGTGTGCGAACAAGCCTTAAAATGTAGTTTGTGAGGCAGAGTTCAGTGGTCAGTAGGTTATGACGCAGAGTTGCCTTGTAACTGTAGAAATCATCAAGTGAAATGGTAGCAGCATTAAGTATCAGTATGGTGGTGGCAGTCAGCAAACAGTATGGTGGCAGCAGTCAGCGAGTGGTATGTAGTGGCAGTCAATGTGCGGTACAGTGGCAGCAGTCAGTAAAGCGGTATGTAGTGGCAGTCAGTGCGGTATGGTGGTGGCAGCCAGTGAGCAAAAGCATGAAATGCCTGCTGGAGAATCCTCTCTACATTAGCCACTTACTGCACCACTGGAGATAAAGGAAGACTAGCTGGCGCTGCTTCCTCTGCTCCTCCATCTTCAGCTGCTGATCAGCACCCTGTGTGAGAAGGGAAAGAGGTGACCACATCCGCCACCCACCAGGTCTGGCTGCACTAGGAGAAGTTGGGGGAGGAGGATTGCATGTAGTGAGATGAGCACACCTCAGACAGCTCCCTCCCATCCCTGACATGTAGCTCCTTCTTAGCCGTGGAGGCAAGTCGGGGGAAACTAAGAACGCTGAGTGGGCTCCTGACTTGCTCCTTAGCAACCGATGGTGTCATTGGTTCACAGGATGCAGTTGGGAGGCCCACGCAGCACAGAGCTCCACAGAGTCCCACAAGACTGGCCCAGCAGTTAAATAAAAGCTTGAGCTGTCAGTAAAGCATGTTTGCTTGCCTTAGCATGTGCCGTTTTTCAAGCTTTTGCCAGGGCATCCCTGTGGCCCCCCAGGGTGTCGCGGAACCCTGGTTGAGAAACCCTGGTCTAATCAAAGCAAGAGCTGGGAGTTCACCCTAGAACCAAACAGGTAAGTCGCTGTGCAGGGCCGGCCCTATGATGGGACCGGGTGGTACCATGGGTACCAGGCAGCACTTTTAGGGGGCAGCATACTGATGCCAGCCGGCCCGTTCCGCCAGCTCCGCTACCCAAATAAAATTGATGTCCTTTTTTTCCCCACAAATAGAGCTTTCTTTTGGTGATATTTGATCACCTCTGCGGTTTTTATTTTTTGTGTTATAAATATATATATTTTTTAACTTTTTGCTATAATAAATATCCCCAAAATTTAGAAAAATAAACTATTTTCTTCAGTTTAGGCCAATATATCTTCTTCTACATATTTTTGGGACCAAAAAAACCCCACAATTAGCGTACATTGATTCGTTTGCGCAAAATACATTGTGGCCGCCGGCAATTCACAGGTCCCTTTATACTCCTGATTACATGTGTAGAGCCATGGCAGGTCCTTTTATACGCCTATATGCATGTATAGAGCCATGACAGGCCCTCGTTATACTCCTTTATACATGTATAGAGCCATGGCAGGTCCTCTTTATACTCCTATATACATTTATAGAGCCATGGCAGGTCCTCTTTATATTCCTTTACATGTAAAGAGTCTCGACAGGTCCTCTATATACATGTATAGAGCCATGACAGGTCCTCTTTATACATGTATAGAGCCATGACAGGCCCTCGTTAAACTCCTTTATACATGTATAGAGCCATGTCAAGTACTCTTTATAGTCCTATATACATTTATAGAGCCATGACAGGTCCTCTATATACATGTATGTATAGTCCTATATACATTTATAGAGCCATGACAGGTCCTCTTTATACTCCTTTATACATGTATAGAGCCATGACGGGTCCCCTTTAGTTATCATGATATAAAATAATGAATGTGGGGGCCTTTTGGTCGGCGTGATTTTTTTTCTGGGGGGGGGGGGCAGCATTTCATTCTTGGTCCCAGGCAGCACAATGTCTTGGGCCGGCACTGTCGCTGTGCCTGTAGGATACCCATCTGCAGTACAATACGGGCAGGCAGTCCTAAAGATGTTAAACCCTTCCACTCCTAGCATGCTTCAGTTTTATAAAAAAAGCACTACATAAGAGTAGATCACAACACAGAGGTGTAGGACACGTGTCTCTTATTGAACTTAAGAAACAGATATAATCAAAATTACTGTTCTATTTATCATTCAGTCAAAGCTTCTTTTATTGCACCATGGTAAACCTTGTAAGAGGTAGACTTCCTAGCTTGTAATAGAATAGGCATTACCAAATCTGAGAGACCCCTGTCTCCTAGGACCTTGGTCTCAACAGCTCAGCCATTAAAACGAGTGACAGTGTGGTAAAATGATCCTTAGAACAGTAGATCCAGAAAATCTGGAAGAGCCCATTGTGTATTTGCCAGAAGTTTGAGCAAGTTGGAGAAGCACATCGACCTGGAACAGCAGGGTGCTACAGTATATGAATCAATGGAATGCCCTTCATTGGGATTCCGAAGAGTGGACTAAGAAGGAAGTTCAGAAAAGGGAAGGTATGGTTCACATTGTACTGATCTCATGGAGCCACCAGACTATCCACTGCTTCTATCATGGGATCACTGGGCCAGATCCTCAAAAGGGATACGCCCGCGTATCTACTGATACGCCGTTGTATCCCTGTTTCTATCTTTGGAACTGATCCACAGAATCAGTTTCCAAGAGATAGACAGAAGATCCGACATGTGTAAGGGACTTACACTGCCGGATCTTAGGATGCAGTACCGCATCCGCCGCTGGGGGCATTTCGCGTCGAGATGCCGCTTCGGGTATGCAAATTAGCACTTACGGAGATCCACGAAGCTTTTACGATTCGTTTTTTCTCCGTAAGTATTAAGTTGCATGTGTAAAATTAGGGCTGCTTTTACAAAGTGTAAACTGTTTACACCTTGTAAAAGTAGACCCTTCTGTCCAGCGACGCGTTTTTTTTTTTGTTTTAAATTTTTTTTTTTTTGCCGTATCTTTTTTTTTTCCCGACGCAACTTTATTGACCCGGCGCGATCCACAAAGCTCGGCGTAACGTAATTTCGCGCTATGCACGTCGGGAAAATTACGTCACGAGCATGTGCAGTACGGCCGGCGCGGGAGCGCGCCTAATTTAAATGGGAATCGCCCCCATTTGAAGAGGAACGCCTTGCGCCGGCGGAATTTAAGTTACACAGCCGAAAATTTCTAGGTAAGTGCTTTGTCGATCGGGCACTTAGGTAGAAATTTTAAGGCAGTGTAACTTAAATGGGAATTTTTACGTTACGCCGGCTCTTTGTGGATCTGGCCCTCTGAACCTGGAAACATACCTGTCCATTTTGTTGTTAAATCTAGAGGCCAAAAGGTTCACATCATTGTCCCCTGCTTGAGTCAACACACTCTTTGGAGTCTTCCATATATCTTTCAGGTTTGGCCCCCTCCATTACCCTATACCAGTGTTTTTCAACTCCAGTCCTCAAGGCACACCAACAGGTCATGTTTTCAGGCTTTCCATTATTTTGAACAGGTGATTTGATCAGTTTCACTGCCTTAGTAATCACCACAGTCGTTTCATCTAATGGAAATCCTGAAAACATGACCTGTTGGTGTGCCTTGAGGACTGGAGTTGAAAAACACTGCCCTATACAGGGAGATGTTATCTGCAGCTATGTAAGATTTTCTTGGCCAGCCGGCAACTAGGTTAAACACTACTCTACTGTGGATCTCACAGTGGAGACACTTCATGAAAATGTTAAGCATATCATATCATGAGCGCAGTTAAGAACTTGATACAGAGCATAATACAGGGCTTTGAGTTTCTTCTGTTTTGGAAACTGTGGAACCCATTTAAATTTTCCACATTTTGCCATGTTACAGCCAAAAAAAAAAAAAAAAATTTGGGGGGATTTTATGTAATAAACCAACACAAAGTGTCACATTATGAAATGGAAGGAAAATGATAAATGTTCTTTTTTTTTTTTTTTACAAATAAATATCTAAAAAGTGTGGTGTGCATTTGTATTCAGCCCCCCTTTACTCCGATACCTCTAACTACCTCCTGCAGAGGACACGGGCAGTACACACCAAGTAGCTTTATGGTGCACACTGCAGAGGACACAGGCAATACACCACGTGAGAATACTGCAGCTAGCACAATCACCTGCCTGCCAGTAAATTAGGAAGAGCTGATCTAGCAAAACTATACAGTGTATAAATATATATACAACACCTGGGATGCATATATATCCTCTACACACTGTAACTTTAACTGACTAGCCTGCCTGCCTGCTCTATCTACCTACTAAAAATGACACACTCTCTCTGTCTTCTCTCTTTTAACCACTGCAACACACTACACAAGGCCGACCTGCAGGCGCCCTTTTATAGTGTGGGGTGTGTACTAAACCCCGAGCCATAATTGGCCAAAGCCACCCTGGCTTTGGCCAATTATGGCTCTCCGTGTTTTGCAAGCTGTGATTGGCCAAGCATGCGGGTCATAGTGCATGCTTGGCCATTCATCAGCCAGCAATGCACTGCGATGCCGCAGTGAATTATGGGCTGTGAAACGTAACTCGAATTTGGCGCGAACGGCCCAAAACGTTTGTAACTCGACAAACGATCGAACATACGATGTTCGAGTCGAACATGAGTTTGATTCGAATACGAAGCTCATCCCTACTCTTGATGCACTGACTCCAGCCTCAGTCCAATCCTTGTGAAAGTCCCCAACACTTTTGAATGGCCTTTTCCTGACAATCCTCTCCAGGCTGCGGTCATCCCTGCTGCTTGTGCACCTTTTTCTTCCACACTTTTCCCATCCACATAACTTTCTTATAATGTGCTTTGAAACAGCACTTTGGGAACATTCAACTTCTTTTGTAATTACCTTTTGAGGCTTTCCCTCCTTATGGAGGGTGCCAATGATGATTTTCTGCACAACTGTCAGGTCAGCAGTCTTCCCCATGATTGTGATTCCTACTTAACCAGACTGAGAGACAATTTAAAGGCTCAGGAACCCTTTGCAGATCTTATGGCTTAATTAGCTGATTCGAGTGGGACACTTTGAGCCTAGAATATTGCACCTTTTCTAATTTTCTGAGATTGTGGATTTGGGGTTTTCATGAGCTGAAAGCCATAATCATCACAATTATGACAAATTACGGCTTGAACTATCTTGCTTTGCATGGAATTAGTCTATCTCATGGGTCTTCAAACTACGGCCCTCCAGATGTTCAGGAACTACAATTCCCATCATGCCTAGTCATGTCTGTGAATGTCAGTGTGTTACAATGCCTCATGGGATGTGTAGTTCTACAACAGCTGGAGGGCCGTAGTTTGAGAATCCCTGGTCTATCTCATATATCAGTTTCACCTTTTAAGTTTCATTAGCGAAATAAATGAACTTTTGCACGATATTCAAATTTTTCCAGTTTCCCCTTCCCCTGTACAGCTTGTATAACAGTGTAAATTTGCTGTCCCCTCAAAATAACTCAATACACTGCCATTAATGTCTAAACCGCTGGCAACAAAAATGAGAACACCCCTAAGTGAAAATTTTCAAATTGGGCCCAAAGTGTCAATATTTTGTGTGGCCACCATTATTTTCCAGAACTGAATAAGCCTCTTGGGCATGGAGTTCACCAGAGCTTCACAGGTTGCCACTGAAGTCCTCTTCCACTCCTCCATGACGACATCACTGAGCTGGTGGATGTTAGAATCCTTGTGCTCCTCCACCTTCTGTTTGAGGATGCCCCACAGATGCTCAATAGAGTTTAGGTCTGGAGACATGCTTGGCCAGTCCATCACCTTTACCCTCAGCTTCCTAAGCAAGGCAGTGGTCGACAGCCATGCAGACCAACTTGATGTAGTGTGCAGTGTATGGTCTGAGCACTGAAAGGCTGACTCCCCACCCCTTCAACCTCTGCAGCAATTCTGGCAGCACTCATAGGTCTATTTCCCAAAGACAACCTCTGGATAGAATGCTGAACACATGCACTCAACTTCATTGGTCGACCATGGCAAAGTCTGTTCTGAGTGAAACCTGTCCTGTTAAACCGCTATATGGTCTTGCGCACCGTGCTGCAGCTCAGTTTCAGGATAGCCTAGACCAGGGATCTTCAAACTGCGACCCTACAGCTGTTCTGGAATTACACGTCCCATGAGGCATTGTAAAACTCTCACATTCACAGACACAACCAGACATGATGGGAATTGTAGTTTCTGAACACCTGGAGGGCCATAGTTTTGAGACCTCTAGCCTAGGCCATCTTTATGTAGAGCAACAATTCTTTTTTTCAGATCCTCAGAGAGTTATTTACCATGAAGGTGCCATGATGAACTTCCAATGACCAGTATGAGAAAGTGAGAGCGATAACACCAAATTTAACACGCCTGCTCCCCATTCACTTTAGATACCTTGTAACACTAACAAGTCACATGAGGAGGAAGGTGCTCTGGTCTGATGAGATTTACATTTCACTTTTTGGCCATTAAAGAAAACGCTATGTCTGGCGCAAACCCAACACATCACATCACCTAAAGAACACCATCCCGACAGTGAAACATGGTGGTGGCAGCATCATGCTGTGGGGATGTTTTTCAGCAATTGGGACTAGGAAACTGGTCAGAGTTGAGGGAAATATGGATGGTGCTAATTACAGGGATATTTTTGAGAAAAACCTGTACCACTCCGTGTGTGATTTGAAGCTAGGACGGAGGTTCACCTTCCAGCAGGACATTGACCACAAGCACACTGCTAAAGCAACAATTGAGTGGTTTAAGGGGAAACATGTAAATGTGTTAAAATGGCCTAGTCAAATCCCAGATCTCAATCCAATAAGTTTGTGGTCAGACTTAAAGATTGCTGTTCACAAGCGAAAACCATCGAACTTGAAGGAGCTGGAGCAGTATTGCAAGGAGGAATGGGCAAAAATCCCAGTGGTAAGATGTGACAAGCTCATAGAGACTTATCCAAAGAGACTTAGCTTTGATAGCCACAAAAGGTGGCTCTACAAAGTATTGACTTCAGGGGGGTGAATAGTTATGCACATTTACTTTTTCTGTTATTTTGTCCTATTTGTTGTTTGCTTCACAATAAAAAAAATCTTCTGTTCTGTAAATTAAATGAAGCACATCTTCAAACAATCCATGTTAATTCCAGGTTGTGAGTCAACAAAACACGAAAAATGCCAAGAGGGTGAATACTTTTGTAAGGCACTGTATTAATATGTGCACTTTAACATGTTCTTATATCATTTTCAAGGATGACACACATCAAGGTCAAAATTAGAACCAAAATATCTGATGAGCAGCTTGAGAATTCATTGAGAATTGCTACTACATCCATCGAACCAGCTATTAATGCGTTAGTTTACTGTATCAAAATCCAAGTAAAATATCACACTCGTTTTATGTTGCCCTCTTTTACTTTTATAATAAAAAATATTACACAAAAAATGTATTACTCAGATAGGTACATTAACTATATCAGTGATTGTTAACTCATGATCTGCCCAACTTTTTCTGCTCATCAGCTCAGCTATCCTTACTATTATATATTAAAAAAGAGAAAAGGGGACTTTAAGGATGCCAGACCATGTAGTTCATAAAATCATTTCTTTATTATCCAGAAGCTAAAAATCAGTATACAAATACTGTTAATTTATTAAAACCAAAGAAAGAATCTGAATATGAATATTATGTTGTTGACAAATGCTCATTGCTTGACATGTTTCGCCAACTGGCTTCTTCAGGAGCCACAAAGCATGCAATAGTTTAAAAAAACTGGAATTAAGAACATATACAATGTTACACAACATTTTGACAATCAGTTATTAACAAACAAAATATATATTTCATGTGACAATAGTGTCAAAAAATGAAATTGAGAACAAATACAGTGTTATACAACACTTTGACAATCCGTTATTGACAAACTGGATATAGATTTCACGTGACAATGTACATTTAACTATAGTATTTCACCAAATTGCAAGAAGACCACTTTGAGGGCATCTCACCATAAATATCCACAAAAAAGGTAGACAGCATTCACAGGAAGCCACTATGAATTCAAGCGCCAGGATATCCAACCCCATAGGTATTAAAGCGGAGTTCCACCCAAAAGTGGATCCACTCCTCGCCCCCTTACATGCCACATTTGGCATGTAATTTTTTTTGGGGGGGAGTGGGGGCTTCAGGAGGAATGGGACTTTCTGTCCCACTTCCTCCTTCCGCCGAGGGGCTGCTAAGGCGAATATTCATATCGCCTTTTGGCAGCCCCTCCATGTAGGCGATTGCCTGGGACACGTGACAGGTCCCAGGCGATCGCCTGTCCAATCGGATGGCGCAGCGCTGCTCTCGCATGCGCAGTGGGTGCCCGGCCGTGAAGCCAAAAGCTGTCACGGCCAGGTGCCCACACTTAGAATGAAGACACCGGCCGGAGAGGGGGGGAGAGGAGCGGAGCCCCGGCCGGCGCGTCGCTGAAACATGGAGCAGGTGAGTGTATGTTTAGCCAGCAGCTACACTTTTTGTAGCTGCTGACTTTTAATAAACATTAAAAATTACTGGAACACCCCTTTAATAGGTCATAGAGGGAACAATAGACGCCAAGGACAAACTAGAATATATATATATATATATATATATATACATATACATACACACACACACACACATATATATTAATATTATAAACTACATGGTCTGACACCCTTAAAGTCCCCTTTTCTCTTTTCCAATCTATGTTAAATTTTGGAATGCAGGTGCCCTTGATTTCCAGGTTGAGTAGAATGCTCAAATATTATAATTCTTATTATTAGTGTATTTTACGTACAATATTCCTCTTTTCTACACTTATATTGTTTTAATTTGTAACAAAACATTGAATCATCAAAGCCACTAACTAAACTCAGGTCAGCTGCTGCCAGCACACCATGGAACGATGTGAATAGCGTCCAAACTGATGATTTATTGCATGATTACAACACAAGGAGAGTGCAACATTTCGGAGACATGCAGGACCCCTTCGTCAGGCGTGTGATCATGCAATAAATCATCCGTTTGGACGCTATTAATTGTGACTTGAACCAGTATCCAGCTGGTTGTTGCTGCAGCCCCCTAATTTAAAAAGCTCATCCAGGAACGTTTGCGATGGGAATATGAAGTATGACTAATAAGTTCTCTAACACAAACATCTAGCTCTTGTACATTTTAATTTGTTTTCAACACAGAAGGCTTTATACCACCCAAACCTCTACACAGCCTCTACAAAGACTCCGGGCCCAATAAACAGAAAGGAATCTATTAAGATTCAGAGAAAATGAAATGTTTGCCTTCTTCATATTAGTCACAAAACCCTGGATTCCCTCACCATGTGTAGGTGAGAAACCAAGGTGACACATATGCAATGTCCACAATCGTGCCAATAACCTTCTCCTTCTTTCCTCAATTATAGGATTCTATGAAGTTTGGTAAAATCTGCCTAAATATTTTCATGCTAGTTTTTGAAAAATTATCATCTTGCTAATTCACACAATTTGCAAATCCATTCACCCATCACAACTCACTAACACACTAGCCCAAAAATAACTTATGCCGCGTACACACGATCATTTTTCGGCATGAAAAAAACGTTGTTTTTAAAAAATATCATTTAAAATGATCGTGTGTGGGCTTCACATCATTTTTCAGGTTCTGAAAAACAACAAAAAAAAAATTCGAACATGCTGCATTTTTTAACGACGTTTTAAACTATGTTGTTTTTCGGGTTGTAAAAAATGATTGTGTGTGGGCTAAAACAACGTTAAAAACCCGTGCATGTTCAGAAGCAAGTTATGAGACGGGAGCGTTCGTTCTGGTAAAACTACCATTCGTAATGGAGTAAGCACATTCAATCACGCTGTAACAGACAGAAAAGCGCAAATCGTCTTTTACTAACACGGAATCAGCTAAAGCAGCCCCAAGGGTGGCGTCATCCGCATGGAACTTCCCCTTTAGAGTGCCATTGTACGTGTTGTAAGTCACCGCGCTTTGCTAGAGCATTTTTTAAAAACGATGGTGTGTGGGCAACGTCGTTTTAATGATGAAGTTGGAAAAACTTCATTTTTTCTACATGCCAAAAAACATCGGGCCAGATTCACAGAAGAAGTACGCCGGTGTATCAGTAGATACGCCGGCGTACTTTCAAATTTGCTGCGTCGTATCTTTAGTTTGAATCCTCAAACCAAGAAACGACGGCTTCTGGCTTCGATCCGACAGGCGTACAGCTTCGAACGCCTTCGGATTGTAGGTGCAATACTTTGGCGCCCGCGGGGTGGAGTTCGCGTCATTTTCTGCGTTGGGTATGCTAATTTGCTTTTTCCGGCGATCCACAAAGGTACGCGCTGCCCTCGCATTCTCTTACGTCGTCGCTAGTCGGATTTTCCTGGCGTATAGTTAAAGCTGCTATTCTGTGGCGTATAGATAGACTTGCCATGTTAAAGTATGGCCGTCATTCCCGCATCGATTTTTTTAAAAAAAAATTGCGCAAGTCGTCCGTGAATAGGAAAGGACGCAACGCACGTCATTTCGCGCAAAGCACGGCGGGAAATATCAAAACAGAGCATGAGCAGTTCAATTGGCGTGGGGACGCGCTTCATTTAAATAAATCACGCCCCCTACCCACCCAATTTGAAACACGCGCTGAGAAATACACTACGCCGCCGTAACTTACGGCGCAAAATCTTCCTGGATTCGAAATTCAGCTAGGTAAGATACGGCGGCGTAGCGTATCTCTGATACGCTGCGCCTGGGCAATTGTCTGTGAATCTGGCCCATTGTTTTTTTTCATGCCCGAAAAATGATCGTGTGTACGCGGCATCAGGCTTATAGAAAATGTAACATATCGCAAATCCACATCATTTTTAGCATGCTAATTTTCAAAAATTGATTTACACAATTTGTGAATCCATTTGCTCATCACAACTGATTTGTAATGACTTAATAGTAATTTGGGCTGATAAAAATTGTAAGATAAAATTTTGCGCAGAAAGGGTGAATGTTGTTCTGTGGTTGGGGATTATTATTTTATTCTCCTTAATGGGGAAATAACTCACAGTGGTTGTAAGATATCCCCATGACTAGAATAAATACAAAATTAATCACTTGTCTGAGTGTTGATTATTCTCTACGGCACATTTATTGCTTGCAATAAAAAATATATAAATGTCATCATAAAGAAAGAGGAAGATGGCTACAGATGAAGTGTGCCCTTAGTGCATTGCCTATTTATTACCACTTGCTAAATCAACGTGTGAAGAAATATTGTCAGTACATTTGGTCATTGTATATCAAAAGGGAAGATAAGAGGTTATCAATTGAATGACATGAAATTCTGTTTTTGTTTTGTCTTTGTGTAAATAAAAAAATATGTATAATATATATGAAAAAGTATTTTAGTAAAGATCACATTTAATGACACAATTAGAAACATATGAATAGAATATAAGAATTTTTTTGTTTGTGTATCTGCAATCTGAGGCAACAATCTGATCTGACACAAAGGTTTGCAATCTTATTAAAAGTGATATTAAACCTTAAAGTGGTTGTAAATTTGAGCTAAGCACATATATATTTAGGGCTAGATTCAGTAACACTCACGACGGGCGTAACAGTAAATACGCCGTCATAAGTCTGAATCCGCGCCGTCGTATCTTTAAGCGTATGCGCAAATTGAGATACGCTTAAATGTTGCTAAGATACGACCGGCGTAAGTCTCCTACGCCGTCGTATCTTAGGGTGCATATTTACGCTGGCCGCTAGGTGGCGCTTCCGTTGATTTCCGCGTAGAATATGCAAATGAGCTTGATACGCCAATTCAGAAACGTACGTGTGCCCGGCGGATTTTTTTACGTAGTTTACGTAAGGCTTTTTCCGGCATAAAGTTACCCCTGCTATATGAGGCATAGCCAATGTTAAGTATGGACGTCGGGACAGCGTAGAAATTTAAGTTGTTTACGTCGTTTGCGTAAGTCTTTCGCGAATAGGGCTTTGAAAGCATTGACTATTTGCGACGTGATTAGGAGCATGCGCACTGGGATACGTTCACGGACGGCGCATGCGCCGTTCTTTAGAAACGTCATTTACGTGGGGTCATGTTTTATTTACATAAAACACGCCCACCTCTTTACAATTTAAATTAGGCGCCCTTACTCCGGCACTCCGACACTACACTGCCGTAACTTAGGGCGCAGGTTCTTTCTGAATACAGAACCTGCCTCACTAAGTTACGGCGGCGTAGCATATCTAACATACGCTACGCCCGCACAAAGTTACAGCGGGCTTTCTGAATCTAGCCCCTAGTGTTTACTTGTCTCTCTCCAAGCTCTGAGTGTCGTTTCTTTCTGGTGCTTCATTCCTCTGTTATCAGCATGAGAATTTTTTTGATACATGACATGAGATAAAATTAGTGACAAGCACACAGCTTGTCTATTTAGAACACAGCTCTGCATGTTCCTTCATTCCTGTAGAGGTGTGGGGGGTCCCTTTCCTCTAATCAGCTCTCACACAGTGCCTTAGAGCTGTTAACTGCAGTTTCCCACTTCCTTCTCAGCACTCTTCACAGATGCATATGAATTTGATCACTTTAAAGGGTTGTAGAGAAGAGAAGACTGCAGTTAAAAAAGTTAATCCTATGTAGGAGGATTTGTTTCATCTCCATGTAGCTCCATGTAGCACCTGAGGCTATTCACTTCACTGGGTATATGTGAGAGTTTACAACCACTTTAACCGCTTGAGGACTGCCGCACGACAATACACATCGACAAAATTGCACGACTGGGCACAAGGGCGTACATGTACGTCCCCTTTAAGATCCCCACAGTAAGAATCACTTCCTTAGGGCACACTTAACCTCCTTAGCGGTATGATTATTTCAGATTTTAGGTGCTGAAAGCGGTACCATTATATTGCAAGGAAATTTGGCGTTTTATAATGTAGGCCTGTCATTTTTAGGAATAACTCACTTAAATCTGTTCAAACAAGAGTCTAGTAGGCATCCCGGGTATGACATTTTTTTAAAAACAAAATTATAAATTATAATATAATAAATAATTATAACAAATAATAATATAATTATAATAAAAATTATTCAATAATGTAATCAACTCAAAATCACTGAAATTTGCTCAGTTGCAGAATTGTCACTGTCATTACTTTTATTTTTTTATGACGAATTTCCCCACAAATCGGTATCGCACAATTCTGCAAGTGATTATAATTTATTATCGCTGTTTTCTAGCTGCTCTAAAACCATTTTTGACATAAAGGGACACTTTTGGTTGCTATGGACAATCTACAGTTTGCAGGCAGAAAGAACTGTTTTTATTATATAAAAGTACATGTAGGACACTGGGCAGACCACTAGGGACAAGGGGGGGTGTGTATTTGTTTTTACATACAGTACTATAATCTATAAGATTACAGTATACTGTATGTAATGTGTTTGTTTAACTTTTTGAATTTGGCGCCGTTCTCCGCCCCCGTGCGTCGTAACGTCGCAGGGAACGGAGATCGGCGGCACACAGAGGCACTGTATGAATCGAGCGAGGACCCGCTCGCTCACACAGCGCGGTGGCATCGCTGGATCCAGGGACAAGGTAAGTAAACAATGCCTGTGGATTCTGCGAGGCGAGCCAGAGTCTGACTCGGGGTTACCGATCGCAGCACAGATATGTAACCCCGAGTCAGACTCGGGAATACCGCCAGGGAGGTTAACCCCTCCTGGTTAACCCCTTCACTACCAGTGTCATTTTTACAGTAACCAGTGCATTTTTATAGCACTGTTCGCTGTAAAAATGACAATGGTCCCAAAATAGTGTCAAAAGTGTCTGATGTGTCCGCCATAATGTCGCAGTCACAATAAAAAAAAAAATCGCTGATCACCGTCATTACTAGAAAAAAATATTAATAAAAATGCAATAAAACTATCCCCTATTTGGTAGACGCTCTAAATTTTGCGCAAACCAATCAATAAACGCTTATTGCGATTTTTTTACCAAAAATATGTAGAAGAATACGCATAGGCCTAAACTGATGGAAAAAAAATGTTGTTTTTTATTTCTTTTTTGGGGATATTTATTATAGCAAAAAGTAAAAAATATTGTTTTTTTTCCAAAATTGTCGCTCTATTTTCGTTTATAGAGCAAAACATAGAAACCACAGAGGTGATCAAATAGCATCAAAAGAAAGCTCTATTTGCACGACCGCGCTTTTGTCAGTTAAAGCGACGCAGTGCCGAATCGCAAAAAAGGGGGTAGGTCCTTTAGCTGCATAATGGTCCGGGGCTTAAGTGGTTAACTTTAAGTGCCCACACTCATATAGCATGATGATTATTTTTATTCCGCAAATGGCCTTATTTTTCCTGCAGCCAGTCCGCAAGCTTTAGGCACCCCACTCCCATTTGCAGGTGTCTCCTTAGCTTGCCAACTGCTAAGGAAACACCCGTGCATATGTTCATCTAGCTGCTGTGTGCATCCATAGATTATTATTATTATTATTATTATTATTATACAGGATTTAAATAGCGCCAACAGTTTGCGCAACACTTTACAACATGAGGGAAGACTGTACAGTTACAATACAATTCAATGCAGGAGGAATCAGAGAGCCCTGCTTGTTAGAGCTTACAATCTAAAAGGGAGGGCCAAGTAATACAAAAGGTATTAACTGTAGGGAATGAACAGCAAGCGATACCTCTGCTCCCTCTTCACAGTAATTTGACTGAGAACAGCATTACCAATCATTGTGATCCCCTCAATACCTACCTGTGGGACCCAGAAGATCAGGATAGCAGTGCAAAAAAGGGTATCGGTGGCATTGAAGCAGGACTTCAGGTCAGTAAGACGTACTGAACATTTTTTACTTTTTTTCATACAAAACACACACACACTGACACAAAGACTGGGGCCAGGAACACCAAGGGACAATAAATTTCAGGCCAGATCCACGTAGCGGATCGTAATTTTAGTCCGGCGTAGCGTATCGTAATAACGATACGCCGCCGCAACTTTGAGAGGCAAGTGCTGTATTCACAAAGCACTTGCCTCTAAAGTTACGGCGGCATAGCGTAAATCTGCCGGCGCAAGGGCGCGGAAATGTTAAAGATGTGGGCGTGTTTTATGTTAATTTTACTTGACCCAATGTAAATTTATTTTTTCTGAACGGCGCATGCGCCGTCCGTGGGGGTATCCCAGTGCGCATGCTCGAAATTAACCCGCAACAAGCCAATGCTTACGACGTGAACGTCATTCTACGCAAAGCCCTATTCGCGAACGACTTACACAAACGACGTAAAAAAATCAAAATTCAACGCGGGAGCGACGTCCATACTTAACATAGGATACGCCTCATATAGCAGGGGTAACTATACGCCGAAAAAAGCCTTACGGAAACGATGTAAAAAAATGCGCCGGCCGGACGTGCGTTCATGGATAGCCGTATCTAGCTAATTTGCATACTCGACGCGGAAATCGACGGAAACGCCACCTAGCGGACAGCGTAAATATGCACCTTCGATCCGACGGCATACTAAGACGTACGCCAGTCGGATCTAGCCCAGCTTCAGGCATATCTTTTTTTGTGGATACAAAACAAAGATACGCCGGAGCAAACTAGCAGTTACACGCGTATCAATAGATACGCCAGCGTAACTGCTTCGTGGATCTGGCCCTTAGTCTCCGGCCAGTCTGTGTCTCACGTTATTCAACCAAAACTGCACAGGACAGAAGATCTCAATGCAAGCCCTCTGCTGCCTCCAGCATGTTTTCAGACCCCCCCCCCCCAGGCTAAAAACATGCAGAAGACTGGCATTGAGATCTTCGGTCTTGTGCAGTTTTGGTTGGATGAGGTGAGATACAGACTGGCCAGAGAGACTGGCCCTACATCTTTTTACATTGAGTATTTACAAAGAAGTGGATTCCCGTCAGTTTCGGAGGGATCTAGGCCCTGGCTGGGTTATAAGCCACAGGCGAAATTAACCTACCGTAATAGGAGGTCAATGAGTTCCGGTAAGCAGGCACTTCATATGACAGAGGATTGCAATCACGATCATTTTGGTGTTGAGAGGTCTACCCAATAGTGGATGGACTTGATTTCTTCACGGATCTCTTTATTCAATATATTTTTCAATTTCTAATTTTTACACATTATACTTTTCATTTATTTCACAAGCAAAGCTTTATGGGTTAAGTTATTTGGTGCTGTGTGAGTCTCACAGGAAATCTGTGGCTGTGTAGTTTGTCACAATAATTAAGATACCAGCGCAGTTTTATAATTTTGAGACTAAGGGGCAGATCCACAAAAGGATTACGCCGCCGTATCTGTTGATTCCCGCGTCGTATCTTTGTATCTACAAAACAAGATACGACAGCATCTTGGGTCGATCCGACAGGCGTACGTCTTAGTACGCCGTCGGATCTTAGGTGCATTTTTTCCGCCGGCCGCTAGGTGGCGTTTCCGTTGAATTCCACGTCGAGTATGCAAATTAGCTATTTACGGCGATCCACGAACGTACGTCCGGCCGGCGCATTGTTTTTACGTCGTTTGCGTTCGGCTTTTTCCGGCGTATAGTTAAAGCTACTGTTATGAGGCGTACTCAATGTTAAGTATGGCCGTCGTTCCCGCCTCGCATTTTTTATTTTTTACGTTGTTTACGTTGTTTGCGTAAGTCGTTCGCGAATAGGAATTTGTGTCACCGTCGTAAGCATGGGCTTGTTCCGGTTAAATTTCGAGCATGCGCATTGGGATACCCACAGGGACGGCGCATGCGCAGTTAAAAAAAAAACGTTGTTTACATCGGATCATGACGTATTTACATAAAACACGCCCCAATTACATCCATTTGAATTCCGCGCCCTTACGCCGCCAGAGATACACTACGCCGCCGTAACTTACGGTGGGAATTCTTTGTGGATTCAAAATAAAATAAAAAAGTTACGGTGGTGTAATGTATCTTAGATACGCTGCGCCCAGCGTACAGATGCGCCGCTGTACGAGGATCTGCCCCATAAGATTTAGACAAGAAAAAAGGGGCTATTAGATTAAAATGTTGCATTTGTCCCGTTTACCCTATTTGTATTAATATGTATAATTGTTTTTTATTTATATTCATTGTATCCATTTCTTTTTGTAGGGTTGCACTTAAAATCTGTACAATATATAATAGTATTGCATTTGTTTAGTTTGTAAACAGTATTGTTTTAAACTGTAGAATACATTTTAACTACAGTAATACATGGAAAAAACATAAGAACATTGGGCCTGATTCCCAAAAAAGCTGCCTAACTTAACTTTCAGCAGTTAAGTTACACTGACTTAAAATTTCTACCTAAGTGCCTGATCCACAAAGCACTTACCTAGAAATTTCAGGCCGTGTAACTTAAGTGCCTCCGTCGCAAGGCGGTCCTCCTCTCCGGGGGGCGTTTAAAATTTAAATGAGGCGCGCTCCCGCGCCGGCCGTACTGCGCATGCGTGTGATGTAATTTTCCCGACGTGCAGCGTGCAAATGTAATTGACGCCGGGCTTTGTGGATTGCGACGGGACACTAAAGTTGCGACGGGTGAAAAAAAATATACGCGCCGGGAAAACAAATAATTCTAAAAAAAAATTACAGCGTCGCTCGGCATGCATTCCTGAGAGGGAGAACTCCATGCCAATTTTCAAAGAAAAAACCGGCATGGGTTCCCCCCCCAGGAGCATACCAGGCCCTTAGGTCTGGTATGGGTTGTAAGGAGACCCCCCCTACGCCGAAAAATCAACGTAGGGGGTCCCCCTACAATCCATACCAGACCCGTATCCAAAGCACGCTACCCGGCCGGTCAGGAAAGGGAGTGGGGACGAGCGAACGCCCCCCCCCTCCTGAGCCGTGCCAGGCCGCATGCCCTCAACATGGGGGGTTGGGTGCTCTGGGGCAGGGGGGCGCACTGCGGGCCCCCCCACCCCAGAGCACCCTGTCCCCATGTTGATGAGGACAGGACCTCTTCCCGACAACCCTTGCCGTTGGTTGTCGGGGTCTGCGGGCGGGGGCTTATCGGAATCTGGGAGTCCCCTCAAATAAGGGGGCCCCCAGATACAGGCCCCCCACCCTAAGTGAATGCATATGGGGTACATCGTACCCCTACGCATTCACCTGGAGGCAAAAAGTTAAAGTTATTAAACACACAACACAAGGGTTTTTAAAATAATTTATTAGTCTGCTCCGGAGGCCCCCCCTGTCTTCTTTATTAGCTCTAATATCAGGGGGGGCTTCTTCTTCCACTCTCCGGGGGTCTTCTCCACTCTCCGGGGGGGGTTTCTTCTTCCGCTCTCCGGGGGGGGTCTTCTCCGCTCTCCGGGGGTCTTCTTCTATCTTCGCCGCTCTCCGCTGTTGACTCGGCGCACCCCGGTTCTTCTCCAGCTGTCCGGTGCCTTCTTCTTCAGCGCTGGCTGCCTGCTATCTTCGTGTGTTAGCTCAATTACTAACAGGCAGCCGGCGCGGTCTTCTGTGACGTCACCTTCTTCTCTTCTGGTCCTTAACACTTTCCCTACCGAGTCATTGTAAAATGATGTCGGCGGGAACCTTCCCTCCCTCCGGGTGGAAGTCATATGACGTCCTTGCCTTCCCGTGTGCCCGGCGGCTGCGATGTCCGCCGGGCACCCGCGATTGCCCGCAATCACGACATGACCATGGATCTGTGTGTGTAAACACACAGATCCATGTCCTGTCAGCAGTGAGGAGACCGATGTGTGTTCCCAGTACAGAGGAACACACATCGGTCTCCTCCCCTTGTGAGTCCCCTCCCCCTACAGTTAGAACACACTTTAGAGAACATATTAACCCCTTCCTCGCCCCCTAGTGTTAACCCCTTCCCTGCCAGTCACTTTTACACAGTAATCAGTGCAGTTTTATAGCACTAATCGCTGTATAAATG
The DNA here is from genome assembly GCF_905171775.1 of Rana temporaria. Taxonomy (NCBI): domain Eukaryota; kingdom Metazoa; phylum Chordata; class Amphibia; order Anura; family Ranidae; genus Rana; species Rana temporaria. The sequence continues at coordinate 32,278,059 of NC_053492.1, read as the reverse complement.
TGAATGGTCCTAAAAATGTGTCAAAAGTGTCCGATATGTCCGCTGCAATGTCAGGGTCACAATAAAAATCGCAGATCGCCGCCATTACTAGTAAAAAAATAAAAATAAATAAAAATGCCATAATTCTATTCCCCATTTTGTAGATAACTTTTGCGCAAATCGATGAAATACACTTATTGCGATTTTTTTTACCAAAAATATGTAGAAGAATACATATCGGCATAAACTGAGGAAAATTTTTTTTTTTTTTTTTTTTTAAAACTATGATATTTAATAAATCAAAAAGTAAAAGATATTGTGCTTTTTTTTCAAAATTGTCGCTCTTCTTTTGTTTATAGCACAAAAAACAAAAACCGCAGAGGTGAAAAAAAGGGTGTCAATTTTGTTTGGGAGCCACGTCGCACTACCGCGCAATTGTCATTCAAAGTGCGACAGCGCTGAAAACTAAAAATTGGTCTGGGCAGGAAGGGGGTGGAAATGCCCTGTATTGAAGTGGTTATCATATTTATCGGCGTATAACACGCACCCTAACTTTAAGAGGGAAGTTTCAGGAAAAAACCCTTTCCACAGCTCCCTGCGTATAACACGCAGGCACAGTTTACCCTCTATTTTCAGGGTAAAAAAGTGAGTGTTATACGCCAATATATACAGTAAGTGGTTAAAAAACTTAATAACAAGAACATAATAACTGCACACCTGTGGGGAATTATTTCTCACATCCAAACCATGATATATAGAAGATGCTAATGCTTTAGTTCTTAAAGGGAACTTTAAAAATACTATAAAAATAAAGGAAAATGTTTACTGTATTTATTGGCGTATTACACTCACTTTTTTACCCTGAAAATAGAGGGTAAACTGTGCCTGCGTGTTATACCCAGGGGGTTGTGGAACGTTTTTTTCCCTGAAACTTCCCTCTTAAAGTTAGGGTGCGTGTTATACGCCTGTGCGTGTTATACGCCAATAAATACAGTAAATTTCCACTTGAAATTCTGATAAAACTTTGTGTATTAGTACTGTTTGGACTACAAGGGGGAACATCCTGAAAGCTTGTCCTGAAAATTAGAATTTTAGTGCAAATGAAACATTTTCGTGCAAAATTATAAAAAATTTATAAAAGTATCACAGATAGTACCCAACTGTTTAAGTAAATTGACCAAAGTCTTATTTTTGGACACGTGTTATCAATGTCTTTAAATTTATTTTATTATTATTATTTTTAATAGCTTTTGACTGCATGAGGTATTTTCTAAATTCCTAATTTAATACATGGAACGCCAGAACCAAACTTTTTTCACAGAATTCATCTTAATTGGATTCTCTCAGAATATGCAAATATGTATATTATTTTTTGTTGCAATATTACAGATGTATATTTTTATAATTTTTGGGAACATTTTTCTCATGGCAGCCGTTTTTGTCAGTCCTAAACTTCACACGCCTATGTACTTTTTCCTCTGCAATTTATCAGTCATAGATTTGGCATTTTCCTCCATCTCACTTCCAAAGATGTTTATAGATATTTTTTCCGTTAGAAGGACAATCTCCATCACAGCCTGCCTTGTGCAAATGAACGCTGCCATATTTTTAGGGAGCACTGAGTCGTTGCTGCTGGCGGTGATGGCGTACGATCGTTATGTGGCAATATCTTTCCCCTTGCATTATAACATAATTATGAACTGGACAATCTGTAGAGCCATAATAATAATTATGTGGCCTGGAAATTTCTTCATCTCCGTTGTCCCAATGATTTCCAGGCCTTTGGTATTCTGTATGGAAAACAAACTGGACCATTTTGTTTGTGAGCTACTGGCGGTTCTAGAGCTAGCCTGTGGAAATATGAGTTTTTTTAAAGTAGCTGTTTTTGTTGAGAGTTCGTTTACTCTTGCACTACCACTTATGTTCATTGTGGTGTCTTACATTCGTATCATATCTTCAATATTAAAGATCCGGTCTAATGACGGAAGATCCAAAGCATTTTCAACCTGTGCTTCTCACCTGATCATTGTCTCTATGTTTTATGGGACCCTTACAAGCATGTATTTGGGGCAAAATAAACGTTTTTATTCGAATATGAAATATGTTTCTCTTGTGTATGGTGTTATTACTCCAGCTTTAAACCCCTTGATATACAGCTTGAGAAATAATGATGTTAAGGAGGCATTTAAAAGGATATTTGCAAAAGTTACCCACTAGCTCAAACACAATGGTCTCTGCTGCAGGAAAGGATGGACTTTTTTTACCATGACCCAATGCTCAGCTTTCCTAAATGTACTACAGTGCCTGGGCAGCGTGGCAGCAGGGGTCAAAGCAAGGAACAAATTACGCTAAGAAACACATAGTGCAATCATAGGTCGTGCGTAAGTCTTAAACCAGCCAAGCATAATAGATACTTTAATAAAAGTTCCAAAAATGGCTTAAAACCTACTGAATCAGCTAAAATTCCAACTGTGGATAACTCTACAAGTACCACCCAGCTCAATAAAAGACCAGTTAAAGATCAACAGTTAGGTGGGAAAATCAAATGCTGTCACTGTTCTAGTATTAAGATGACCATGGATGTCAGAATACAATATCCAGCTGTTCGCATGGATGTGGGAATTGATTGGTATGGTTCTGGAAGGGTGTTGAATGCTTATATTAGGGTCTGGAAGGTATTTTGGGGGCACCTCATGCTTTTTTTTTCTGAAGGGCATTAAGCCTGGTATGTTTTAGGTGGAGAATGTCTGGTATTGTTTTTTTATAAAGGATGCCATGAAAAACAAAATGGGGTGGGGCCCCCCAAAATCCATATGACACTCTGACACAGGCATGCAGCTTGGCTGGCCAGTAAAGGGAGTGGCAGTGAGCATGAGCCATATCAGTTTACATTCCCTCAACATTGGGGGGGTACATTACCAGGGGACACCTTGACAAGGCATCTTGTGCCTTTATTGAGGGGCGCAAGGGCCTCATTCTTACATTCCTGACATGGTGGATGTAGGACTCTGTGGAACGAGGGCCCTCATCAGAATCTGGAATACTCTTTAAGATAAGGGGGTCCACATATACAGAATCTGGCCCTCTCCCCTATGTGAAATAATATATAGTACCTGTTGTTACAAATAGTTACATAGTTGGTAAGGTTGAATAAAGACAATAATTCATCCAGTTCAACCTGTGTTGGTGTACGTGTGTCAGTGTCGATAATCATTAACAAAAAAAAGACATACACCATGACAAAGTCATTTATTAAAAAATAAATATTGTCCTGAGGTATAAATCCAATGTCACATCATCCATGTAGATCTATTGTCAATCACAATAAATGATGTCATGATGACCCCTATTACACTCTCACCACAAATGACAAATCCCCACCTGACTACTGAATGTCAACAAGCCAGCTGGGGATGCTGGTTGGTAATTGTCCACAAATGGTCATTACCACATCACATGCAGTTTTAAGACATCCTCCTAGCATATTATTCAAAGGTATTGTGTATTTTTAATGTTGCCCTTTAGGCCAAATTAAAATACCTGCTCCCCGCTGAATTGTATTACAAAACATAAATGATATTATAAATGTACCCAACACCCCATTCAGGTCACTCACACTTGAATGGGGTGTTGGGTCTGCAGAATCAAGTTTTTAAGTGAATGTCCAGCTTTGCTTGGTTTACCTATCGTAAACCCATGGGAAGAAATTGGTGTAAAATAGGATGTCATAAAGGGTCACAGCAAAGGGAGACAACTCCCTAAAATGTAGACAAAGTGTACTTTGTAATTCAAACAAGCAGAGCCAGCTTATTAGTCCCTTTATGTTGTCCCCATGAGCTGAAATCACTTCAGTAGGCAAGCAGATCCTAGGGTCGGCTCAAGGCTCCTTAAAAGCCAATCATTCAGTCCTGAATGCACAGCAAAAATATGTGCATATAAAGAAGTCATGCATCCATTCTGTAAGACCCAGTGACAGAAGCTATTTGGAGTAAGGATCTGCAAAAAGGCAGTTCCATAGAAGATACAGTCTGATATCAAATGACATCCTTAATAATTCACACCAAACAATATGTGTTAATTGTGCAAATTGATATATGATAAAAAAAATAATTATCACCCATCTATTGCATATTCACCTGGGAGGAGTTATTCACTGTAGAGGATCACTCTTCAGGTGACGGGTAGCTCCACTTGAAGCAATTACCATACAACTATTACATATTCACTGGGGAGGAAAGACTCACTGTAGAGGATCACTCTTCAGGCGACAGGTAGCGTCACCCACCCCTACATAATGTGGTCTTGACTACCTTCTCGTCATTAATCCCAAGGCCCAATCAACATACCTGGTACATTAATGACAGTTTGTTGGCAAATCCTACTCGAATCATGAAAAGGCTATCAAGAATAATCTTTTTAATAATAAAGCCATGGATACAGACCCCCTGACTCACTGAGAAGAACTCAAGCCTTATATTAGAGGTGCCTGTATCAGTCAAGCATCTCACTATCGTAAGCTGGAGTGGCAGCTCCAAAAACGATTCAAGGATGCTTTTTATTTGGCTTCAGAGAATTTTCAAGCCACGCCCCATTTTGTATGATAAATGTTTTCTTGACGGAATCAGTGGATAAGATTCTCTGTAAGTCTAAACATGTTTTCTATATGAAAGCAAACAAACCAGATACCTTTTTAGCCTTGTCTCTACGCCTACAATCGGAAACCTATCGGCTTAAAATTAACCAAAGTATTTACACCAGTAACCCGCTAAAAATCCTGCAGGAATTCCAAAGAAAACTCTCTGAACTATATAAACACAATAAAGAGTTTGACCAATCTAAACTAGATACACTCTTGCCCTCAGTTCATCTCCCTGGCCTCTCCTCATCCCATCAGGAATCCCTAGAAGATCCTATCACAGACATTGAGATTCAGAACACTATAAGGTCACTGAAACCTCGCAAATGCCCCGGCACAGATGGCTTATCTGCCACCTATTATAAACACTTTGCAACATTGTTATCCCCTCTCATGTCTGCAGCCTTAAATTCCCTCCTCCAAGGTCACTCATTCTGTACAGAATCACTCACAGCCTCTATATCTACAGTATGATCCCAAAACCAAATACAGATATACTACATCTTGGTCCAACTACAGACCAATATCAATTCTCAATATAGACATTAGCCAAAATTCTCACTACCCATCTCCATCCTATAATTGGTACCCTGATACACAAAGATCAAACTAGGTTTATCCCCTCTAGACAAGCAAGTGACAATATCCGCCAGGCTAGACTCCTGGCTCATGCAGCACGAACTCACCGCATCCCTGCCTGTTTCCCTGTCTCTAGATATAAGAAAGGCATTTGATTCATTATTCTGGTCCTATCTAAATTCTATTCTTCGACATTGGGGTTTCGGCACCCATTTCCTAAGGTGGATTGCCTCCCTATATCACCATCCTAAAGCTTATTTATCCTACTCGGGTTATTGCTCTGGCGCCTTTGCCATTGAAAGAGGGACCCAACAGGGTTGACCCCTTATCCCCAATACTCTTTGCGCTAGCAATTGAACCCCTAGCCCAACTTATCTGGTCTAACCAGAATATTAAAAGTCTAGAAGCTTGGAGGCTATCACCATAAAATATGCATTTTCGCAGATGATGTTTTGATATTTCTCACATTCCCTTTATTATCATTACCGACACTGATGGATATCCTTTCTAAATATGGACAAAAATATTGTGCCTAACCATAAACCCACAAAAATCCAAAGCCTTAAAATATCAATCCCATCTGCTCTTCAAACCCAACTACACGATTCCCTCCCGTTTGACTGGTCCACATCACATGTCTCATACTTAGGTATTAACCTTACAGCAAACCCAAAGGATCTCTATGCAATGAATTATCCTCCTTGATTAACTCAAATTTCTAAACTCCTTACAACCCGGTCATCTTTGCCATTGGCATCGGTGGGTAGGATAACAATAATCAAAATGTCTATCCTTCCTAAAATACTCTACTCTAAGGCCTCGTACACACGATAGGTCAAAACCGATCATTAGTAGACACGAGCATCGGTTAAAAATCCACGCATGCTCAGAATCAAGTCATTGAACTTCGTTTTTGTAGCAGGTCGTTGTGTTTTACATCACCGCGTTCAAACACGGTCAGTTATTTAACCTAGGCGTGACGGACCATCAGTCAGCTTCATCGGTTACCGTTGTCCTCTGGTTAACCTATCGTGTGTACGAGGCTTAGGAGTACTCACAGTAATGATTCCTTCACAATTTTTACACATGTTACAATGTAAAGCAATACAATTTATTTGGAACAAACTCAGACCAAGTTTACCTAAACCAACCCTATATAACCCCTGAATCCGCGGAGAACTTGGGGTACCAGACTTCACCAAATATTACTACGCAGCTCAATTGGCACAACTCCCCAAATACCATGCTACTAAGAAAACTCCACTATGGGTAGCTAGAGTCAGTTGACTGTGACCCCCTCTCTATTGCAGATATCTTATGGCTCACCCCTGCTCAATGCCGGACCATCAACAACCCCATTACTAAATACTGCCTATCTATTTGGGACAAATTAAAAACCTGCTTCGGTCTTCAATCCAAGCATAACCCTCTCCTCTCCTTCCTTCACAATCCTTCCTTCTACCCAGCCTGGTCCTCTCCAATTTCCTTCTCCGCTTGGTCTAATGCTGGTTTGATTCGTGCCCACCATTTCTTTCAATTTCATATTATTACTCCCTTCCATACCTTACGTGAATCACATGATCTCCCTTCTTCAGAAACCTTCCTTTGTTTACAGATTAAAAATGTCTTAAGTTATTACACACCCCCTAAAGCCCCTTTCACATGTGCGGATCCCGGGAGGATCCGTTTTTGGACATCCGCTCACTCAGCAGGGATCGCCTAGTTGATCCCCGCTGAGCCGGAAGATGACTAGTCCGTCTGCACACTGCAAACTTAATGGGAATTTCACAAGAAAAACAATGGTGTGCTTGGTTTTAATGTAACTTTATTCTTTCATGAGTTATTTACAAGTTTCTCTTTGTTTACAGCCATTGACATGTCACCGAGGTTAACACGTGCAGAGCGGATAGAAATTGTTTTGATGTCTGGTGAACGCAGTAACTGGGTCATTGCAGCAGATTTCAATGCAAGACAGTCTGAATGCAGCTACAGGCATCATTCAGATATCCTTCTTTTCAGCAAACCATTCTGTGTACGATAAGAATGATCATAGCGGCAGTTCCACCGATTGATCATTCTTATAGGCGACTGGAGGGGACATCCCCCCTCCTGCTGCCATCCGGTGCTTCTCCGGGCTTTCCCGTGCCATTGGGGGCCCAGAGAAAGAATCGTCCGGTGCCGGCTGACGATGATAGAGATTTCTGGTGACCAGATGGTCACCAGTCATCTCGATGACCGTCAGAGGTCTGGTTGCAACGTTATGACGCCACGCCCGGGTTCCAGTAAGGAAACAAAGCCGTGATCTCGGCTGTCAGCATGAGATTGGTGAATTTTTTCCCGATCTCATGTTTTCCAGCCTGGAGGAGAGATGTGGGGTCTTATTGACCCCGCATCTCTCCATAAAGAGAACCTGTCACTAACCATTCCTATTACAAGGGATGTTTACATTCCTTGTAATAGAATAAAAGTGATAAAAAAAAAATCAAAAAAAGTGTATATATATATATATATATATATGGGGTCAGATTCACAGAAGAAATACGCCGGAGTATCTACTGATACTCCGGCGTATTTTCAAATTTGCCGCGTCGTATTTTTAGTTTGAATCCTCAAACCAAGATACGACGGCTTTTGGCTTCGATCCGACAGGTGTACGGCTTCGGGTCGTAGGTGTAATACTTTGGCGCCCGCTGTGTGGAGTTTGCGTCGTTTCCCGCGTCGGGTATGCGAATTAGCTGTTTACGGCGATCCACGAAGGTACGCGCGGTCGTCGCCTTCTCTTACATCGTCGCTAGTCGGCTTTTCCCGGCGTATAGTTACAGCTGCTATTTCTTGGCCTATCTTTAGACTGGCCATGTTAAAGTATGGCCGTCGTTCCCGCGTCAAATTTTAATTTGAATTTTGGGCAAGTCGTCCGTGAATAGGAAAGGACATACCTCACGTCGACGTTCAAAAAATCATGTCGGTGCGATGTAATTTCGCGCAAAGCACGGCGGGAAATATCAAAACGGAGCATGCGCAGTCGGTTCGGCACGGGAACGCGCCTAATTTAAATGATCCATGCCCCATTTGAATTAGGCGGGCTTGAGCCGGACGGATTTACGCTACGCCGCCGCAAGTTTACAGGCAAGTGCTTTGTGAATCAATCACTTGCCTGTAAAACTTGCGGCGGTGTAACGTAAATGCAATACGTTACGCCGCCGGAATTCTACCTGAATCTGGCCCATGCTTTTTTAAATGCTCTGTCCCCGGTAGCTTGCGCTCAGAAGTGAACACGCATTTAAGTCCCGCCCACATATGTAAACAATTCTAGCCCTAGACCTCCTCTGTAATGCTAAACTGGTAACCTGTAAAAAAAAAAAAAAACGTCGCCTATGGAGATTTTTAATTACTGAAGTTTGCTGCCATTCCATGAGTGTGCGCAATTTTAAAGCGTGACATGTTAGGTATCTATTTACTCGGCGTAACATCATCTTTAACATTATACAAAAAAAAAGGGCTAACTATACAATTTTGTTATCTTTTATGTCATGAAACATTTTTTTCCCACCAAAAAAGGCGTTTGAAAAATTATTGCGCAAATACCGTGCAAGATAAAAATGCAATGACCGCCATTTTATTCCCTAGGATGTCTGCTGAAAAAAACATATATAATGTTTGGGGGTTCTGAGTAATTTTCTAGCAAAAAAATTATGATTTTTACATGAAGGAGAGAAGTGCCAGAATAGACCGGTATGGAAGTGGTTAATATTATTATGTTTTTTTTCCTCTTTATTTCCCTGTCTCTGCAAGGACAGAGAAAGATACAATATACCTCTCTTGTCCATTCACAGACAGAAAACACAGGGACGGACTTCATGGTAACTGATCACTGTGATAGCCAATCAGAGGCTATCACAGCAATTAGGTGGCCCAGAATCGCACGTTCTGGGTACCAATCATTAGAACGGGGCCCAGGGGATCTTGGTAAGACCCCAGTCTCTGTGCTGGGAGTGTGCCGTACGGCACGCTCCCAGCACAAAGAGAGATATGCAAATATGCAGCCCCACAGAAAAAAGCTCAGTCCAGTGGTGCCACATATTTGTGTTACGTTGGCGCCAACGGGGTTAATCAATGAATGCTTAATGTTTTTCTTCCCACTACAGCTAGAGGTTCCCTTAGTTGAACATCCATTCTTTCGGCTCCTCACATGGGAATCTACCTACTCTTTATACACAGTTTAGAGGTATCCATCATTTTATCTCTTTTTATTTCGAATGTTCTTAGCTTATAGTGCTATTTTTTATAGTGGTCAAATATTCTTGAACTCTACTGGTTGAATTTTCTTAAGGCTACTTTCTCCTGGGGTTGGATGTTAGGGAATGTTATATTTATTTATTTTTAACATTTTGTCATGTTGCCAAAAATGTAAATGTATTTTATTGGGATTTTATGTGATTCAGCCCCCCTGAGTCAATACTTTGCACAATCACCTTTCACTGCAATTACAGCTACAAGTCTTTTTGGGGATAGCTCTACCAGCTTTGCACATCTAGAGAGGAACATTTTTGCCCATTCTTTGCAAAATAGCTCGAGCTCTGTCAGATTGGATGGAGAGTGTATGTGAACAGCAATTTTCAAATCTTGCTACAGATTTTCAATTGGATTTATGTCTGGACTTTGACTGGGCCATTTTAACACATGGATATGCTTTGAACTAAACCATTCCATTGTAGCTCTGGCTGTATGTTTAAGGTCATTATCCTGCTGGAAGGTGAACCTCCTCCCCAGTTTTAAGTCTTTTGCACTCTAACAGGTTTTCTTCTAAGATTGCCTTGTATTTGGCTCCATCCATCTTCCCATCAACTCTGACTAGCTTCCTTGTCCCTGTTGAAGAAAAGCATCCCCACAACATGATGCTGCCACCACCATGTTTCACGGTGGGCATGGTGTGTTCAGGGTGATTTGCAGTGTTAGTTTTCCGCCACACATAGGGCCAGATTCACAGAACAGATACGACGGCGTATCTCCTGATACACCGTCGTATCTGTTGTTCTATCTATGTGGCTGATTCATAGAATCAGTTCCACATAGATAGCCCTAAGATCCGACAGGTGTAATTGACTTACACCGTCGGATCTTAGGATGCAGTACCTCGGCCGCCGCTGGGTGGAGTTTGCGTCGTATTCCAGCGTCGGGTATGCAAATTAGCAGTTACGGCGATCCACAAAGGTTTTTCCTGTCGTTACATCGGCACAAGTCTTAGTTTCCCGTCGCAAAGTTAGGGGTACTTTAACATGGTGTAAAATTACTCCACCATGTTAAAGTACGCCCATCGTTCCCGCGTCGCTTTTGATTTTTTTTTTCGGCGTAAGTACGTTACGCACGTCGCGATTCACAAACACATCGCGCCGCTGTAATTTTGCGCAAGGCACGTCGGGAAAATTGTGAACGGAGCATGCGCAGTACGTCCGGCACGGGAGCGCGCCTAATTTAAATGGTACCCGCCCCATTTGAATTGGGCGGGCTTGCGCCGGACGTGCTTTTATGCCAAAAAGTTCAATTTTAGTCTGAGCTGACCAGAGCACCTTCTTCCACATGTTTGCTGTATTCTCCATGTGGCTTCTTGCAAACTGCAAACAGGACTTTTTATGGCTTTCTTTCAACAATGGCTTTTTTCTTGCCACTCTTCCATACAGGCCAGATTTGTGGAGTTGCACGACTTATACAGGTGATACTCGAAAAATTTGAATATCGTACAAAAGTTCATTTCACTATTGCAACTTAAAAGGTGAAACTAATATATAAGATAGACTCATTACATGCAAAGCAAGATAATTCATGCTGTGATTTGTCATAATTGTGATGATTATGGCTTACAATTCATGAAAACCCCAGATCCACAATCTCAGAGTGTCCCACTCTAATAAACTAATGAAGCCATAACACCTGCAAAGGGTTCCTGAGCCTTTAAATGGTCTCTCAGTCTGGTTCAGTAGGAATCACAATCATGGGAAAGACTGCTGACCCGACAGTTGTGCAGAAAACCATTAATAGAAAGTTATGTGGAAGGGAAAAGTGTGGAAGAAAAGGGTGCACAAGCAGCAGGGATTACCGCAGCCTGGAGAGGATTGTCAGGAAAAGTCCATTCAAAAGTGTTAGGGACTTTCCAAGGAGTGGACTGAGGCTGGAGTGTATTCTCTTCCATTTTCAGGTGATGGATTGAACAGAGATGTTCTGAGTTTGGAATATTTTTTATAACCTAACCCTGCTTTAAAGTTCTCCACAACTTTGTTCCTGACCTGTCTGATGTGTTCCTTGGCCTTCTTGACACAGTTTGTTCACTAAGGTTCTCTAACAAACCTCTGAGGGCTTCACAGAACAGCTGTATTTATACTGAGATTTAATTCCACACAGGTGAATCCTATTTACAAATTGACTTCATCAGGCAATTGGTTCCACTAGATTTTAGTTAAAAAATATTAGAGTATGAGGGACTGAATACAAATTCACGCCACACTTTTCAGATATTTATTTGTACAAGACTTTGAAAAACATTTATCATTTTCCTTCCACTTCACAATTACGTGCCACTTTGTGTTGGTCTATCACATAAAATCCCAATAAAATACATTTACATTTTTAGTTGTAACATGACAAAATGTGGAAAATTTCGAGGAGTATGAATACCTTTTCAAGGGGAAGAAGCTAGTAAACCACTGAAAAACCTCAATACACCTGCCAACATCCCAATATGCAACTAAAAAGGAAATTGCCCCAATGTGGACTTTGTGAGTAAGTGAGTAACTTGTAAAGCGCAACACATGCAAACTGAATCGCCTCTGGGCGCTGTTTCCATTTCTAGGGTAAGGAACCCCTTGACCTCAGAAGAGATGGGTTTTAATCTTTCTCCTGAAGGCCAAGTGGTCCGATTCCAGTCGGATGTTAGTTGGTAGCGCATTCCATAGCCGAGGTCCCTGGACTGCAAATCTTTGATCTCCTCTGGACTTGTATCTGGCTTTGTGTATCTGGAGGAGGTTTTGATTTGTGGATCGCAGAATGCGATTGGTGTTATGGGCTTTTATTTTTTCCCATAGATATTGGGGGGCATTTCCTTGAATACACTTATGCGTTAGGCAGAGTGCCTTGAAAGTGATTCTGTCTTTTACTGGCAACCAATGAAGGGATCTCAGCGAAGGTGAGATTGACTCCCATGTTTTTTTGCCAGTCACTAATCGAGCGACCGTATTTTGAACGACTTGCAGACGAGTGATTTGGTATTTGGGGAGTCCTAGATAGAGGGTATTTGCGTAGTCAAGTCTGGAATTGATAATTGTTCCCACCACGACTGCAATGTCCTCTTTCAGGATAAAGGGGGTGAGACGGTGTAGTAGGCGCAGCAGATGATGGGATCCACTGACTACTGACCCTATTTGTGCATCCATTGTCATGTAGGTGTCAAAAATGACTCAGCGACTTTGGTGCTAGGGGTGATGGTTTTGCCCAGTATGGGCGGGGGGGGTCCACGTTGACGCGGGGTGACTTTCCCGGTTTGCGTGAAACAGAAGAAGTTCTGTTTTTGAACCGTTGAGTTTAAGATAACTGGATGTCATCCAGTTATCTATCAGAGTAAAGGATTTCTCTAGTCCAAGAGAATGATCCTTTTTGTTGCAGATACGGAAATATAGTTGTGTGTCGTCTGCATAGGAGTGGTAGAGTAACTTCTGGTTACTGATGATTTCAAAGAGGGGGCGGAGATAGATATTGAACAATACGGGCAACAAGGGAGATCCCTGAGGGACTCCGCATGATACCGTACGTTTTTCAGAAGTGAAAGGTCCCAGTTTCACTGTTTGTGATCGGTTTTCCAAGAAGGAGGAGAACCAGGGTAAATCATCTTCCGCGACTCCGACCACTTCAACTAGTCTAGCTAGTAGTAGTCTGTGGTCTACAGTGTCAAAAGCCACGCTTAGGTCCAGCAGGATCAGAAGACAAGATTCTCCTTCATCTGCGGCCTCTAAAGTGTCATCCCATATTTTAAGCAGCACCGTTTCTGTTCCGTGACCAGGACGGAAGCCTGATTGAAACGTAGGCAGGTTAGAGGAGTATGAAAGAGTATTACAAAGGTATACCCCTGTAATACTCTTTCACACTCCCCTAACCTGCCTACAAAGTCCACGTTGGGGCAATTTCTTTTTTAGTTGCATACCTTTTCAAGGTACTGTATTTGTTCTTTTCTGAGCTTTTTTTAGTTGTACAATCATTTTGTAAACTGGTGCACCAAATCTAAACTTTAGGCTACTCATCATTTCAGACTAATGTTGGCTTATTAGTTTAGATAAATTGAAATTATGAATTACTTTGTCCAAAAATGATGAATATTGTGTTATAGACCAATATTTTTTCCATTGATTTTCCTCGATAGAGTCATCATTCACGCCAAATCATTATACAAACAATTTTACAGTTTGCACAGTAATTACTCTTCATGGACTTTATCTGTTGTGATTAAAACAACAATGAAAGCACAATTGTGTTTTCTGCTGCGCCCATGTATTAGTATTCTCTAATTCTGGAGTGTGCTTTTTCATAGTGATATACAGCAGGCTGCTCAAAGACAAATAGAGGTAATCCATCTGAAACTGGGAAAACAGGTTCCTCACTTTCCCCATTCTTTCTCCTATTTATGTTATTATGTACAGAAAAAAGATATCAATGGTTATTTTTACTCTTCTTCCAAAATCTAAATATTATTTTAAATATATTCTTTAAATACAGTAAAATAAGACAAATTTAGGGACAGTTCACACTGGGATGGACGTAGTGCTGCAAAGATGTATTGTGTGCAGGTTTTTCACAATGTGCTGGGACACACTGATTTGCAACCTGCTGCGGGTGCCAATGTACTGTTAATGGCACCCCAAATGCAGATCATGAACGCCGTGTGTTTGCGGACACCAGATCGCATGGTAATGCAGTATCGAGTGATTGGGTGCATTGTACATGCACTACTTCTTCAACATTAAGGTGAGATTTACAGCCCATTCAACTGTGGCGTGTGATTTTTTTTTAAATACTATTTTCATTCAATATTTGACATTTATAAAGATATTTTGTATTTACTTAATTTAAAGGAGTAGTAAAGGAATTTTTTTTTTTGCTAAAATGACTGTTTACAGGGTATAGAGACATAATAGTTAACTGATTCCTTTTAAAAATGATTAAAAATAAATAGACAATAGATATTCTAGTTTTGTTTTTGCATGTTGTTTCCTGCTTCTGTGATGTACAGAGCCACAGAGCCAATACAGAGCAGTGATGGTTTGGAAAACAAAACTGATTGGTGCTGAGGGGTTTTAGACACACAGTGATCACACCTCCTTGATTAGTGACCACAGAGACAAAGCTCCCAGTACTGTGGTTATCAGGAAACAGACAACCAGGAAGTGTGGAAATCAGAGAAGAATTACAGCAACTTGAGAGCAAAAACGAACAATGAGGACATGAAAACAGCACTGCATTAAGGTAAAGGAAGCTATTAAGATTAAAAAAAAACGTTAACTTTTTGATGTTTTTGATACACCATGTGTGTCCTGTGAAAGCAGCTTCCCTTTGATTGGTATTCTAGTTACCTCTTTTCTTTTGTAGTAATACATATACTGCAGGAAGGGCACTGACTTGCAGTGAGTTGGTATATTTCTACCGTTTAAACTAGGGTTGTCCCGATACCGATACCAGTATCTAATAGCTAATACCGCCGATACTAAAATAGAATACTAAACGCCCCCCCCCCGCCACCGCCGCCGCCCCCGCTGCCACGTTAATCACCGCGGCGCGGGGAACATTACAGACAGCTTTCGTTTGAATAGCTGTTTTCCCCGCCGCGCATAGACACTCCCCCTTGGACGGATCTGTCCAATCGCGAGCAAGGGGGAGTGTCTATGCGCGGCGGGGAAAACAGCTGTTCAAACGAACGCTGACTGTAATGTTCCCCGCACCGCGGTGATTAACAGTAGGTACAGGGGACATAGCTGGTTATACAGGGGACATGGCTGGATATACAGGGGACATGGCTGGATATACAGGGGACATGGCTGGATATACAGGGGACATGGCTGGATATACAGGGGACATGGCTGGTTATACAGGGGACATGGCTGGATATACGGGGGACATGGCTGGTTATACGGGGGACATGGCTGGTTATACGGGGGACATGGCTGGTTTTACGGGGGACATGGCTGGATATACGGGGGACATGGCTGGATATACGGGGGACATGGCTGGATATACGGGGGACATGGCTGGTTATACGGGGGACATGGCTGGTTATACGGGGGACATGGCTGGTTATACGGGGGACATGGCTGGATATACGGGGGACATGGCTGGATATACGGGGGACATGGCTGGATATACGGGGGACATGGCTGGATATACGGGGGACATGGCTGGTTATACGGGGGACATGGCTGGTTATACGGGGGACATGGCTGGTTATACGGGGGACATGGCTGGATATACGGGGGACATGGCTGGATATACAGGGGACATGGCTGGATATACAGGGGACATGGCTGGATATACAGGGGACATGGCTGGTTATACGGGGGACATTGCTGGATATACGGGGGACATTGCTGGATATACGGGGGACATGGCTGCATGTGTGGGGACATGGCTGGATATGTGGGGGACATGGCTGCATATGTTTGGGGACATGGCTGCATATGTTTGGGGACATGGCTGCATATGTTTGGGGACATGGCTGCATATGTTTGGGGACATGGCTGCATATGTTTGGGGACATGGCTGCATATGAGGACACATTTAAAAAAATTATCGGTATTCGGTATCGGCGAGTACATAAAAAAAAGTATCGGTACTTGTACTCAGTCCTAAAAAAGTGGTATCGGGACAACCCTAGTTTAAACCATTTTACCACTTTTTTAGTCATAAAAACTGACAGGGGTTCTAATTCTTCTCCACTGTATCCATCCCACTGGATATCGCATGAGATAGATAAAATACTGCAGGTTTCATGGGACAAATAACTACATTTCATGCAGTATTTTAGAAGCGTTTTTTCTTGTTTTTTGAAAAACGCTGAGCAGTATTTTACCTAATTTCTTAAAGCAGTGGATACAGCTTTGTGAATGCCCATTATGTCCTATAGCAGCATAGGAGTCAGCAAGGGGAACCATTAATAGTAGTGGGACACAGTAGGTTGACACTCCCAGAAGTGTCAGCTTCTGAAGATCCTTCAGGGGATGATTTATCTTCATTAAAGCAATGACACGAGCAGGGGGAGTGGTAATCATCTACCATTTTCTTACAGGGAACTATTATGCTTAAGCCGCGTACACACGATCAGTCCATCCGATGAGAACAGACCGATGGACCGTTTTCATCGGTTAACCGATGAAGCTGACTGATGGTCCGTCGCGCCTACACACCATCGGTTAAAAAACCGATTGTGTCAGAACGCGGTGACGTAAAACACAACGACGTGCTGAAAAAACGAGGTTCAATGCTTCCAAGCATGCGTCAACTTGATTCTGAGCATGCGTGGATTTTTAACCGATGGTTGTGCCTACTAACGATCGTTTTTTTCCCATCGGTTAGGAATCCATCGGTTAAATTTAAAGCAAGTTGGCTTTTTTTTAACCGATGGTTAAATAACCTATGGGGCCCCCACACGATCGGTTTTGACTGATGAAAACGGTCCATCAGACCGTTGTCCTCTGTTTAACCTATCGTGTGTAGGAGGCCTTACACTTTCAGTTTAGAGACAGAGTCACTTTAAACACAACAAAACACACACACACACACACACACACACACACAAAATAACACCTTAGGAACAGGAGCATCTTCCCAGGAGATTTAGGATCTTCAACTTTTCCAGAATCTCACTGGAAGCCTTGTGAAGTCATTGCAGGCAGAAGCCATGTTTTTAGGTAAATATGCTAAATTCATTTTCTCTTGGGTATATTTTTTTTGAAAAGTTTAATGCCACATTTGTAAATGGTAGGGGTTTAATTTTGATGTAAGGTCCACATTAAAGGGACCCTGCCAGCACAAGGACACCTGTGAATAAAAAGCACCCCTGCTAAAAGAAGAGGCAATGTACACTATTTCCCTTTCTGGTGTCTCCACTATTCTAAATTATTATTATTATTATACAGCGCCAACAGTTTTCACAGCCCTTTACAACATGGGGGCAGACAGTACACTTACAATACAAATCAAGGGATCAGAGGGCCCTGGGAATAAAAACCAGCCCTGGAAAAAACTTCACAACAGCCCCATAGCATTTGTATACCAGCCCAACAGCATAATATCATTATTTTCTTGTTCATAAAAGGGAAAACCATGCATTTTAAAGCATATATATGTAGCACTACCCCCGAAGGAGCTGCTGATTAATTTTAGGTGGCATGTTACCTCTATTTCCTCGCCGTCTAGGGTATCAGATGAGAGTTGAGAAAAAGTTCAATATCCACACTTTAGACTTCTTTTTCTTTGATTTATTTGCTGAACTTGGTAAAAGAATAAAATAAGTAGTTGAAGAGGTGGAAGGGTAACAGGTAATAGGTTCAGGTGCACACTTCTGTCCGGAAACACTCCTGCTTCCAGCAACACAGCTTTCGTTGCCACTCTAGCCAGAGTGGGTATTGCTCACCCAGATAGGCCTCTCTCACTAGCCTAGCAGCCAGGATGGCACACGGAAATTGGTAAAGTCTCTGCCACAGACCTGCCCACAGATGGAGGTATGTTCGGTCCAAAATCCTCTCAACACAGGATTCAGCACCCGTATCTCTCCCGATAAACTTCTTGTAAACTTAGAACTGACAGGCGACCATCATTCAGCCTTTCAGTAATGGTGCGTCCTTCGATGAAGTTCAAGGCCTCTCCTGAGATACCAGCCTCGTGCTTGGTGCTCTCCAAGATAGGTTCTTCATCGAGTGGCTTCCTCACTCCAGGACGGACAGCACAGGACCTCTCTGCAAACGTAGACCCAGTCTGACTACCGGGCCTACTTAGTAGATCACAACCCCAGACCAACGTGGTCCTGGAGCCAGGAACACATGAACATGCACCCCCGGCCAGGAGGGCCACTCACGGGGGATGGTGGGACGACAGACCAGCGATCGACGACCCCAGTCCAATGGCATCTGTTCCTTAAATACTCCTCCCCAGCATGCACAGCGGGACGATCAACCCCCACTGATTGGCTGCCAAAGGGGAACATCCAAAACACCTTGACCTGACTGCTGCCACCCTTGGCCTGGGGTGGTAATGGCACCTCAGACAACAATAGTGGTCACTCACAGCATAGCCATGGCTGGAACAGAGGCCCAAAATTTGGAAAAATCATACAGTCTGAGTCAACTAACTCTCAGACTACGCTCTAAATTTAAAGCAGCGCTGGCTAAAAAGTAGCAGACCGCTACATATATATGAGCAAATTACGGTTAAAAGTGGTAAAAGTGGAGCAATCATCAAGGGGGACCCTAGTAATATAGGGGGGGGACTCTGGTGACCAGAGACCGCCTTCCGAAGAAAGAATACACTGAGTCAAGGGGGGTGAGTTACTGATATAAGGGGGAAACCTTTATATCAGTGCCCCCTTACATTATTGTATTCACTACCCCCTTACATCAGTGACACCTCCCTCAGACTGGCCTGGCAACGCTGTCACTGACCTCCTCTCAGGTGCACCGTGCAGGGATCAGTCAGACGGCTTCAGCTTGGTGGCTTTGGTTTTATCCTATAGTCTCCTCTCCACAGTCCACACACACCTGACTCCTCCCGTGACCCCATCCTGGCGGTACTCTCACTCCTCTCCAGACTCCCTCAGAGACTGCAGACATGATACAAGAGATGATCAGAGACTGCGGACACGATACAAGAAATGGTCAGAGACTGCAAACATGATACAAGAGATGGTCAGAGACTAAAGACATGATACAAGAGATGGTCAGAGACTAAAGACATGATGCAAGAGATGGTCAGAGACTGCAGACATGATGCAAGAGATGGTCAGAGACTGCAGACACGATACAAGAGATGGTAAGAAATTATGCAGCCCCACTGTGCCCATCTGCAGTCTCACTGTGCCCATCAATGCTTCCGAACTGTGCCAACAATGCAGCCAAACTGTACCCATCTGCAGCCTCATCAGTGCCAATAATGCAGCCTGTTCCCATCTGCAGCCTCATCAGTGCAAACAATGCAGCCTCACTGTGCCCATTTGCAGCCTCATCAGTGCCAACATTGCAGCCTCACTATGCCTACCTGCAGCCTCACTGAGCCATCAATGCAGACTCACTGAGCCATCAATGCAGACTCACTATGCCCACCTGCATCCTTACTGTGCCAATCTGCAGCGTCGTCAGTGCCCATTAATGCAGCCTCACTGTGCCCATCAATGCAACCTCACTGTGCCCAAAAATGCAGCTTCACTGTGCCCAAAAATGCAGCCTTGCTGTGCCCATCTATATCATTATTGCCCATCTGCAGCCTCACTGTGCCCATCTGCAGCTTCACTAGTGCCCATCTGCAGCCTCATCACTCATCAGTGCCCATCTGCAGCCTCACTGGGCCCCATCTGCAACCTCACCATTACCTTGATCACAAAAGGCGGGTGTCTCCCACTGTGTCATGCAGCTGCAAAATCCAAGGCTTAATCCAAGTATCAGGAACGATCCAAGTCAGCAACCAGAAAAAATAGCATCCACAAAACTAGCACAAACAGGAACCTATACTAGGGCAAGGACAGGAAGGGGAAGTAGAGATTTATAGGGACACTGATGAGATGACTACTAACAGCTGGTCCCAGGGTGGCGCCAACATCCAAACTCATGAAGTAGAAAAAATACAAATAGGCCAATGGAAACACCAGGTTCCCGGGATCAAATCCCGGACACGCCGTGACAATTGACAGAGAGACACAGAGCGATTGGTAATGTGGATGAATCTGGTAGCAGCATTCATGATGGACTGAAGAGGTGACAGACTATGTAGAGGTAAGCCAATGAGAAGGGAGTTGCAGTAGTCGAGGCGAGAGATGACCAGGGAGTGAATTAAGAGCTTTGTTGTGTCATTGGTTAGAAAGAGACGCATTTTGGAGATGTTGCAGAGATTCAGGCGGCAAGAATATGATTAAAGAGGAGTTCCACCCAAAAGTGGAACTTCTGCTTAATCCACTCCTTGCCTCCTTACATGCCACATTTGGCATGTAATTTTTTTTTAGGGGGGGGAGTGGGGGCTTCAGGAGGAGTGGGACTTCCTGTCCCACTTCCTCCTTCCGCCCAGGGACCGCTTAGGCAATACGTCATATCGCCCACAGCGACCCCTCCCTGTAGGCAATCGCCTGGGACACGTGACAGGTCCCAGGCGATCGCCTGACCAATCACAGTGCGCAGCGCCGCTCGCGCATGCCGAAAGCTGTCACGGCCGAGTGCCCACACTAATGCCCTGTACACACGATCGGTTCATCCGATGAAAACGGTCTGATGGATATTTTCATCAGATATCCGATGAAGCTGACTTTCATCAGTCGTGCCTACACACCATCAGTTAAAAAAACGATTGTGTCAGAACGCTGTGACGTAAAACACAACGATGTGCTGACAAAAATTAAGTTCAATGCTTCCGAGCATGCGTCGACTTGATTCTGAGCATGCGTTGATTTTTAACCAATGGATTTCCCCACAGACGATCGTTTTTTTCTATCGTTTTTTTAACCATCAGATAATTTTAAAACAGGTTCTAAGTTTTTTCACCGATGGGAAAAAAAACTGATGGGGCCCACACACGATCGGTTCGTCTGATGAAAACGGTCCATCAGACCGTTTTCATCAGACGAACCGATGGTGTGTACGAGGCATTAGAATGAAAACACCGGTCGGAGAGGGGGGAGAGGAGAGGAGCGGAGCTCCGGCCGGCGTGTTGCTGGACCATGGAGCAGGTGAGTGTCTGTTTATTAAAAGCCAGCAGCTACACTTTTTGTAGCTGCTGACTTTTAATAAACAGTAAAAAAGCCTGGATCTCCCCTTTAAATAATGAGAGTGCTGTCCTTTAGAGGTCCATTTATAGAATAATCCCACATTTTGGGAAAAAGACGAGCAAGCGACTTTACACGTTTCATTGATTTCCAACTTCTTCAGGAGTTAATATTGAGAAAACAATCTAAAGCATACAATACAAGAAGAAACTATAAATAATTACAACTATCAATATTATCTACAAAATACAAATTAAAGTACAGACATCTTATTTTAGAATGTCTACTTACAGACACAGAACTATGAGCAAATTAACTCTACGCTTTTTGTTGTTTTCCATTTTCTTCAGTAGTTAATGGTAGGTAAACAATCTAAAGTATACAACACAAAAAGAAACAATAAATAATTACAAATATCAATAATATCCACAAAATATAAACCAGAGTACAAATGTCTAATTTTATCATGTGTACCTACAGACATGGTAAGCCAGTCAAGCAATCATGTGAAGATCAAAAGGCGGCAACCTTGTTTATCCAAAAATGTTGCAATTATGTTATAAAGGAACTTTTAGAAGATGGTGATCTCATCATTTAGAATAATAGACAAGCACAGTGGTGTGGCGTTTTACTAGGTGAGTCTTGTTGTATCAGGCTAATTTATGCACAATTTTATAACTATTTAAATAAAAACTCTCAACATTTATTATACTGTATGCACTTTATGCCTCTTTCACGCACTATTAGGTAGATTCAGGTAGAGTTAGGCCGACTTATCAGTAGATAAGTCGACCTAACTCAGAATCTACGCCGACCTATGTTTAAGTGTATGCTCAAACAGAGATACGCTTAAACATATCTAAGATACGACGGCTTGCGCCGTCCTATCTTAGATTGCAATATTTTGGATGACCGCTAGGTGGCGCTTCCATTGCGGTCGGCGTAGAATATGTAAATGAGTTGATACGCTGATTCACGAACGTACGCCCGGCCGCCGCAGTCGATTTACGCCATTTCCGTAAGGCATTAGCAGGCCTAAAGTTATTCCACCTATTAGGTGGAATAACAATGTTAAAGTATGGCCGCCGTTCCCGCCGCGAGATTTGAATTTTTTACGTTGTTTGCGTAAGTCGTCCGCGAATCGGGATTTATGTCGTTTACGTCCATGTCGAGATCAATAGGCCCGTGCGGCGTACGTAGCCGCAATGCACACTGGGAAATGTAGGCGCCCGGCGCATGCGCAGTTAAAGAAAAGCGTAAAAAACGTGAGATCAAGCCTCATTGCCATCAAACACGCCCCCCTCCAACACATTTGAATTCGGTGCCCTTACACACGCCCACTTTAGGCTACGCCGCCGTATATTAGCAGGCAAGTACATTGAGAATCATGTACTTGCCTAGCTAACTTACGGCGGCGTAGCCTAAACAGGCTAAGCTACGCCGCCGCAAGTTTAAGCCTTCGTACCTGAATCTACCTACTTGAGCCTAGGTTCAGACTAGTGCGATGCGGGAACCAGCTCGATTACATCGCCAGTTCCCGCATCGTTCCTCTCCCACAGGCGATTCACACTGTGGTTGTCAATACAATCGTAATAGCACCCCCATAACAGTTCACAGATCACAGTGCTAATTGTGGATTTGTACAGGAATTGGATCACGTGGGTGAGAACTCCCATGCAATCTGATTCCAGTGCAGGGAAAAAAAGTTCCTGCACCTTTTCCTGTGCGAATTCAATGAAAGTTCAGCCATACAACTTGAACTCTCATTGCTCAGACATCACATGTGATCGGCACCTGCGGTGCGGGTGCGAATCACATGCGATGTCTGATGCCGCGTACACACGACTGTTTTTCGGGTTGTAAAAAATTAAGTATTTAATGGTCTAGAACAGTGATGGCGAACCTTGGCACCCCAGATGTTTTGGAACTACATTTCCCATGATGCTCATGCACTCTTCAGAGTAGCTGAGCATCATGGGAAATGTACAGTAGTTCCAAAACATTTGGGGTGCCAAGGTTCGCCATCACTGGTCTAGAAAAAAACAACGGTTTTTTTTCAACCCGATCGTTAAAACGGCCTTGCCTACACACGATCGTGCTCTAGCAAAGCGCGGTGACGTACAACACGTACAACGGCACTGTAAAGGGGAAGTTCCATTTGGATGGTACCACCCTTGGGGCTGCTTTTGCTGATTTTGTGTTAGTAAAAGACGATTCGCGCTTTTCAGTCTGTTACAGCGTGATGAGTGTGCTTACTCCATTACGAACGCTAGTTTTACCAGAACGAGCGCCCCCATCTCATAACTTGCTTCTGAGCATGCACGTTTTTTACACGTCCTTAAAGCCCACACATGACCATTTTTTATGACGTTAAAAACGACAATGTTAAAAGCGTAGTGAAAAATTAGAGCATGTTCGAAATTTTTAATGGACATTTTTTACATTGTGAAAAAAGCTCTGGAGCCCACACACGATCGTTTTTAATGACATAAAAAAAAACGTAATTTTTTACAACCCGAACAACGGTCGTGTGTACGCACTGTGAGATCGCACTAGTCTGAATCTAGGCTGAAAGTCCCGTATTCTTTTTCTCTTATATTATCCAGTTATTTTCCTACATCATTAGTGGTAAAAGTATAGTCAACCTAATTTTGTTGTAATAAACAGCCATCAGTTTTCTTCTGATATCCCATTTCCCCTTTCTTCATTTAGTAAACCATATTTGATCATTAAATGTCATTTGGGAAAGTTGCAAAGATTTTTGTTTAGCCAAAATCTTATCTGTACTTTAACATTCCGGTTTAAGGTCCATGCACACTGGCTTAAAAAAAAATATTTTGCGTTTTGACAATAGAAGCCGCTCAATGTTATCTTATTTGTCTATGCCTATTAGTTTGCTTAGAGGCATATTTTAAGTTTAGAGGCAGAAGAAAAACTCTTCTGTTTTGCATGTTTGAGAGCAGTTTTCTGTCAGAAAATAGCGCTGAATGCTCCTAAGCTCTCCTAAAAGTTTTTAAATTCTCCTAAATGCCTGTACAAAAACTCTACGGGGCAGATCCACAAAAGAATTACGCCGGCGTATCTATTGATACGCCGGCGTAATTTTAAATTTCCCGCGTCCTATCTTTGTTTTGTATCTACAAAACAAGATACGACTGCATCTCGGGTCGATCCGACAGGCGTACGTCTTAGTACGCCGTCGGATCTTAGGTGCATTTTTTCCGCCGGCCGCCAGGTGGCGTTTCCTTTGAATTCCGCGTCGAGTATGCAAATTAGCTAGTTACGGCGATCCACGAACGTACGTCCGGCCGGCGAATTTTTTTACGTCGTTTGCGTTCGGCTTTTTACGGCGTATAGTTAAAGCTGCTATATGGTGGCGTACTCAATGTTAAGTATGGCCGTCGTTCCCGTGTACAATTTTGAATTTTTTACGTCGTTTGCATAAGTCGTTCGCGAATAGGAATTTGCGTAGAATGATGTCACCGTCGTAAGCATTGGCTGGTTCCGGTTTAATTTCGAGCATGCGCACTGGGATACCTCCACGGACGGCGCATGCACAGTTAAAAAAAAAGTTGTTTACGTCGGGTCACAACGTATTTGCATAAAACATTCCCCCATCACAGAGATTTGAATGGCACGCCATTACGCCACCAACAATACACTACGCCACCGTAACCCAAAAATGGAACTTCCGCTTTTCGGAACCCTCCCCCCCATCCGGTGTCACATTTGGCAACTTTCAGGGGGGAGGGGGTGCAGATACCTATCTAAGAAAAAAAAAGTTTTAAAAACTGCAGTTTTTTCGGAAGCAGTGAATTTAATAATGTTTAAAGTGAAACAATAAAAGTGAAATATTCCTTTACATTTCATACCTGGGGGGGTGTATAGTATGCCTGTCAAATAGTGCATGTTTCCCGTGCTTAGAACTGTCTCTGCACAAAGTGTCATTTCTGAAGGAAAAAAAGTCATTTAAAATCATTCGCGGCTATAATGAATTGTCGGCTCCCGGCAATTCAGAGAAAATTCATAAAAAAAAAAAGTGTAGGGGGGTCCGCAAATTCAATTACCAGGCCCTTCAGGTCTGGTATTGATATTAAGGGGAACCCTGCCGTCAATTTAAAAAAAAAATGTGTGGGGTTCCCCCCAAATATCCATTCCAGACCCTTCAGGTCTGGTGTGGATTTTAAGGGCAACTCCAGCCCAAACATAAAAAAAATAAATGTTGTGGAGTTCCCCCAAAAATCCACACCAGACCCCTTATCTGAGCACGTAACCTGGCCAGCCACAGAAAAGAGGGGGGATGAGAGAGTGCCCCCCCTCCTGAACCGTACCAGGCCACATGCACTCAACATGGGGAGGATGCCCCCATGTTGATGGGGACAACAGCCTCATCCCCACAACCCTTGCCCGGTGGTTGTGGGGTTCTGTGGGCGGGGGGCTTATCAGAATCTGGAAGACCCCTTTAACCCCTTAACCCATTTAACCAGATCCAGGCCCCCCCATGTGAATTGGTAATGAGGTACATTGTACCTCTACCAATTCACTAAGGAAGTGTAAATAATAGTAAAAAAACACACACACACCCTGGAAAAAGTCCTTTATTAAAAACAAAAACAAAAAAACAGCGGTGGTAATCCACTCTCGATCCCCACTCCAACATTGTTGGTATCCAGCGATGGGTGATCTCCTCTCCGCCGGGTCCAGCGATGAGAAGATCTCTTCATCCAGGTACGGGATCCATAACACACGCATCGCCGGCCGCCTGTCTCCACCGGAGACAGCCCGGCAAATGACGCAGCTTGAGCCAGTGACAGCTCTTATATAGGTGAGGCAGGGCCACCCGTCACGTGACCCCGCCCCCCTCTGACGCAAGGGAAAACCTGGGCTTCCCCAGTGACGTAGTCAGAGGGTGTGTCAGAGGGGGACGGGTCACGTGACGGGTGGCCCCGCCTCACCTATATAAGAGCTGTCACTGGCTCAAGCCACCTCATTCGCCGGCTGTCTCCGGTGGAGACAGGCGGCCGGCGATGCGTGTGCTCTGAATCCCAGACCTGGATGAAGAGATCTTCTCATCGCTGGACCCCGGCGGAGAGGAGATCACCCGTCGCTGGATAACGACAACGTTGGAGCGGGGATCGAGAGTTGATTACCACCGCTGGATTTTTTTTTTCTTTTTTAATAAAGGACTTTTTCCACGGTGTGTGTGTATGTGTTTTTTTACTATTATTTACACTTTCTTCGTGAATTGGTAGAGGTACAATGTACCCCATTACCAATTCACATAGGGGGGTGGGATCTGGGGGTCCCCTTAGTTAAAGGGGTCTTCCAGATTCTCATAAGCTCCCCGCCCGCAGACCTCCACAACCACCGGGCAAGGGTTGGGGGAATGAGGCCCTTGTCCCCATCAACATGGGGACATCCTCCCCATGTTGAGGGCATGTGACCTGGTACGGTTCAGGAGGGGGGGGCGCTCTCTCATCCCCCCTCTTTTCTGCGGCCGGCCAGGTTACGTGCTCGGATAAGGGGTCTGGTGTGGATTTTTGGGGGAATTCCACGCCATTTTTTTTTAAATTTAATTTATGCACTTTTTTCCCCACAAATAGAGCTTTCTTTTGGTAGTATTTGATCACCTCTGCGGTTTTAATTTTTTGCGCTACAAACAATAAAAGAGCGACAATTCTGAAAAAAAAAATATATTTTTTACTTTTTGCTCTAATAAATATTCCCCAAAATGTTTTTAAAAAACAATTTTTTTCATCAGTTTAGGCCAATATATATTCTTGTATATATTTTTGTAAAAAAAAGTGCAAAAAGCGTATATTGATTGGTTTGCGCAAAAGTTATAGGCGGCCCGGATTCACGTAGAGCTGCGTAAAATTGTGAGGGTGTAACGTATCTGATTTACGTTACGCCTCCACAACTTACACGGGAAAGTGCTGTATTCTCAAAGCACTTGCTCCGTAAGTTGCGGCGGCGTAGCGTAAATCGGCCGGCGTAAGCCTGCCTAATTCAAATTTGGCTCAGGGGGGCGTGTTTTATGCGAAACTTCTGTGACCCGACGTGATTGATGTTTTTGCGGAACGGCGAATGCGCCGTCCGTGGAATTTCCCAGTGTGCATTGCTCCAAAGTACGCCGCAAGGACGTCATTGGTTTGGACGTGAACGTAAATGATGTCCAGCCCCATTCACGGACGACTTACGAAAACGACGTAACTTTTTCAAATTTTGCCGCGGGAACGACGGCCATACTTAACATTGGCTGCGCCTCATATAGCAGGGGCAACTTTACGCCGGGAAAAGCCTAACGTAAACGTCGTTACTTTACTGCGTCGGTCGCGTATCTAGCTAATTTGCATACTCGACGCGGAATTCGACGGAAGCGCCACCTAGCGGTAAAAAAAAAATGCACTTTAGATCCGATGGCGTAAGAGACTTACGCCTGTCGGATCTAATGGATATCAATGCGTAACTGATTCTAAGAATCAGTCGCATAGATACGACGGCGCAACGCAGAGATACGACGGCGTATCTGGAGATACGCCGTTGTATCTCGGTTGTGAATCTGGGCCATATTGTCTTCAAACTATGGGAAAGATTTATGGCTTTTTTATTATTATTATATATTTTTTACTAGTAATGGTGGTGATCTGCATTTTGTAGCGGTACTGCGACATTGCGAGTGACAGATCGGACACTTTTGATACATTTTTGGGACGATTGACATCTATAAAGTGATCAGTGCTATAAATATGCACTGATTACTGTGTAAATGTCACTGGTAGGAACAAACAATATGTCTCCTCTACCCGACAGAACAGGCATTTGTGTGTTTACACACACAAATCCCCACGCTGGCTCTCGTGCACACGATCGCACGTGGCAGTCGGCGTCGGGTCCCCCGCTGTGCAGCGGGCACAGGTGTGCACCTCCGGCAGTTCTTAAAGGGGACCCCATACTCGCACGGTGTTTTGTGCAGCAGTGCCATTGTGCCGCAGTAAATATGCGTGAGCCAGTCGGGAACAGGTTAATCACTAAATGACTACCACGTAAAAAAAATTGCCCTTCTGTCGTGGACATTTTTCAGTTTTCAGCACTATGATAATTCAACTGATAATTACTCAAGCCTCGTACACGCGACCGAGTTTCTCGGCAAAAAACAGCAAGAAACTTGCTGGGAGATATTTTTTTGCCGAGGAAACCGGTCGTGTGTACATTTTCGTCGAGGAAACTGTCGAGAAACTCGACGAGCCAAAAAGAGAGCATGTTCTCTATTTCCTTGACGGGAATGGAGAAAATTGGCTTGTCGAGTTCCTCGACAGCCTAACAAGGAACTCGACGAGCAAAACGATGTGTTTCGCCCGTCGAGTTCCTCGGCCGTGTGTACGAGGCCTGAGGCATGCAACACTGTACCCATGATGTACATGATGTTCTGACTGCCTATCTTATTTCTTGAAAATGTCAGAATAGCACAAACAATACCCTTTTTGAAACGTAGACACTCCAAAACATGGCTAATTTTTTTTAGGGATAATGAAGAAAGTACATATTTTTTTTATTTATTTCACAAGTTATTTCTCACACACACAATGGACATACTTGCAATTTTACACCAAA
The DNA here is from genome assembly GCF_905171775.1 of Rana temporaria. Lineage (NCBI taxonomy): Eukaryota > Metazoa > Chordata > Amphibia > Anura > Ranidae > Rana > Rana temporaria. The sequence goes on along the minus strand of NC_053492.1, from coordinate 32,249,260 downwards.
AGACATTTTTCCACTTCTCCTGAGTATAGGGATACCACATGTGTCAGGCCTCGTACACACGACCGAGAATCTCGTCGTAACATAAACGTTGTTTCCTCAACGAGGTTCTTGTCAGGCTTGACGAAATCTTGTCAAGCTTTCCTTGCAAAACTCGTCGTTCTCAAACGCGGTGACGTACAACACGTACGACGGCACTATAAAGGGGAAGTTTGATTCCACTGGCGCCACCCTTGGGGCTGCTTTTGCTAATCTCATGTTACTGCGTGTTAAGTAAAAGTTTGGTG